>NC_080787.1:144592295-144892295 GCF_028018385.1 Neofelis nebulosa
GGAGCCTGCCATCTACGTGGGCCCCATTATAAAGCTCTTGTTCCGGGAGGGGATGGGTCCTCGCTCCTACCTGGGAGGGAGGAACCGAAAAGGCACCCGTAAGAATGAAAAAGCTGAAACGTGCAAGGCCACTTCCCTGTGTCCAGAGTTGGAGACAGAATGAATCAAGCCAACGTTCCAGTTCCAGAAAAGCAAGACTCTAACCAAGGAGTGACCAGGTTAGAACGGGACCAGTCGGGTTATGGGAATCACGACTCCAGAGAAATCCAATCCCTGCCCCCTGGACACTTACCTGCCTTAGTGCGTCGCTTCCGGGGCCTCCGTTTCCTCACTCGCCTCTCGAAAGCCTCTTCCAGACGGGACATCTTGAGATTCCACCCCAGTTTCGGATGGGTGTCCACCACCCTCGGTTTGTTCCTTATGTAATAACTGGTTATCGATCCCTGAGAGGGCCCCAGCCTTGCCAGACGGGGTGCTGGGCAGCATGACAAACTCCAACGTTCACATGGGTCTCAACGTCCCGCAGAGAAAGACGACAGGCATAGACACAGCCGCATCACAAAAGCCCACGTGATACGTGGCAGAAGAGGGGGGCAAGCAGGATGTCCGGGCGATCATAACTGGGCTAGATGGAGTTCTTTCAGTTCTCGAAGCCTTGACAGAAGCCGCAGGGTCTGTGTGCCAGCCTCGAAAGGCGCGTGGGATTCAGGCAGGAGGCTGGGACGCTTTCGGCCGCGTGGGACAGCCTGCCGGATCGGGGCTCCTGACCCAGCCGGGGAACGTGTCCTGTCGCGGCTGGCCTCGGGGCCCCCGTCTGCTTGTGGGGATGGGTTCTGCCCGTCTTGTCCCCCTGCCGTGCCCGGGCGGGCTCATCGGGGAGCGAGAAGGCACAGAGGGCAGGTGTCCGTCCGGGCACCTCGAAGCTCAGGGGAAGAAGACAGACTGGCTAGTCTGGGGCCTCTTCCCGAGGCTCACTCTTCGAGGAAACTCAACTCTTCCCAGAAGCCCCACAGCCAACTCTGGCCAAGCCACGTAGCTGAGGGTGGACGGGAGGCCCGGCCCCGAGCCAATTCTGTGCCCGACGCATGCCCTCAATTAGGGGCACCAGCAATGCCATGGCCACGTGAGCCTCCTCGCTCACTGCCAGCCTCTTCTGCCTTCTAGATTCAGCCCGGGGGGGAGGGGGACGTCTTCAATATTCTGTCCACCAGCGAGACAGGCTCTGGAGCGGCCAGGCGAGCAAGAGGTAAGGAGCAGGGGTCTGAAGACAAGACAAGACAAACCCGAATTCAGTCCCCACCATGCCTTTTTCTCTACCCCAGCGGTTCTGACTCCTGGCTGCACATTAAAACTCCCTGAGCCCCATCCCAGACCAACCAAATCCAAGTCTCCCGGGCTTGGGATTCAGGCACCTGTGGCTTGGTTGGTTTTTTTTTAAACTTCCCAGAGGAATCGGACGCCCAGCGTGGGGGTTGAGAACCAGCGTTCTGGCTCAGCGCTTCTCAAACGTCAGTAGCAACGGAATCACCGGGAGGGCGCGTTAAAATACAGACTGCTGGGCGCCCCCCGCTGAGCTTCCGACTAGGTGGGTCTGGGGTGGGGCCGAGAATCTGCATTTCTAACAAGCTCCCGGTCGGTGCCCACGCTGGCGCGGGCACAGGCATCTGGATCAAACTCTTACCCCGCTCCGAGCCCCCGTAGCCTTTCTCCCCTGTAAAACAGAGGTCAGGAGAGCTGCCACACTGCCCTTATTGAAAGGATTGAAGGTAACGTCCAGAAGACAGCTGGCACCGGGCTCACAGAGCCCCTAGCAGGTCCTTGGAAGACGCAAGGCACCGTGGTTTGAGTTCCATCGCTAGGGGCGTGTCAGAGGGCTGTGTGAGCGTGACCCTGGGAGCTGGGTCAGCTCTCCCTCCTGCCTGGGTTGTTTTTTTTTTTGGTTTTTGTTTTTTTTTTCCTTCTAAAAATATGTTATCACCAAAAAAAAAAAAAAAAAAAAAAAGTGCATCGTGCTTTCTGCCCCGGTTCTAACTCAGCCTTGGCGTTTTCTTATAGAATGATGCTTATCAGAGGAAAAACATCTGTTCCACTTCCTTTAATCTCTAATTTATCTAATCTCCCTTTGTAAAAAGGTATATTGCTAATGAGCGAATTTCTGCCAAAGGGGGAAAAAAAATGCTTGTTTCAATTACTTATTCTTCTCATTGACTTTACTCTCGGTGGTGTAATATCACACAACATAAATATAATGAATGGGCCCCCCCCCCTTTTTTTTTCTCTGGTATCTTCATCACTGGCCACTGAGAGAGAGACTTCCCGAATAGAAAGACGTCATTTTTCACGTCTCTTCTCTGAAGCATCAGACACACGTGTGCTCGGTGGAGTCAATCTGTTCCTGGGGCAAGTGTCCTCCCCCTGCCCAAGGCACAAGCCCAGGAGAACCTCTGCGGCCGGTGACCATAACGGAGAGCGGCCGCCAGAGGGCGCCGCAGAGCAGCGCAGCCCGCCCCCTCCAGGGCCCTGCGACTCCGCCGCCTGGGCCTCGCAAGCCCCGCCCGGGGTGTCGATTTCCCCGCTGGAAAGGGTAGTTTTCAGAATGTGCGGACATCTACGTGCTGTTTTGCCGTGTTGGGGTTTTTCCGGTTTAAAAATGGAAGTTAACGATCAAATAGCAGGATTTGGGCCCCTGTGTTTAGAAAAGCAAATGAGGATAAAGTCATTGAAAAGAATGAAATTGGATCAAGACAAGGAAATTTGGGAATTGCAGTGCTATGGGGGTGAGGTGGGGACTCGAAGGCCTTTTGGAATGAACCCCTCGTTTTACAGGTGAGGACATTTGAGGATCAGAGAGTTCACGGTGTCACAGCCAACACAGCACAACGCTCATCAGAGCCGGGGGTGCAAAGGGCCAGGAGAGCTACCGGTTAACCCCAACTTCCTCTCTCTGTCTTCCCTTAGTCTCTCTTACTGTGCAAAAAAAGACAGACCAGAGACATTGCTTATTACAACCAGAGTTTGTGCCATACTTTGCAAAGTTTGTGACTTTTTTTTTGGATTTTTTTATATTTTTTAGGATTTTTTTCTTTTGGCCGCAATTTGGATGGTGGTAAAATATACATACAATTTACCATTTTAACCATTTTTAAGTGGCCATTTCAGTAGCACTAAGTACTTTTATGACATTGTGCCACCATCACCACCGTCCTCTCCAGAACTTTTTTGTCTTCCCAAACTGAAATTCCGTCCCCACTAAATGTTGACTCTCTGGCCCCTCCCCCAGCCCCTGGCACCCACCGTTCTATTCTCTGTCTCTATGGATTCACCTGTTTAGGTGCCTCATTTAAGGGAATCATACAATATGTGTCCTTCGGGGTCTGGCTTATTTCATTTATAAATGTTCCCAAGTTTCAGTCATAGTGTAGCTCATGTCAGGATGTCCTTCCTTTTCACGGCTGAATTCTTCACGTCTACCTCTGCTTTATTTTTTTATGTTTATTTATTTTTGAGAGAAAGAGAAACGAGTGTGGGGGGGCGGGGCACAGACAGAGAAGGGGAGAGAGAGAGAACCCCAAGCAGGCTCCACGCTGTCAGCGGAGAGCCAGGTGAGGGGCTTAAACTCACAAACCGTGAGCTCATGACCTGAGCTGAAATCAAGAGTCAGACGCTTAACGGACTGAGCCAGCCAGGTGCCCCTACATCTACCTGTGCTTTCCAAACAAAACCCATGCTGGGGTTTATGATGTCCCCATTATCGACGTTGACATTACTGTTATTCGTGGCCTATGGGCTTGTCTGCACACTGCACTTCTTAGGACCCACACGCACTCAGTGAGGAAGTTAGGGCTGGAAGATGACACAGCTGCCCAGGGTTGCACCACTGGAAAATCATAGCCTACGGTCCAAGTGGGAGTTCATGACCTCAGAGCCCGACTTCACCACTATGGAGCTTAGTCAGCTCATGTGAAACTCATCCCCTACCCGTAGGGGGAAGCTGTCCTTGGAGGGTAGATACTCTCTTTCCAAACCAAAGCATAGGCAACTGACTCAATCCAACAAACCCTACTTGGGCCCCTGTTGGGTCAGTCACAGGTGCCTTGAGAGATGCCAAGGGGAAGGCGGTCCCAGCTCTCCTGGAGCTCACATCTAATAAACAAATATTTGTTGAGCCCAATCTGTGACTCATCGGGCTTACGTTTAGGAGTAATATGGAACATCAAACGTAGTAACTTTTTCTGGTGTGAATGAAAAGAAACTGAGAAATCGTTTCTTGGATGGCATCCAGGTGAGAAAACAGAATACCTCGATTTTTACTAAAACACTCTGAGTAAGCCTTTCCAAACTTCATGTAAGACGCAGAGACACGTGACAGTCCACAGGACTTGTCACCTTGGTTCACGGACTCCAATCATGAATTACATAAAGGGTGTTACCTGGAAAAGAAGGGGTTTTGCCAACGTTCCAGTCAAAATAGGCTTCATAAATTAAGCGGCGTGTTTTCTGAAACCGTATTAATCTCTAGGAACACTGGAGGAAACAATAAAGGAAGCTCCAACCCATCCTGTTTTGTCTGATAAATACGGAACGTTCGTGAACTCTAATAATGTACATAAGATGAAGCACCACTCAGAAAAGGTTGGCGGATCCTGAAAGGATTAAAATCTGTCTCATTGGTCCAAGAGCCCTTTGTAATTTCAGCTGCTCATCAGCCTTGGCTATATTCGCCAGTTTTCTGATGTGAAAATGCTGGATGAGGTCAACACCGTGCTTCAGTTTGGGAGGTGTGCAGACATGGTGGTGGAAGAGACACCTTCTGATCCCGACATGCCGATCCCCTTGGCTCCCACCCCAGCGTGTCACCAAGGAAAAGGAGGCACGTTCTCTAGCTTGTGGTGAAGCAGGAACACTTGTACCAATAAATGGGAAACATAAAGGGAGAGCGTGTTTCCTTCTAAATAACCTGGGACAAAAAATAGGAAAACTTCGGGAACCCGCGAACAATGTTTGAATAGCTAAGTACCCTAAGAGTGGAAAAAACATGATCACACGAAGCTTATTTCCACTAACAAGTTACTCTCAGGATAACTTTTAGGTAATATTTCAAACAAAATTGGGGGGGGAAAGTTATTACAAAGAATAAGTATATTATTTATATTATATTACATAGTATATTATTATAAATAATATAGGAGGTGGGAGGGATCTTGTTACAAATAAGGTAGTAACATTGCACCCAGCTACTTGAAAGGGGGCCCCGATCCTAACCACCACTGCCCCTTCACAATATGTGGCTTACGGTGGCCAGTGGAACGTGATCAGAGGTGACCCGTGCCACAGGGAGAAGTGTGTGGTGGGGCTTAGTCATTGCTCTTTTCCCTGTGCCATAGAGAGGAATGACACAAATTCAGGCGTCTCCTTCAGCCTGGGTCTTGCAATGAGGAGGACCCATGGGAGCAAAGCTGCGGCAGCCAGAGTCAAGATGAGTGAGAAACAGACGTGTGCTACTGGCAGCTACTGAGATATTGGAGCCTGCTTGTTACGCAGCATTACCTAGTAAATACTGACACATGAGGCTTCTTGTTCCTCTTAGATTCAAATCCAAATTCCATAACCTCTCACCAAGACCTACATACATCTCCTCAAAGCAGCCTTGCTTCCCCACAGCAGGCCGGTGTCCACCGTTGTTAATGGCCACTTTAGACCTAAGCTTAAAAGTTACTTCCTGCAGGAAAAGTTTTCCCGACCCTCAGTCCATCTGCCACATACCTCTCCTTTGTAGAGTGTATCAGACTTGAAATTTTGTGTTTATTTGCTTGGTCATTCGATGGCTACCTCCGCTTCTCCTTAAGGCATTAATCCCAACTGCTCTTCCTTTGATGAGTTATGAGATGTCTGCCCCTCCCCTGACCACCACACATGCTACGTACACACTCGCGGAGTCTCAGAAGAATTCTTCCTGGTTTTGCTAACCATTGAAGCCAAGGGCCGGGAAATTGCCTGGCACATAAAAGAGGTTCAAATTTTTGTAATTGAATGAAACGACTCACCGATGACCAAACACTACGGCTTCACAGTATATTGTAAAATGTGAATATAAAAGTTATTAAAAGTGTTTGCTGAATTGAGTAACTAAGAGCTGGTATTTCGTGTAAGAGCAGTGATCTAGCTGTCTCTTTTCTCCCATATCAATTACCAACCCTGCCTCCAAAGACCAGTTAATACCTGAGTCATGGATCGTGTGGTCTTAGAGCGGTGGCTCTTCAACCCTTAGAAACAGAGAATCATCCGGTAAAAACACAGGTTGTGGGGCGCCTGGGTGGCTCAGTCCGTTGAGCATCTATCTCACCGTTCATGCATTTGAGCCCCGCGACAGGCTCAGCCTGGATGGTGCAGAGCCTGTTTGGGATTCTCGCTCTCTCCTCTCTCTATCTCTGCCCCTCCCCCACTCACACTTTTTCTCTCTTTCTGATAATAAATAAATTTTAAAAACACAGATTGCTGGGTCCCACCTCCAGATTTTCCGGCTCGGCGGTGTGAGTTGCTAGTAAATTCCAGGGGGCAGTACCGCTGCTGGCCAGGCCGCAGAGAACCATGGCCTTGGAACTTACCACGCTCTCACTTAGCAGGGGTCGGTGCACACTGCCTGTGTCAGGGCCACCGGGACTCCCCAGGGCTCCCCCCAGCGTCCCCATGCCCCTCAAGGCAGGAGGGCTTCTATTCAAGCACTCGGAGCCTCCACACGTGCCCCGTGGTCACCAACGAGGCACAGGCACACCAGAGATCATGACCTGAGGGCCCCGGTTGTTTTTCCATATTATAACAAGTGTGGTTTGCTCAGCGGAATTGGGAGAACTGGGGCCCCACGTCCACGGAGTGAAAGGTTCCCTTCATCTGTGCCCGAAGAACGAGGCGGACTCTCCCACCTCGCCCACCCGCCTCTCCCCCCCACCCCCCTGCGCGCTCTCCCGCCCCTACGCCCACTGCGCGGGCCTCTGCCAGCACCTGCTCTCACACCTGTGCTCGCGCCGCAGACTCCCGCACACCCGGGAGGAGGGAGAGCGGTTGGCACAGGGCTTAACCCCGGAGCTAAAGGGATTCAAGTCTGGCCCGGAAGGGGCACCTGGGTGGCTCAGTCGGTTAAGCTTCCGACGTCGGCTCAGGTCGTGATCTTACGGTTCGTGAGTTCGAGCCCCGCGTCCGGCTCCGTGCTGACAGCTCAGAGCCCGGGGCCTGCTTCGGATTCTGTGTCTCCCCGTCTCTCTGCCCCTCCTCCCTCACCTTTCAAAAATAAACGTTAAAAAAAAAAAAAATGGTTTCTAATTTGACCCTGAAATTTTCTGGGCATCCCAGGTAGAAGAAAGGGAGGCTACGGCCTCAGGGTTGGCTGCGAAGCAAGGGGAAAGGGGCCGGTGGTCAGAGGGCGGTGAGGATGCAGGTCGGAGGTCAGGGGTCAGAGGCACGGGAAAGCTGGAGGGGAGGTGGCGGAAGCAGCCTGGCCCGCTGGCCTGGCACCACCACGGCCCTGCCGCCTGCAGACGCCAGGAGCAGCCTCTCTGGTCTCCCACAGGCCCTCGAGGGCCATCCAAACGTCACGTCCACTGGCAGCTCGGCCATCTGTGTTCGATCAGCGTGGCGGACTCGGATGTGTCCCCCCAGAATTCCCACGTGGACGTCCTAACTCTCGGCACCTCAGCAGGTGGCCGTGATCGGGGACGGGGTCTGCAAAGCGGGCATGTGACGGGGTCTGTGAGCTTAAAATGAGGTCACGGGGTGGGCCCCGAGCCAGGCTCGCTGTGTCCTCTCTGGACAGGATGAGGACACAGACCCACGGAGGGCAGACCGCGTGAAGACACCCGAGACAATAAATGTGTGTTGTTGAAGTCCCGGGTGTGGGCTCTCGGCTACAGCAGCCCCAGGGGACCGGTCCGGTGGGTGCTGGGTCCGCAGCTCCCTGTAACGGGGAGTCACGAGGCCAGAGAGGGGAACCGGGGGCAGGGGAAGGACCGGGTCGCGGTGGATGGCCCGCCCTCTCTTGTGGGCTAAAGGACACAGCTTTAGTATAAGCCCAAGAGAGGGTCCCTGCAGAGCTTTGGACCCAAGGGGTCAACACGAATCACATTTTCCGCAAAACACTCTGCGCAGAAGTTGGGCAGCGCTCCTGGCGCCCAAATTCCAGTGAGCCTCCCTCTCGTGGGGGACACCCGGCCTGTCACTGAAAACTGAAAACGGGTGACAAGGAAGGGGAACCCTGATACCACCGGGGCTGTCAATAACACATCATTTGTGATCCGTAGAGCTACAAGCATTCCTGTGTCGAGCACATACAACATAAAGGAGACCCCTTATCCAGAAAAATCTGATTGGAAAAAAAAAGGTTTTTTTCACGAAGTTATCCTCCCAGTATTTGTATTGGAATTACAACAGCAAAACACACACACACACACACACACACACACACACACACACACACAAAATCTCAAAAATCTCTTAGTGAGGGGCGCCTGGGTGGCTCAGGCAATTGAGCGTCTGACTTCGGCTCAGGTCATGATCTCGTGGTTCGTGAGTTCAAGCCCCGCGTGGGGCTCTGTGCTGACAGCTCAGAGCCTGGAGCCTGCTTTGGATTCTGTGTCTCCCTCTCTCTCTCTGCCCCTCCCCTGCTCATGCTCTCTCTCTCTCTCTCTCTCTCTCTCTCAAAAATAAACAAACACTTTTTAAAAATCTCAGAAATCTCTTAGTGAAGCAAGCAAACACTTAAGCAATGTAAGAAGGGAAGAACTAAAAATAAACTGTGCCTCTCCAGCCTGGGCACAGCCCTGCATGTCCTCTGGTAAGGCTGACCTCAGCTTTCCTGGGCGCTTGGCTCACAGATTAATGAGGTCACACGTCCTCTCCTCCTCACCACTGTCCCCGAGACATGAGACCCTCATCCTGTACATGCAGAACACCGCCTTTGTCTGGAACCTTCACAGACCACAGCTCACCACCAGGAAATGCAAGGAATAGGGGACGGGGGGTGGGGTGGGGGGAGCTCTTCTGGGACCCGCCCAGGATTCTGCTTCACATGAGGACCGCCCCCAGCGTAGCAAAGCACAGGTGACACATGCAACCATTCATACAAAACCCAAATCACCAACCCCAGCCTAAGAGCAAGCCGTGTGGGCACTACTGAGACTTTCATGCCATCGCTTGCAAAGACGATATAGGGTTAGTTGCTCCACAAAAGCAAGCATCCAAGGAAAACCGCCCAGGGCTATAATTTTTCATCGCTGTAAAAATATGTTGAATTAGTCTCATAGACACTGCATTTACCCATCTGTCACCATTCCTGGCCCCACTCTCCTCTTCTGTAAATTTTTATGCATAATCAGAAGGGTATCTTTTTTTTTTTTTTTAATTTTTTTTTTTAACGTTTATTTATTTTTTTGGGACAGAGAGAGACAGAGCATGAACGGGGGAGGGGCAGAGAAAGAGGGAGACACAGAATCGGAAGCAGGCTCCAGGCTCCGAGCCATCGGCCCAGAACCCGACGCGGGGCTCGAACTCACAAACTGCGAGATCGTGACCTGAGCTGAACTCGGACGCTTAACCGACTGAGCCACCCAGGCGCCCCAGAAGGGTATCTTTTCATGAGCCCCAAGCCCCACTTTATTTCCCTGAGCCTGGGATGCCTGTGCGGCTAACGCACAGCATCCACCCCGCCCACCCCACCCCTACCTCTTCACCTCTTGCTGATGGATGCGTCCCCTGACACTCACGGTACAGGATGGCCAGGCACCCCAAGGAAAGGTCGGACAGGGCAGAGTGATGGCTGGATTTCAGCCCAGTCAAAACCCATTTTGATCCCTGAAATGTGTGTTTCTCACTGAATCCCAATTCTTCACACTTGTTTTAGGATATGACTTGACATGAAATGGGAAATATTTACTCTGTGGCACCCAGGTTGGGTCTCTACACTGATTCCATGGTGCTCATCCCCTTGGAGGGCTGCAATTAAAGACCCGGTTGGCAGGGAGAGCCTCCCTCCCCAGACAGTTGCAGCCCTGTCTCAGTGAAACTTACTGGGGGGGGGAGATGGGGGGCAGAAAAGTGGCCAAATCCACACTGGCCACCGCACCAAGGCCCCAACCACAGCCCTGAGGACCATGCAGAAGGCCAATCTCACCACCTGTCCTCTCTGAGAAGCAAACAACATAGCCCCATGCATTCCTCCCATCTTTCTCTCTTTTTCTGAGAGGAAACAGTGATTAAGAATGCAGAGTTTGGATTCCTACATCAGGTTCAAATCCTGTATCTGTCATTTCCTGTGATGGCTTGGACAAATCATTTTAAAGTTTCAGTAGGTTTTGTTTCCTTCACCCATCTCACAGAGTTTTGTAAAAATTTAAGAAGGTTATCTGTCTTGGGGCACCTGAGTGGCTCAGCTGGTTGAATGTCTGACTCTTGATTTCGGCTCAGGTCATGATCTCAGAGTTCATGAGTTCAAGCCCCACGTTGGGCTATGCATTGGCGGTGCGGAGCCTGCTTGGGATTCTCTCTGTCCCTCTCTCTCTGCCCCTCCCCTACTCGCAACATGTGCTCTCTCTCTCTCTCTCTCTCTCTCTCTCAAAATAAATCACTGTAAAACAAACAAGCAAATAGATAAATAAGTAAATAAATAAACACAAAGAAGGTAACTTGTGAAAACACCCAAAATAGCAATGGCAGATAAAAAGCGAGCCCCCACAGTGGTGGGCAGAGCAGTGGCTTTTCTCATTAGCTCCAAGGACAGTATGACCAGGCACAGCGAGGCTAATACTTGCTGTTCCTGTGAAATGTCAGCTCTGTGACCCGAAGTTTGGTCCGTATCTCAATTCCACATGCCATAATACCAAGGCAGACCTGGAAAATGTGTCACCATGGGGATTGGGATACGGGTTGGACACCACTGTCTCACACGGTACCAGGGACTCCACTCATGGGCTGTGGGATCCAATATACCATGAGCGATGCTCCCTGTAGTTGTGTAAACTGTGGGTAGAAGGCACAAAATGCGAGGAATGACTCCACTCCTCTTTCGCAACCATCCCTGTGAGGGGCGAGCACCAGAATAGGAAATGAATGAGGCAATGGTGATGGAAACAGGAATAGTCTGGGCAATTTTATGAATAAGAAGAGTTAATATTCCATTCCTAATTTGGTTGTGAGACCCAGCAGTGGGTGAGGCAACCCCACTCCCAGTTGCACCAAACCAACCTCTGTCTTTGTGCAGTGCTGCATGGAGGGATCAGGGCAAGGGTGTGCTGGTAAATGTTTGACAACGAACTTTCTGGGAAATAAAAGCCTGATAGGTGGTATCTCCCAGTTCTCACGGTGTAAATACTTCTGTTGTGGTCATTTCCAAGCTACCAACATGACCCCAGAGCTGGGAAGGGATGCACATCAGTAGGGCCATGCCTGAGAAGAGCATAGAGACATCAGAGAATGCAATAAATACAGAAGCCAAAGAGACAAGAATTCAGCAAAATTAAAATCTGAAGAGAGGGTGACCGGGAAAAATGGAAGTTGCTCTCAAGAATGTCTACATATATTTGAAAGGATGTTGATTTTCCTGCTGTGTATAGGTTTAAACAAGATGACCCCAGTGAGTTCAAGATGTGGACATATTCAGCAAAAACCATACAAGACAGGCTGAGGAGAAGAGTCTAGAACATTTTTCTGATGTATGAGTATTAGCAAAAATACCACTAGAAAGTCAGAAAGTATAAGATTTTCTGAGCTTAAGATTAGAGGATACAAACCCAAACTCTATTCATGTCTTCAATTGTCTCTTATAAACCTGTGTAATCTAATCCTCAGGCTTCCAATTGTTCTCATCTCAGTTTCTTCCTCTATGAAATAAATATGTTGATCAAAACTTCCCCAGACATAGCACTGTAAAACTACCTGCTAAAGTAAATAACAGACCACCGAAACTTCACCGAGAGCATTTCTCCACATACACCTAAGATTGCTACAGCTCAGAATTCAAAAATAGCTTTCATTTCAGAATGATCAATTCCAGAATCCCTAAAACTAAACATCAACAAAAAAACCTGAAAACTAATTTTAAAGAATGCCACTTGCAGGTAATATCTTCTTCTTACAATAAATGATTTTTTCAGACTATATCTCCCATCAAAAACTAGAAAACGTGGACAAAATATGAGAAACATTTGTTCACAAGTGTCAGAGGACCATCAAAGCAGTAAGGATTTGAACGACCAAGGTCTTTCAAGAGAATGGCAGTCAATTTTTCCCTACAGGTACTTTTACTCAAAAGTAGCAGTAGAGAGGCAGAGAGGCAGAGCATAAGCCTCAGAAATATCACAGAGCTGGGAAGACAGAGTGGAACATAGGACCCCCCAAAGAGGGTCCTATTAAACACGAAGGCTTCCAGTTAGGACCCCTAAAAGGTTATTCCTTTGAGAACACATGCTTTTCTATGTAGGAGTATGTAGAAATAGATAAACCCTTACAAAAACCTAACCTGAGCTTGAATCAGCTCATTATATTGACATGATCGATCCTTATACTTACTGTCTGCAAGAATCAAAACTAAATTCTCTTGGAAATAAGATAAAGTCACTCAAGTCTCAACCTCCCAAACTTCCATACAAAATTTTTATAATTCAACCAATAATAACTAGGAAAATTCAATCAACAAAAGGGCAAGGAACGTGAGAACCAGTGTGGCACAACACCCACTACCTAACCAGCTAAGAGTGCACCCTGCCCCCAAGTTCTCTGGTGGACACGCCCCCTCCAGACCTGGAACAGAGGTCCCCTCCTATAGCAGACCTTGGCAACATCACACACCCTGCCCCCACATTCTCCTGCAGTTTGGTGCTATTACATCTCTGGCAAACACCTTGTCTGACTCAAGCCCAAAGCAATCCTGGACTGGCCCGCTAAAACACAAGGACCAAACCCAGGCCACAACAGGCAAGGAGAGTCATTGCAGACAACTGGACTGAAGGTAAAGGGGGCTCAGCCACAACAGCAGGGCACATGAAATGCACATCGAGACATTCCTGAAGTGCCAGCTTCTGGTGAACAGGGGACATTGCACCACAGGGCACTCTAGGAACTCTTATTCATAAGGCCACTACTTTCAAGAGCAGGAGATGAAGCTGACTTTCCTAACACACAGAAACAAACACAGAGAGTTACACAAAAGGAAGAGATAGAGGAATACGTCCCAAATGAAAGAACAGGACAGAATCACAGGAAGAGACCAAAGCAAAATGGAGATAATATACCTGATAGAGAATTTAAATTAATAAATTAAAAATACTTACTGGACTTGGGAAAAGAGTAGAAGATCTCAGTAAGATCCTTATCAAAGAGACGGAAACCATAAAAAAGTACCAGAGATGAAGAACTCAATAAATGAAATTGAAAATACATTGGGGATGAAGTAAATAGTAGACTAGAAGAAGCAGAAGAATGGATCAGGGACCTGGAGGACAGAGTAGGAGAAAGCAATCAAGCTGAGCAGGAGAGAGAAAAAAAGAATAATAATAAATGAAAATAGACTTAGGGAACTCAGCAACATTATCAAGTACAATAACATTTGCATTATAGGAATGCCAGGAGAAGAGAGAGAAAGGGGAGGCAGAAAAATTATTTGACAAACTAATAGCTGAAAGCTCCCTAAATCTGGGGAAGGAAACAGAAATACAGAGTGAGGAGTCACAGAGAGCCCCTAACAAAGTCAACCCAAGGAGGTTCACACCAAGACACATAGTAATTAAAATAGCAAAAAGTAGTGACAAAGAGAGAATTTTAAAGGCAGAAAGAGAGGGGCTCCTGAGGTAGCTACTCAGAGATAGCTCTGTCAATTGAGGATCCAACTCTTTTTTTTTTTTTTTTTTTTTTTATGTTTTTTTTATTTATTTTTGGGACAGAGAGAGACAGAGCATGAACGGGGGAGGGGCAGAGAGAGAGGGAGACACAGAATCGGAAACAGGCTCCAGGCTCCGAGCCATCAGCCCAGAGCCTGACGCGGGGCTCGAACTCACGGACCGCGAGATCGTGACCTGGCTGAAGTCGGACGCTTAACCGACTGCGCCACCCAGGCGCCCCGAGGATCCAACTCTTGATTTCAGCTCAGGTCATGATCCCAGGGTCATGGGATTGAGACCTGTGAAAGACTCTCTCTCTCTTTCTCTCTCTCTCCTTCTCTCTCTCTCTCTCTCTCTCTCTCTCTCCCCCTCTGCCCCCTCTCCTGTTCACACACTCTCTCTCTCTCTAAAAAATAAAAAAATTAAAATTAAAAAATTAAAAATAAAAGCAGAAGAGAAAAGAAAATAGTTATATACAAAGGAAACCCCACAAAGCTACCAGCTGATTTTTCAGCAGAAACTTTGTAGGCCAGAAGGAAGTGGCATGATATAGGCAAAGTGCTGAAAGAAAAAAAACCTTCAGCTAAGAACACTCTACCTCACAAGGCTATTGTTCAGAATAGAAGGAGAGATAAAGAGTTTCTCGGACAAACAAAAGTTAAAGGAGTTCATGACCACTAAACCACGCTGGCCTACAAGAAATGTTAAAGGGGACTCTTTGCGTGGGAAGGAAAGACTATAAGTAGGAATAAGAGAAGTAAGAAGCACAAAAGCAGCAAAATTAAGTATATTTATAAAAATTAGTCAAGGGATTCACAAAATAAAAGGATGTAAAGTATGACACCACATACCTAAAAGGTAGGGGATGGGAGGCGAGTAAAGAATGTGTTCAAACTTAAGCGATCATCAACTTAATATAGGCTGCTATATGTGTAAGATGTCATAGACGAACCTAATGGTAACCACAAATCAAAAACCCATAATAGATATTCAAAAACTAAAGAAAAAGGAATCCAAGTATATCACTAAAGAAAGCCAACGAACTGTGAGAGAACAAGAGAAGAAAGGAACAGAGAGGAACAACAAAAACAACCATAAAGCAAGCAACAAAATGGCAGTAAGCACCTACCTATCAATAATTACTTTGAGTGTAAGTGAACTAAATGCTCCAGTCATCAGTAGATAAATAGATACAGATGCAGCATATCTATACAATGGAAAATTACTCAGCCATAAAAAAGAATGAAATCTGGCCATTTGTAACAATATGGATGGATCTAGAGTATAATGCTAAGTGAAGTAAGTCAGAAGACAAGTACCATATGATTTCCCTTATATGTGGGATTTAAGAAACAAAACAAATGAAGAAAAAAGGGACAAACCAAAAGCAGACTCTTAACTACAGAGAACAAACTGATGATTGCCAGAGGGGAGGTGGGTGGGGGGGGGTGGAATAGGTGAAGGGGATCAAGAGTACCCTTATCACAATGATTACTGAGTAATGTATAGAATTATTGAATCATTAGATTGTACATCTGAAATTAATATAATACTATATGTTAACTACAATTGAATTTTTAAACAAATTTTTAATGTGTATTTATTTTTGAGAGAGAGAGACAGAGCATGAGAGGGGGAAGGGCAGAGAGACAGGGAGACACAGAATCCAAAGCAGCCTCCAGGCTCTGAGCTGTCAGCTCAGAGCCCAATGTGAGGCACAACCTCACAAACTGTGAGAGCATGACCTGAGCCAAAGTTGAACACTTAACCGACTGAGACACCCAGGTGCCCCCAGAATTAATTTTTTTTTAAAGAAGGACAAGGAAAGACAAAAACCAAAAGAAATAAAAGTAAAAAAAAAAAAAATAGAAACAAGCCCACAAAGATTATTAGAATTATATGATACAAATGTGAAAATAATTATGATTAACATGCTCATGAAAATATGGACAATTTCAGCTGAGGACCAGAAATTACAAAAAAGGAAGAAATAGAAATTTTGAACAAGATAATAAAATAACCAAAATTAAGAACTCAGTGGATGAGTTTAATAGAAATTCAAAATGGTAGAAGAGTGATTTAGTCAAATGGAAAAGGATTAATAGGAATATATCCAGACTGAAGGACAGAGATCCAAAAGAACGAAAAGTACAGAATACAGCATAGGAGATATGGGACAAGAAATGTCTAATATTTGTAACTGTAACCACCTTGCCAAGTACATTTTTAGCTCCCTGTCAAAAGATGCAAACTCCTTCTAGAGGACACTCCATCAGCAAAGTAGGAGTCTTAGAGGCAGTAAAGAGACTGCTATGGTTCCAGTCCATTCTTGTGGGATCCCGATCTTCTCTTACTATCTACTTTTTACTTCAGGTGTTCAGGAGAAACACCTTCCCCTAGAGTATTGAACCAGCTTAGGCAATTTCACATGGTCAAAACCCTATAATAAATCTCTCTGTGTGTCTACACATAGATCTTCCATTGGTTCTGTTTTTGTGATAAACCCTAATGCAGGATAGAAACAATATTTAAAGAGATGACAACTGATTTTTTAAAACTGATGAAAGACATCAAAATACAGATTCAACATTACATTGTACAACTGAAACTGATATAATGAAACTGAAACTGATATGTTGATTATACCTCACTTGAAAAAAAAAAACAGATTCAAGAAACATGATAGACTTGGGGCACGTGGGTGGCTCAGTCGGTTAAGCATCTGACTCTTGATTTCAGTTCAGGTCATTATCTCACGGTTTATGAGTTTGAGCCCCACATCAAGCTCACACTGAATGCAGAGCCTGCTTAGGATCCTCTCTCTCTTTCTCTCTCTCTCTCCCTCCTTCCCTCCCTCTTTCTCTCTCTCTCTCCCCCCCCTTCTTTCTCTGCCTTTCCCCCTCTCATGCTATCTCCCCCTCAAAATAAATAAACTTTAAAAAAAGAATCATGATAGCCTTAATCCCCAAGCATAATTATAAAGAAGCACACATCATAGAAAAAACTGCTATGAAGCAAAACAAAGAGTAAATCTTAAAAAGGAACAGAACACCAGCAAATACTGGGAAGGCTGTGAAGCATAAGGAACTCTAATTCACTACAGGTGAGAATACAAAATGGTACAGCCAATATGGAAGACAGTTTGGCAATTCTTACTAAACTAAACATACTCTTACCATACAATCTAGCAATCATGCTCCTCATGCTCTTTGGCATTTACCTAAATGAATGAAACCTTATGTCTACACAAAAACTGACCCATAGATGTTTGTGGCAGCTTTATCCACAATTATAAAAACTAGGAAGCAACGAAGAGGTCCTTCAGCAGGTCAGTGAATAAATAAACTTGAGTTACCCAGGGGCACCTGAGTAGCTCAGTCAGTTATGCGTCCAACTTCAGCTCAGGTCATGATCTCATGGTTCATGGGGTCAAACCATGCAGCAGGCTCTGTGCTTAAAGCCCAGAGCCTGGAGCCTGCTTTGGATTCTGTTTCCCTCTCTCTCTGCCCCTCCTCCACTCACATTCTCTCTGTCTCTCAAAAATGAATAAGCATTTTAAAAAATTAAGAAAAAAACTTTAGTAACCCAGACAATGGGAAATCAGTCACTGCTAAAAAAAAAAAAAAAAAAAAAATGAACCATCAAGCTATGAAAAGACATGGAGGAACCCTAAGTGCATATTTTTAAGTGAAAGAAGCCAATCTGAAAAGGCTACATAGTATATAATTCGTTCATATTCATAGTATATGATAACATAGTATATAATTCATTCATACTCATAGCATATGATATCCCAGAAAAGGCAAAACTATGGAGACAGTTAAAAAATCATGGGTGGTTGCTAGGGGGTCGGGCAAGGACAAAAAGGAATCGGAGGAGTACAGAGGGTTTTTAGGGCAGTGATACACTTCTGTACGGCACTATAATGATGGAGACATGTCATTATACATTTGTCAAAACCTACACAACCCATAGCACGAACAACAGCAAGAGTGAACCCTCATTTAAACTCTAATGGTGTGTCAATGCAGGCTCATCGATTGTAACAAATATACCACTCACATGCAGGATGCTGACAGTAGGGAAGGTTATGGAGGGGCAAGCAGGTGATATACGGGAACTCTGCTTTTGGCTTAATTTTGCAATAAACCTAAAACTTCTCTAAAAAATAAAACTTTTTGAGAAACACCAGAAAGACCTATTACCATCAAGGACGCAACAGTAAGACTGACAACAGACTTTTTAATAGGAACAATAGAATACACCAGACAGTAAAATAACAATTTCAAAGGACTACAAGAATATAACTTCCGACCTCTAAAATTAGACATTGGGCCCAACAAAGCTGTCCTTCAAACACTGAAGGCAAGCTGTTTAGGGATGTAGAAAGTTGGAAAGAGCATTGCTCCCACACTAAAATGGAAATAGCTGGACAACACGAACATTGCTTACTCTCCGAAGACCATCAGAGAACTCGGGTTGCAGAATAACCAGGTGAGAGAGACCAATAAAGAGAGATGGTCCAACTCGGGTGAAAGATTGCTGGTTTGCCCGGGACAGATGCAGGTGGACACTAGTGAGAAGAGTTCAGCTGGGTAGATAATGACCTGCTGAGAGCAGACTCTGCACTGGCAGGTGCATAAAGCCCTTAGCAGTCGGAGAAATCAGAGCCAGCACCCACTTCGGGCCCTTTGTCCTTGGACCCTACCAGGAACTCCCAGGATTCGGAAGAGTCCTATGAAAGAGCTCCTTGAGGTGGAGACCTGGAGGAGAGGGAGAGCAGGTGCAATGAGAGAGCAATACCAAGCCCGCCTGTGTTCTTTTCCTCTGTCTTGTCTAGGAAACAAAAGCCCGTACAAGGAAGGGCAACAAAAACCATTGCCCTTAGGACACTAGTGAAAACACACCACAGCATAAGGAAGGGAAGTAGCAAAAAATAATACCCTATTCCACTGGGGAGAGCAGGACACGAAGATGCACCGGGCCCAGAACTCTAAGTTAGAGGCTGATACAGAAACAAGTGGCCCTCTCTTTCTCTCTCTGCACTTCCAACATATTGGATGAACTCATTCCAATCATTTTTCCAGCTTTACTGATGTATAATTGGCAAATAAAAATTATATATATTTAAAGGGTACAGTGTACTGATTTGATAGACCTATATACTATGAAATGATTGCCATACTCAATCGAACTAACAGAATAGTGGCACACTGAAAAAGCAGCACTTCTGAGGCGCAGGGACGGCCCTGCCTAAGACAAAGGTTTAATTAGAACAGAGAACCCACACACACACCCATTACCTCCCCATCACAAGGATGAGTAGCACCAAATAACAAAGAATGGTGCAGGACAGCTGGCAGGGAGAGATAAGAGAGACAAGGGCATAGAAAGGGACCTCTGGGGTACAGCAGCACAAAAGGAAGACCTGAAAATGAGGAGGGAATATCCTGAAGAAAAAACCCTCTGGCGAGTCTGCCCCCACCCTAAACACTAGATGTCATTAGAGAAGTTTGAAGCCTGTAGTATACTTAAGGTCACCATAGCAACAACAAACCTTCAGCCCAGCCCCATTCCTATCTAGCTGAATTCAAGTCCCTTCACTAAAGACTTTGCAGAAGAAAAAGTACGCACATTCCAGGCAAAAAAAAAAAAAAAAAAAAAAAAAACAAGCTATGGATTCCACTCTCTACTATCTATGCAAGACATATGGCTCTCAACAAAAAATAATGAGGCTTGTTAAAAGGCAAGAAAAAAGACGACACATTCAAAGTGACAAAGCAATGATCAAAACAGTACTCAGGACACCCATGTTGGAACTACCTAATGGGAACTGTCTACTACAATGATTCTAAAGAACCATGATTATTATGTTAAAGGCTAAATAACTATGATGATTATGATTATTATTGTGATTATTATGTTAAAGGCTGTAAGGGAGAATGTAGAAACCAGGCAGGATCAGATGGGCAATTTCAGCAGAGAGACTGAAACTCGAAACAAGCATCAACTACAAGAACTAAAAATTAAAAAGAAAAAAAAAAAAAAAACTAATAGAGAAGAAGGTCTTCAATGAACTCATCAGTAGATTTGACCCGGCTGAGGAATGAAACAGTAGTGAAACAGAAAACACATTTGTTGGAACACACATACAACTTCATATATTATATTTAAATTGCTGAAAACAAATACAATGATGAAATCTTAAAGTCAGCCAGAGAAATACCACATATGACATACAGAGGAACAAAATAAGAATGAAGCAGATGATTCTTTTCATCTGAACTCATGCAAGCTAGAAGATACTGGAGTGACATCTTCAAGTGTTGAAAGAAAAAAAGACTGCCAGCCAGGATCTTCTGCATGACAAAAAAAAAAAAAAAAAAGAGGGAGAAATACTTTCTTAAATACTGAAGGAATTCAGGGCTAGCAGATACGCTTTAGAAGAAATGTTAAATGGCATTATTTAGGCAGAAAAATATATACTATCAAACAGAAACATGGATCTACACAAAGAAATGAAGAATATTAGAAATGGAACAAATGAAGTTTAAAAAAAGTGTTTCTTATTGTAATTTTTTCAATGTTTTTACTTATTTTTGAGAGAGAAAGAGCAAGAGAGAGCACAAGCAGGGAAGGAGCAGAGAGAGAGGGAGACACAGAACCCAAAGTAGGCTCCAGGCTCTGAGCTGTCAGCACAGAGCCTGACACGGGGCTCGAACTCGTGAACCTCAAGATCATGACCTGAGCCGAAGTCGGGCTCTCAACCGACTGAGTCACCCGGCACCCCAAGTGTTTCTTATGTTTAAGTGCTTTAAAAGATAACTGACAACCTCAAAGGAAAATAGTAACCGTGTAGCATGTGTTTTATTACATATAAAAAAGAAAATACGACAATAATGGCACGAAGAATGAAAGGAATTGAGTATACAGCTGCAACATACTTACACTACATGTGAAGTGGTATAATGTTACTTGAATGTAATTATTAATTAAAGATATATATATTGCAAACCCTAGAGCAATCATTAAAATAAATTTTAATTTGTACTATTAATGTCAATAGAGAAGAGTAGAAATTTTTAAATGTTCCCTGAACATAAGAGAAGGCAGGAGAGGGGTGCCTGGGTGGCTCAGTCGGTTAAGTGTAACAAAACTACTGGGCTCCCGTATGCCAGGCTCCGGCACGGGCTCCTCGGACTTTTACGGAAGCACTGTTAAACACACACCTGGTCGGGGCGCCTGGGTGGCTCAGTCGGTTAAGCGTCCGACTTCGGCTCAGGTCATGATCTCGCGGTTCGTGAGTTCAAGCCCCGCATCGGGCTCTGCGCTGACAGCTCGGAGCCTGGAGCCTGCTTTCGGATTCTGTGTCTCCCTCTCTCTCTGCCCCTCCCCTACTCACACTCTGTATCTCTCGTGCATGCTCTCAAAAATAAATAAACACTTTTTTAAAAAATGTTTTTTTAAAAAGAGAAGGCAGGAGAAAAAAGGACTACAAACGAAGATAGAACAAATAGAAAATGGCCAACAAGGCGACAGATTGTAATCCAGCTATACTGGTGATGACATTAAATGTGAACAGTCTATTTAGGTCTTTCATCCATTTTGAATTTATTTTTTGTGTATGTGTAAGACAGTGGTTCAAGTTCATTCTTCTGCATGTAGCTGTCCAGTTTTCCCAACACCATTTGTTGAAGAGGCTATCTTTTCCCATTGGATATTCTTTTCTGCTTTGTCAAAGATTAGTTGACCGTATTGTCGTGAGTCCATTTCTGGGTCCTCTATTCTGTTCCATTGATCTATGTGTTTGTTTTTGGGCCAGAACCATACCGTCTTGATGATTACAGCTTTGTGGTATAGCTTGAAGTCCAGGATTGTGATGCCTCCTGCTTTGGTTTTCTTTTTCAAGATCGCTTTAGCTATTCAGGGTATTTTCTGATTCCATGCAGATTTTAGAATTGTTTGTTCTAGCTCTGTGAAAAGTGCTTGTGTTATTTTGATAGGGATTGCATTGAATACATAGATTGCTTTGGGTAGTGTAGACATTTTAATAATATTTGTTCTTCTCATCCATGAGCATGGAAGAAGACATGAAGAGACACTTCTCCAAAGAAGACATCCAGATGGCCAACAGACACATGAAAAAATTCTCAACATCACTCATCATCAGGGAAATACAAATCAAAACCGCAATGAGATACCACCTCACACCTACCAGAATAGCTAAAATTAACAACTCAGGAAACAACAGATGTTGGCAAGGATGTGGAGAAAGGGGAACCCTCTTACACTGTTGGTGGAAACACAAACTGGTACAGCCATTATGGAAAACAGTGTGGAGTTCCTCAGAAAGTTAAGACAGAGCTACCCTATGACCCAGAAATTGTGCTACTAGGTATTTATCCAAAGGATACGAAAGTACTGATTTGAAGGGACACGTGTACCCTGACATTTATAGCAGCAATATTAACAATAGCCAAACTATTGGCTTTCCAAACTATGGAAAGAGCCCAACCATTCTTTGACTGATGAATGGATACAGAAGATGTGATCTATCTATCTATCTATCTATCTATCTATCTATCTATTTATATATATACACATGTATATGGAATATTACTCAGACATCAAAAAGAATAGAACTAGAGTTGGGGTGCCTGGGTGACTCAGTCAGTTAAGTGTACAACTCTTGATTTTGGCTCAGGTCATGATCTCACGGTTTGTGGGTTTGAGCCCCACACCGGGCTCTGTGCGGACAGCATGGAAAGAATGGAACTAGAGTCTATTATGCTAACCGAAATAAGTCAGAGAAAGACAAATACCATATGATGTCACTCATATGTGGAATTTAAGAAACAAAGCAGATGAACATAGGGAAAGGGGAGGAAAAATAAAATAAGATAAAACCAGAGAGGGAGGCGAACCATGAGAGACTCTTAACTATAGAAAACAAACGGAGGGTTGCTGGAGGGTGGTGGGTGGAGGGATGGGCTAAATGGGTGATGGGCATTAAGAAGGGCACTTGCCATTAAAAATTTTTAAAAAATAATAATAAGGGCACCTGTGGGGCACCTGGGTGGCTCAGTCAGTTAAGTGTCCAGCTTCAGCTCAGGTCATGATCTCATGGTTCATGGGTTTGAGCCCCGCTTCCGGCTCTGTGCTGACAGCCCAGAGCCCAGAACCTGCTTCAGATTCTGTGTCTTTCTCTGTGCCCCTCCCCTGCTCGCGCTCTGTCTCTCTCTCTCTCTCTCTCTCTCTCTCTCAAAAATAAATAAACATTAAAAAAAATTTTTTTTAAAGAGAAGGGCACTTGCTGTGATGAGCACTGGGTATTATATATAAGTGATGAATCACTGAATTCTACTTCTAAAACCAATTTAAAAAAAAAAAGAGGAACATCATTGTGTGATGATAAGGGGGTCAATTCTCCAAGAAGACAAAACAAGCCTAAAGTGGATGCACCCAACAACACGGCTTCAAATTACATAAAGCAAGAACCAACAGGGGGCGCCTGGCTGGCTCAGTGGGTTAAGCTTCCAACTCTTGATGTCAGCTCAGGTCATGATCTCATGGTTCGTGAGATGGAACCCCGTGTTGGGCTTTGTGCTGACAGCATGGATCCTGCTTGGGATTCTCTCTCTCCCTGTCTCTCTGCCCCTCTCCCTCTCGCACACATGTGCACACATGCTCCCTCTCGCTCTCTTTGTCTCTCAAAATAAATAAACATTTCTTTAAAAAAGAACCGACAGAACTGAAAGAAGAAACAGACAAATCCACAATTATAGCTGGAGACTTCAATACTCCTCTGTCAGTAATCAATGGGACAAGTAAACAGAAGGTCAGTAAAAATGTAGAAGACCTGAACAATACTATCGATCAAATCAACCTAATTGACATTTACGGAACATTGTTTATAAGCGCACACGCAACATTCATCAAGAGAGACCATATTCAGACCATAAAACAAACCTTAACAAATTGTAAAAGATAGAAATCACATACAGTGTTCTCAGACCATAATGGAATTAAATCAGAAATCAGTAACAGAATGATATCTGGAAAAATCCCCAAATATCTGGAAAGAAATAGTGCAATTCTAAAGTACCCATGAGCCAAAGAGGAAGTCTTAGAGGAACTTAGAAAACGTCTGAAACCGGATGAAAATGAAAATACAGCATATCGAGATCTGCGAGATGCAACTAAAGCAGTGTCTAGAAAGACGTTTGTAGCATTCCGCGGTTATATTAGAAAAGAAGAAAGGTCTCGAATCTATCATCTAAGCTTAAACCTTACCAGCTTAGAAAAAAGTAAACCAAACTCAACGCTAGCAGAAGGAAGGAAACAAAGAGCCGAAATCGACGACCTTGAAAACAGAGAAATGAAGGCAGAGTAAAGAAATGTTCAGAAAAACACAACGTGACAAAATTCATCATCACCAGACCCGCCCTAAAGGAAATTACTGAAACAAGTTTTCAGGTAAATGCGAAACGATAAATGAAATCAGAGCGACAGTGCGTTAGTCTCCTACTGCTGCCAGAATAATTCACCACAGGCGTGGTGGTGCAAAGCTACCTGAGTGTATGATTGCACCGTTGTGGACATCGGCAGTCCAAAACGGGTCTCACAGGACGAAACCCAAGGGGCAGGCAGGGCTGCATTCGTCAGGAGACTCCGGGGAGAACCCAGTACCTTGCTCTTCCAGCTTCCGGATCCCATGAGTTCTCCGGATCACGGCCCCATTCCTCCCCTTTCAAAGCCAACTCCTTGGACTGAGTCTTTCTCACACCGCCATTTTCCTGATGCTCCCTCCTCTGCCTCCCTCTTCCACATTTAAGGACCCTTGTGATCACACTGCCCAACCAGAGAATCCAGGATAATCTCCCTATTTTCAAGTCAACTGATCAGCAACCTTAATTCCCCTTTGTCATATAACCTAACATAGTCACAGTTCCAGAGATTGGGACGTAACATCTTTGCATGTGGGGGCATTATTCTGTCTACCACATGCAGGAAGAAATGAAGGACAAGGAAAACAATGACAATAAGGGTAAACCTAACAGATTATTGACTGTTAAAATGGCAATGACAATGAGAATTTGTGGGGTCTTAGATATATGAAGAAATAAGCTACATGGAAAAAAAAGAGCTCACCAGGCAGGATCAGAGGCAAATGGAATTGAAGTTTTCAAGGTCTGTGTGCCATCCAGGAAGAAATGTCTGCACGACTTCTCGTTCGGTTTTCATGTGGCCGTGCGGCCATAATCTCTAGGCCCCCGGGTCTCCAGGCAAAGAAAGTAGAACCTAACAACTGACGGAGAGGGGACATGGAATCATTTTGAAATATCCAATAGTCCAAAAGACAGGCGAGAACAGAAATAAAAGGAAACACGGAACAAATGGGACAAACAGGAAACAAGCTGTAAGATGACAGCGTTAGGTGCAAAGATCGCCATTGGAGAAATCTATGGCCAGAAAATTGACGCGCATTTGCTCCAAGCCCACGGCTTCTTAGTTGTAGACAGCAGAGAGCGGTCCTGAATCCCCGCCGCTATCAACCAAGCCCTGTGGCGCCCAGGCCTGGCCACGTCCGGGGAGCTCCTCTCTGTCCCGTATCACCTGGGCCCTGTCTGAGAGCTCGCAGAGACGGGGACCTCCTGCCTCTGGAGCAGCCCACATCTTCCTGGGACTCTGCTCCCACTTGCGTCAGTAGCGATTAATCTAAGGTGACACACACCCAGAGCAGCCCCGAATTTGCTCCCGGGGATGGAGGTGGCGGTGGGGAGAGGAGAAAGGAGAAAGAAAACGTGTGGTTTTGCCTGGGAAACCGGAGACATCCGTAGGAGACTCTGGTGCTTAATGACGTTTAGAATGAGTGACTGACGTGCACACACATGCTCCAGGTGAATACGGTACTTCCACCGGCTGAAGCACAAAAACCAATAGAAAAAGGTGGGGACCGCCAGGGGTTTAAAAACCAGGTGAATGACAGGCAGGAAGGAACACGGTGATCAGGACTCCCCAGCATGCGGACCCCAGTGGGGCTCACTTGATTTCAACTATAGGAAAATCAGGTAGCATCTAAAAAAACCCAATACTCTACTTCTGTGTCCCAAATGTCCCCATGGAGGGGAGTGTACAGGGGGAGGTACACATGGGATGAGGCCATTAAGAGATGATGCAACAGGGGCGCCTGGGCCGCTCAGTCAGTTAAGCGTCCGACTTCAGCTCAGGTCATGATCTTACAGTTTGTAATTGGAGGCCCGTGGGGGACTCTGTGCTGACAGTGTGGAGCCTGCTTGAGGCTCTCTGTCTCTTCCTCTCTCTCTCTGCCCCTCCCCACTTGTATTCTCTCTCTCTCTCTCTCTCTCTCTCTCTCTCTCTCTCAACATAAATAAAACTTAGACAAAAGGTATGGTGTAACAAACATGCTGTCGACATAAGTCAGAACAAAACATCTATGCAGAAATAAAAATTTTAGGGAAAGAACCTTGAGTCCATAGCAAATATTGATCAATTTTTCAGCACTTTACATTGAAACGACTAGACAACTTAAAAACACATTATTTTAAGTGTCTTCATATCCAATCTTCAAAGTGAAAGATTTACTTTCAAACAGAAAAAGCTACGTTTAGCCATTGGGATGAAAAATCACATGCTTTGCGCAGTTGTTTTCCTGAGAAATGTGCTTTTTTCTATTAAATGTGTTTTTACGTTAGATATTTAACATAAAGACCAGCATCGATCTTGAAAGTATGTGGGAGATCGTGTGGCTTAAGAGGACGAGGAATCTTACCGACGTTCACCAACCCAACTACCACCCCCCACGACTGACCTTCTGCCAGCCTGGCTGAAACCTGAAACTCTGCAATGACAGTTTTATTCCTTTGTTTTCAACTCCTGCCCCTGACTCATGACTCCAGCTGATTTGTAAATGTCCATGAGGAGATAATACACTAAGTCTGGGGTGGAAATAAACAGCTCTAAACTGCCATGCCTATAGCCCCATCCATGCAGACGTTGGTCACTGATGCTGGCACTCTTCCCTCTGAGCCAAGATGAGGCTACAAAAGCTTCTACAGGTCAGTCCTCAGGCAGCAACTTCCATTTGGCTGGAGTTGTCCTCAACCTTATCTGGCACTTACAATATTCGTTCAATAAGCCTTTAATGCACTTTACTATGTGCCAGGCAGGATGCTCAGATGATCTTCTGAGAAGAGGCTAAGATAGAAAAACATACTAAAGGCATCAAAAACGAACTTCATCCTACTTCACAGTTGTGCCAAGCCTTGCCCACGGTAAAGACACAGATTGCGTCCATCGACAGGAAAATGGATACATAGATTATCCTATATCCAGAGTAGAATAATACCCAGCAGTAAAAATTAACTACAGCTACGTGCTACAACATCAACAAATCTTGGAACACGAGTGATTAAGGGAAAAAAGAAAAGGAAAGAAAAATGCTAGTCCCAGAAGACTATGATGAATGTAGAGGGAGGGACGGGAAAAAAGCATATAAGTAGATGTAAGATATTTATTGGGTTCAGTGGTGGATCCTTAGGTATCCATCCATCATATTACAATAAAAATAACATCTATGCATGGACTAATAATGAGACTGTGGCATGAAACAAGGATTACGGCTAATCCAATTCTGTGCACTGGGGTCCATTTGAAGGAGAAAGGACATATTGTAGGTATTTTGTCCAGAAAGCCAGACCAAGGATCATAAAAGCTAGTCTACAGGCTCCTTGGACCAACCCTAGGAATCTGCATCACCACAGGAATTCTGTAAGGATAGAAAGCAACCCAGAGAAGAGGCATTGCAGAAAGGGCAACGTGTGAAGTTCAATTGACTGGTTCGAAAAAAAAAAAAAAAATCGAGAGGCCAAAAAGCCTTCAGCCATTTCAACAAATCAATTCATGCTATTCATATTTTCTTTACTTTTGAAGGGAAGTTTGGAATACCCTAAGGAGCACTTTAGTTCTGAAATTGCTGGAGTAAATAAGAGAAATGTTACATGACTCATTTCTAAAAGAACAAGAGAACTATATTAACAGATTGACAGTATTCATAGGTTAATTAGGAAATCTGTTGGTGCTGTTAAGAAACTTGGCATACTTTAATTTAGATTGACGTTCCTCGAGGTATAGGTATAAGTGATGTTCATTCAACAATAGTGAGGTGTCACACAGTCTGCGAGAGACTGATGTCTGGAGAGCGTTTCCAGTTGAGCAGTACGTAAAATGTGTTCTGGAGTGCTACGGATGTTTTCTAATCAAACTTACGTCTTTGAAACTATTCAGGATGTGAAACTGATGTGCACATGAGATGAAAGAAAGGAGTTAAAAGAAAAAGAGCCATTGAGCTGATTGGAAACTGATTAAACAGGAACACCTAACTAGTGTCTTCCTGTGGCCAACATTTTAAATACGGCCACCACATCTGTGAGGGGAGGTTCAGAAAGCCCTCTTCACTATTTAGGATGGTATCTATTGAACTGAATCTTAAAGAGTCGGATGATGAAAGAATAGATTGTTGGCAGGAGCACGGAGAACATTTCTATACGGTCACCCAGAAACCAGGAGATGGCTTTCAGGAATGGTTGCGTCCTAGAGTTTTTACCGCATCACCTCACTTAGTCCTCGCAAGAACCCTCATGCGATGAAAACTCTTCCTACCCACATTTTCAGACAACCATTAAGAAAGATTGAGTTGGGGTGCCTGGGTGGCTCAGCGGGTTAAGCGTCCAACTTTGGCTCAGGTCATGATCTCACAGTTTGCGAGTTCGAGCCCCACGTTGGGCTCTGTGCTGACAGCTCAGAGCCTGGAACCTGCTTCGGGTTCTGTGTCTCCTTCTCTCTCTGCCCCTGACCCATTCATGCTGTGTGTCTCTCTCTCTCTTTCTCTAAAATAAATAAACATACATATATATGTAACTAACTTAAGTAAAGGGGCACCTCGATGGCTCAGTCAGTTGAGCACCCATTTCCTGATTTCAGCTCAGGTCCTGATCTCAAGTTGTGGGACCCAGTCCCGCATGGGGTTTCACTCCGAGCATGGAACCTGCTTAGGATTCTCTCTCTCCCTCCGCCCCTCTCCCCCATTCTAGCTCTCTCTCTCTCTCAAAAAATTAAAAAACAGAAAAATAAAAAGATTCAGGTAAAAAGTCATAGAGCTAGACAGCAGCACAGCTAACAGAAGCAAAATTTACCTGACCCCGAAGCCAGGTCCCCCGTTATCAGGCAGAGGGGACAGGCGCTGGCTGAAGAGCCTCCTGATTGAGTGGTGCCACTGCAGTGGGGGAGGGAAGCCCAGGACGGATGGTCAGCATGCAGACGTCTACTGGATTCCTTGTTTGCACTGTGGCTCTGCCTTCAGCCGAGCCTGACGTCCCCAAGTCTCAGGTCTCCACTTTGCCTCTTCGGCCCGTCACACCTGCGTCCTGCTCAGGAGTGAGCTGCCTGCCTTTCCTGGGGGAGAAGACAAGGGATCTCTGTTGGTCAGGACGGTTCTCACTGCTTCAGGGACTTTCGGCCAATCCCGCTTTTGCCCCCACGTGCAACTCTAGGAAGCTGCTGGTGACTTCAGGTGCCAAGGCTTTTTCCGGCCTGTGGCTCACCTCAGCCTGCGTCCGGGTTTCTTCTCCGGTCAACCTAAGTGATAGCTTTCTCCTGCTGCAAAATCGGGAACCATCATCCCTCTGACTTCGAACCTCCGGACGGTGGCCGCTTGCCATGGACATCCCCACCCTGTTCCCTTTGTCCTTGTGGGTCGAGGCCTTTTCTGTGCCTATATTATCATTTTAGGGCAATTTTCAGAGAAAGCAGCTATAAACACATTTGTTCCATCTGCTATGCGCAGCTGGCTCTTGTGAAACAAAAGTATGTGAAACAAGAAATACGTGTGCCTAAACCCTTATGTGATCTCAGAGTTTGGGGTGGCCTACTTGCGACGTGCAAAATGTTAACAGCCCCCCCCCATGTCCCCCCGCCCCGCCCCACCCCGCCCCGGAAGCTCTAATTGTAAACAGGTGACTGCACACGTTTTCCTCAAAGATGACCACCTACAATCATAAGGTCTCCTTCAAGCCTGGAGAAAGAAAGGTGAGAAAAATCCAACGCCAGCCGCCCACAGTTGTTCATGTCTCCAGTAACAAGGCCATCATTTGCAGGCATGAGTTAGACTACGTGTCACAAAGCTTAGCGACTGTTATTTTAGGATGAGAGTACGAAACGGTGCAGCCGCCTAACCTGTACCGTTGCCAGAGCTCTGGACACTTTGAGACTTCTAAGTCTTGAAACTGTAAGACAGAGGAAGAATATTTCCCTTGTAAAGGGAATCGATGTCATTTTCTCACCCTGGTCCTTGAGCGCCACAACGAAGCTAACCAAGCCAGTTGTCTGGGTTGTGTTTCTGATGCCCGGGGTGGCGAACCTCTGCTGATCGCTGACACTAACTGAATGAGCAGTTGCCTCGTCCGGTCCAGACGCCTGGCGCGGGCACTGACAAGCTGGGAGGAGACCAGAGCAGACCGTAACCTGAGACCGATGCCCAAATGCTTCCCTCGGGCCACCCTGAAAAGAAAAACTGTAACAAAAGCAATTATGCAAGGTGCCACCTCTGTGGCTCAGCCTGGCGATAGGAGACCTTGGGGAACCCTGTCCTGAGAGCCTCTGTTCATTTGTCCGTCTTCCCTCCGTTTGAAACTGAAGCTCTACATCATTCCGTTTCCCAAAGTTAAATTATATAAATTACAATAAAAAGGAGGAACCGAATGTGAAGATGTGCCACAAGTTTTTAACCTCTTGCTTCCTTGTGATAGGCCTGCTGCATGCTTTGCCACTTAGCAATGTTTTCCCTGGAGAATAGAGAAAGCCCGCCTCGCCGAGCCCCACAGGAAAAAGGAAGGGTCACAGGTGGATTTCTTCACTGCTAATCATCTCAGATATAAAAGGGAAGTGAACAAAGTTGTCCAACATTTGGGAAATGTAAATTACAATAGTGAGATACCAGAACATGCCAGTGAGAACGACCCGAGTCCAGAACAATGACGACACCAAATGCTAGTGAGGCTGTGGAAACAAGAACTTTCCGTTCATTGCTGCTGGGAATGCAAAGCAATCCCAGGACAGTTTGGCAATTTCTTGCAAAACTAAACATACTCTTACCATATGATCTAGCAATCGTCCTCCTTGGAATTTTACCTAAATGAAGAGAAACGTTATGCCTACACAAAAACCGACCCATAGATGTTTGCGGCAGCTTTGTTCGTAATTGTCAAAAGTAGGAGGCAACCAAGATGCCCTTCAGCAGGTCAGTGAATGAACTGTAGTGACGCAGACAATGGAACATCATTCACTGCTAAAAAGAAATGAGCTATCAAGCCACGAAAAGACATAGAGGAACCCTAAGTGCATAATACTAAGTGAAAGAAGCCAATCTGAAAAGGCTGTACACTCTGTGACTCCCACCATATGACATTCTGGAAAAGGCAGAACGATGGAGATGGCTTTAAAAAGAAAGAAAAAAGATTGGTGGTTGCTAGGGGTTCAAAAAAGGAAGGAATTGGAGGAGTACAGAGGGTTTTTAGGGCAGTCACAAAATTGTATATGACCCTACAATGATGGAGACACGTCACTGTACATTTGCCAAAGCCTACACAACCCCCTAGCACAAACAACACCAAGAGTGAACTCTTATGTAAACTTTAATGATGTGTCAATGTAGATTCATCAATTATAATAGATGTACCACTCACATGCAGGATGCTAATTGTAGGGGGAGTTGTGGGGAGGAAGGCCAGGGGGAATATGGGAACTGTGCTTTCTGCTCAATTTTGGAATGAACCGTAAAAAAAACTACTCTAAATACCAAAGTCTTATTTTTTTAAGTAAATTCATCTCAGCTCTATGATCAGCTTCCATCCCTGAACTTGACCAAGCATGGTCTCCTCTTCCCCTGTCCTTGGGAGGGAGATGGTCACCGTTTAATCTTTTGAAAAGGGAAGACGGGCGCCTGGGTGGCTCAGTCGGTTAAGCATCTGGCTCTTGATCTCGGCTCAGGTCGTGATCTCACAGTTCACAGGTTCAAGCCCTGCATCGGGCTCTGTGCTGATGGTACAGAGCCTGCTTTTGATTCTGTCTCTCCTTCTCTCTGCCCCTCCCCTGCTTGCTTTCTCTCTCTCTCTCTCTCTCTCTCTCTCTCTCTCTCTCTCTCAATAAATAAATAAATAAATAAATAAATAAACAATTTTTTTTAAAGAAAGGAGGACAGAAATAATGGAAGGAAGGAATAGAGGGAGAAGCCTCATCAGCAGAGGTTTGAGAAACCAGGATGGGTGTTAACTTATTATATTAGTTTTGTATTGTTGCCTAACAAATTAACATCAACTTAACGGCTTCACACAACATGCATCCATTATCTCATAGTTTCTGTATGTCAGGAGTATGACATACAGGCTTAGTTGGTTCCTCAGCTCAGGATCTCACAGAAAACTGGGCTGCATTTCATCAGAGGCTCAGGTGAGGAAAGATTCACATCCAAGCTTGCTGGCAGAATTAGTTTCCTTACAGGCATAGAACTCACAGCCACTTGCTTCCTCAAGGAGAGAGTCCCTAACCTCAGGGATGGTTCCAGTCCCTCCTTTTAAGGCTTTCAACCGATGAAGTCAGCCTACCCAGGATAAGCTTTTTGATTAACTCAAAATCAACTGACTTAGGACCTCAATTTCAAAACCTGTTCATCTTTACCATATAACATGAACACAGGAGTGACATCCCATCACTGTTGCTGTATTGCATTGGCCAGAAACAAGCCACAGTTTCCACGAACACTGAAGGAGAGGGATCGTGCAAAGAAGTGACTCACGGGGAGTCACCTTATGGAATGTCCACCACAATTACCCCATATTTTCTGTAGTAGAAAATAAAAGGAACTGTTGTAAAGGATTTTTGACTGATGTCAGTCTCTTGGGTTTCTGAATCATTTCCTCATTGAACTATAAAAAGAACAGATTAATCAATTTAGGGCCTGGCTAGGGAAGCACAGTCTCTCCTAAATGTTGACCAAGAAATGCGTCATTTGAATGTGTCCATTTGGGGAAATGGCGCAAAATGTCATAAACACTCTGGCTGACTTTTGGCTGCTGGTCACACAAAGCAGTGAAAGATGGCCAGACCACAGGCTTATGAGATGAACAGTAGTAATGTTTTAAAAACATGTCCTGCCCTATTCTTTTCACCTTTCTAAACACCTACCCCCAGTCTGCTCCATTGGGCATCTCTCTGTCTGCGGGATGGTTAGGATTTGTTACCAAAAGAATGCCAGGAGAAGGACCTTGGCCTCTGACATGCACAAATGGGTTTTATTTTGCAGCAAGAAAATAAGCTTGAAGGACAGGCTACCGTCTTAGGAAAGGATTGTCCGTATTCCTGAATATCCCCTGTTAGGTACCAGCATCGTCAGGCATTCTAGCAGACGGGCCCTGGGCCGAGATGGGATTCCATCCTTGGAGCCCCAGCAGCGGGAGGAGAAGCCGACAGCAGGCCGTGTGGAGGACGCAGCAGAGAGCATCCCAAGCCAGGGGGTCCAGCCAGCCAGGGTAAATCTGCCCCCGCCCCAAATGTCCCTGTGATACCCTGGGCAGGCTGCTGCCAGCCGTGGTGAGGATACTGCCCTCATCCCAGAGGAAACGAACACTGGTTCCAAGGAGCCAGTTTTCCCAGCTGCTCTAAGATAGGCTAAGCCTTGCGTCCACCCGTATACTCGGATGTTATCTTAATGAGATAACATCCCATTTATAGGAAACAATAAGCCCACAAAACAATACTATGTATTTTCTATCAGTACAACCCTATATATGTAAGGGCAGAGAAGTGGGTACAGATACATATATATACCGGCCCAGGGGAAAGGGGCTGGGCCTCACAGCCAGAATTGGGGTGGGGGGGTGCAACTTGACCAAACACTGACTTCAGAGTTACGTATGTCATCAAAACTTAATTCATGAGAAGAATCATTTGGAGATCCTGTTCAAATACACATTCTCTGGCCCCACCCCAGACATCGGGACGCAGTCTCTGATGGGCGGGCCACCAGGATTCTGTGTGTTTAGTAGGCATCTCAGGAGCTTTGCTGTGGAACACCAATGCCCACCTGCAGACCTGCATTTCTGAACTGCTGTACAAGATTGTGTTTGTTCCAACATTCATTGGCTGAACTTTGTCAGTAACAGGCATGAGGTTTGAGTCATACCGGAATGCTCTCAAGGTCTGCCAAAGCAGGAAAACAGCTGCCTCCAACACCAACGGTGAAGACATTCTCTACTAGAATGTTCTCTAGGATAACAGGGGTTTCGTCTGCTTCACTCATTCTGCACCGTCAGAGCCTAGAACAGGACCTATCACACAGAAGGCCCTTGATTAATATGTGACAAATGAATGAATGAATGAATGAATGAATAAGCCTACAAACCTTTCACATCCCTAACAATAAACAAAATACAGCAAGAGATCTATCCTATCATCAGATGTTAAGGGGTTTTCATTCCCTCTCCTCAGCTTCTCCTTCTAAAGTTAACTGGGCCTCTGGACACCTGGGTGGCTCAGTCAGTTGAGTGTCCAACTTCGGCTCAGGTCATGATCTCACGGTTTGTGAGTTCAAGCCCCGCATCAGGCTCTGTGCTGACAGCTCAGAGTCCGGAGCTTGCTTCGGATTCTGTCTCCTTCTGTCTCTGCCCCTCCCCACTTGTGCTCTCTCTGTCTCTCAAAAATAAATAAATGTAAAAAAAAAAAATTAAATTGCGATATTAAATCCACACACTTCATACAATGAAAGCCCTCTGCGTCCCGGAGTTCTCCCTCACCGTCTCTCCAGATCAGCTGAAGAGAGGTCCAGGAATGGGGCATCCCAAGAAAACAGCTTCCCAAAGGCAAGGGAAGTAGAAGCATCACCAATTCTTTGAAATTAATACTTTGTCCCTGTGACGGGTCAATGCAAGACGTAGCATCCAGCTGGTTTTCAAGACCTGGTGACTTTGCTTTCCCAAGTCACTACCCCTGCCCGGCAGCCCACCAGGACTCCAGTGTCTACGCCATTATTGTGCACTTATTATTATGTTGTTGCAATTGTTCCCAGACTGTTTTGTGTGTGTGTGTGTGTGTGTGTGTGTGTGTGTGTGCGCGCGCGCGCAAGTGCTAACCACCCCCCACCGCCCCGGGGAGATTATAAGATTCTTGAGGGCAGACACTTTGCCTTTTTATGTCATCTGGATTCCTTCCACAGCTGATCTCCGTGTATTTGCAGATCAGGGGCTGGATAAATATTTGCTAATTTCCAGAAGTGCTTCAGGTAAAACTTCCACCTTTCTTTCTCAGAAAGAATATGCCTGGGGAGTAAAAAGGCAACCAAGTCATCTCTGAATACAAAGGACAACTGTGTATGTAAATATATGATAGGAATCGTCATTCAAACACGAAATTGATCCTGGAGGACTCATAAAATAAACTGTAGGCGATCTGAACGTCTCCTGTGGATTACCAGCCAATTAATTCTACTGACACCATACGAGGAATGGTTTATATTAAAGTAGGTTTTGAAAGTAGGCGATGGTAAGTCACTGCCCATTAGCTACTTTCTCCTAATGTGAGAAGTGTGTCTGGCTACTGGGCCAGATTTGTGTCCACGGCCATGTCCTGCCGTTCGTGGCTAAACCCCAGCTGGAAGGGATTACACCTGAAGAGCCCAGATTGGGGGAATTTGTCTTTTCCTTCTAGCCCCCAAAACACCTGAGAAAGAGCCACCAGAGGAGGAGGAGGAGGAGATCAGTATGGCATAAAGGAAGATCTTAGCAGGGGTTTTAGATCATTAGTACGGAACGGTGCAAAATAGTCAAATGCAGGAAGAAAGTAGGTCAGCGGGAAAGGACGGACGCCCAGCAAAAATCAGACGCGCTTTTCCACCCCTATGCAAAACGGTTCCTGAGAGTCAAGGCAAACGTCGTTGCTGTGGCCGCCGCCGCTGTTGTCGTCTCGTACACGCGGTCTGAAATGCAAATCGGCTGCGACGAGCCGTGCAGGCCAGCAAGAGCAGCGCGAGCCCCTGAGCCCTCCGAGCGGCATCAAGTGCAGTTCACGCTGAGCAAAATTAATGCCGTAAACGAGAGACAAAGTTCACTGATGAGCAACTCTCTAATGGGCAATTACCTCTTCTCTTTTCGCTCCATCCCTTTTTCCTTCTTTTCCCCTCGCGTTAAGGTACGGTAGGCGATAGAGGGTGTGAAGGAGACGACAGTTTTCTTCAGTCCGCCCAAGAAGGCGGCTTTCATGCATTTTCCGAGGTGCGTATAATTACAGGTGCAGTTAATGTGCTTAAGAGCTTAGGGGAAGCAATTGTATGTGAAAGAGAGCTTCCTAACAGCCAGCTTTATTACAGCCGGGCCCGGCCGCCCCTGGGCTCCGGAATTGTGCACACTTCTCCGTCCTGCCCACCCTCGTGTCCTAGAGGTGCTCTGGAAGACGGGAGAACCCACGGAAATACTCAGCTGAGAGTGCGGTCGGCCCTGAGTGCTACACACACCCACCGGGGGTATATCAAATCTCACTGAACTCACTGATGATGAGAAGGCTCTGGGGCCGGCTCATGACAGAAGCTGCTAGCAACGAGCACCTTCCTGAAAACTGACGGCGATTTCCCGAATACACATGAGGTGCCCCACTCGAGCTACTTTCCAATGAAGGTGGCATTACAGGAGCAGCTGCCACAGAGGCAGGGCTGTTCACAGTATCCACCGGACAAGCGCATCGAATCAGGTGCCCCACGGCTGTATCCATTCTTGGGGCAGACATGGCATCAAATCTAATGGAAGGAAGAGCAAGAAGGAAATAAGGAGCCAGAAAGAAAGGGGGAAATATGAGGGAACGGGGAACCAGGCGACTGATGTAGGCTCCCCTCTCTCCCTAGCTCTCTCTCTGTTTCTCTCTCTCTCTCTCTCTCTCTCTCTCTCTCACGCACACACACACTCAAAGAAATGTGCCAAGACAGCCACATAATGAGGACCAAAGACACATAGATACAGAGAACTATACACCGAAAGGCACAAACATAAAGATACACAGAGAAAAGCTTCAACTTGAACTTCTTCTGCCCTTTAAAGAATGAGTCAGACAAACTATCATTAAAAAAAAAAAAAAGGTTAAAGCCGGTTGTGTTTCTGTGAATGTAAGCACAATTAATCATATCATCTCTCGGTACTTACTACATGTTCTGGCTAAAAGGGAGCTGAGAACACCCTGTCCCTTCCACACATGTTGTTAATGGTCTGGGAGAAGCACTGGACCAAGGCACAGACTACATGTGACAGTTTATAGCTTATGTTTTCCAGCATCTTTCTAACAATCATTCTCTTTAACTTTGTGGACAAGCAGAAAGAGAGTTTAATCCATAACTTGTTTTCTTAGTCTTTACCTGTTCCTCATTTAACTAAGGCCCACTGACGTAGCTTTTCATTTGTACCCCTTGCCTCAAAAAATGCTTGCCCTTTATAGTCAGCAATACTGTATTATAAACTTCAAAGTTACTAAAAGACTAGATCTTAATTATTCCTACCCCCAAAAAGCAATGGTAGGTATATAACATGATACAGATATTAGCTAATGCTAAAGTGGTTTCATATTACCATATATATGTATCAAATCAACATGTTGTACACTTTAAGCTTACTCAATGTTGCATGTCAATTACGTCTTAATTTTTTTAAATACTCCTCTCATGGGGTGCCTGAGTGGCTCAGTCAGTGAAGCATCTGACTTTGGCTCAGGTCATGATCTCACAGTTCCTGAGTTCAAGACCCACATCAGGATCCATGCTGATGGCTCAGAGCCTGGAACCTGCTTCAAGTTCTGTGTCTCCCTCTCTCTGCCCCTCCCATGCTCAAATTCTCTCTCTCTCTCTCTCTCTCTCTCTCTCTCTCTCAAAAATAAACATTAAAAAAATTTAATACTCCTCTTTACAAAGAATCCAACACTCTCTCCCTTTAAAAACTTTTTTACTGTTTATTTATTTTTGAGAGAGACAGAGACAGAGTGTGAGCGGGGGAGGGGGTGAGTGAGTGAGAGAGAGAGGGACTGTCAGCACAGAACTCAATGCAGGGCTTGCACCCACAAACTGTGAGATCATGACCTGAGCCGAAGTCGACACTCAACCGACTGAGGCACCCAGATGCCCCTAACACTCTCTCCCTTTAATACAAGTACCACCATGCCACAGATGTTCCAGTCCAAAAATATTATATTGGGTTTAGCATGAATGAAAAGCTCTAGGATGATACTGTTCATATTGCTTACGCTAGTGCTACAAAAAACCAATGAAAATTGTCTTTCTGCTTTTCCACCCTAGCCTATAGCTTTCATCCTCAATGTCATCTCATAGTCCAAAATGGCAGAAGGACCACCAGCCATGGAAAAACTAGACTGGATCTCTCCCAGCTCACTCAACTCTCCTTAAGTAGACTTCCTTACAAATGTATGTAAGACACACACACACACACACACACACACACACACACACACACACATACACGGTCAAAACGTAGCCATGTGATCGTATCTCCCTACAAGGGAAATCAGACAATCTGGTCTTTTTATTGAGCACATTGTTACCACAAGTAAAATGAGGATTCTGCTTTTAAGGAAGAAGGGAAAATTGGACATTGGGAAATAACTGATTAAGTCATGATTTACACAGAGCCTAAATATTTTCACTCATTCAACAAATGTTCACTGAATGTCAACTCTGTGCCAGCTGTCCTCTACAAAGTCCACATCTGGCCCTCAGGGAACCCTTGCATCCTGACCCTGACGAACGCTGGCCACGTAGGCTGTTCCAAGCTGCCTTGTGTTTGTGATATGCCTCAGACAGAGGCAATCACATCTCACATTTCAGACTTCCCTTTGCAGACATTCGGCTCCTGTGTCCCCAAACACCAGGGGACACAATGTCGCACCCTTTGAATGAGTCTCCTGAAGAACCCCAACATAGCTTGAGGAGTGGGAGAATACTCCCACAGCAGGTTGGGGACAAGGGACAAGCGGGGGACAGAGCACACTGATATCCTCTCCATAGAATTGCTCACTATTAGCCTCTTGCCTCTGTGGTGGCTTTGAACTATATTTTCCAGAATTCCCTTCCCTATATGGCTCTGGGCTAGGCTGGCCACAAGACACAATTTGCAGAGACACAGAAGGCAGAAGTGAAGGACCGGCAGTCATTTTTATGTCCTGAAGGCACCTGGCTCTCCCACATGGGGCTCACTGATCTGCCGGTGCCCCCATTGCCACAGGGCAACACTGCAGCTCCCTGGAGATCCCCACCGGCCTCTCCAGGTCCTGGCCGAGCGGGGGCGCTGCTCCAGGGCAGAGGACACCTGCACTTCCTGCTTCCTGCAGGCCGCATGCAGCATGGAGCCGGAAGTGGTGGGTCAGGTGTAGATTCCCGTTTGCCCTCCAAAGTTCCAGTTGTTCTCGGGGGCCCCGGTTCATCCTCACAGTCTCATTTTTCCTGTTTCTCCTTCACACGCACACCCTTCCCTCTGCCGGTCCCGCTGATGCTCCACGACTTTAGGCCCAACCACAGATACGAGCCTGCAGGGCCCCTCCACCAACTCCCACAGCTGCGTAAGGTCTAGCCCTCCAAGACCCCCGATTCGACGGTGTCCACAGCAGCTCTGCTTCTCGAAAGGTAGCCTAAGACACCTCCCAGTTAAGTCCCTCTCCTCTTACGTAGCCTGGAGCAAGGGGGCAATGGACTAACCCTGGCAGGAACTATATTTTCACACTCACCTTTACCGGTCCGACCCAGGCTGTCCAACACCTCACTTCAGCAGGTGGTGGTGACACGTGGCCACTAACATTTGTTCCCAGCCTTTGAAGCTCCAGCTAAAACTCAGAGATGAGCAGAATTGTGTTTAACATCCTGTGATATCTGACATCCCAGCATATGTGATCATAGATTGATAGATTAGATTAGATTGATACATGGATACATAGATTGTTGGAAAGAATTTAAAAAAATAAATACCCTGGGGCTTCTCTATCATTCTGTCCTGAGGACTCAAGCCATGGAGAGATCTAAAAAATAAAAGAGAATAAATACTAATGAGGTTCTTGCCATTACAGACTCCCTTGGCTCAGATTTTGTCATTGGAAGTATAAGACAAACCCACCTTACACTGATATTTCCCCTAACATTGGGTAATATAATGTTCGGTATACAAATGTTCCAAACATAATTCGATAAAACTTTAAATATTACTTTTAATTTTAAGAAATGAAACTCGTACTTAGAATGTTGTTTCTCACCAACATATTAGCATTTAGATATTTACCTTACATAAAAATCATTTGTTTGATATACAAGTGCTTTTGTCAAAAACAAAATGATTGTATTTTCTTTTTTGTATTTTCTTTTATATTTGGATTTTGCTATTTAATTTTAACTTAATTTCATTTGAAATAAATAAGATACTTATAGTATGAGAATATATGAAATACTTATTGTTTTGGAAATGAAGGAAACATTGAAAGGCTATCTTGAGAAAGCATATGTCCAATAGAACAGCATCCCCAAAGTTGTGTTTTATAGAATGGAATACTAAAAAAGTTTACTTAAAACAATAAAGAATATATTTTGGCCAAGTAGATTTGGAATACACTGCATTAAAGAATTTTCAAATTCATTTCTTTACCTCAAGACTCTTCAGTGAGTTTTGTATGCTCCCATGCTTAGACCCACCAGAAGAGGTATAACCGGCAAAATTTTCCAAGTTTATTTATCAATGGAAACTTTGCTGGTAAAATAGTTTGAAGGACTAACATACTGAGGAACACACTTTGGTGGAGTGCCACAGAAAAGTTATATAGTATCTCAAAATCACCAACAACTTTTAAATATATTTGTGTATATTGTTGTGTATGTCATATATATGTATATATATATGTACCATATGTACCATATGTATATGACATATGTACCATATACATATATATACAAGTTTCAAGCTATATGCTGGCTATATATCTTAACTGGTTTATTGAAATCACTGTTTTACCATGACATCTCTATATTATTACTCCAGTTATACACAATAATAATACTACCAAAACACATTCTAAGATAAAATATGAAAAACTAATCTGGAGGGTTTGTTTCACTTCTTATAACACAGTAATTTATACAGAGTTGACTGACAATACGAAGCTTTGCACTTTATTGACCAAGTTATTTCTCTCTAGCTTAAATGACATAAGAATATAGGAGTTCATGCTGACATTTAAGAAACAATAGTGATAACTTTATTTCTGGCTATAGATGGGACATGCACCCTGAAAACCCCACCCCCTAAAAGAATACTTTCAAATGCAGGTGAAGTAGAACAAAGATCCTTAAAGTGCGGAGCTGCATTTATAATAAAGTAGAGGAACTCCCCAAGCACTAAAAATGAACTAGGAATTATAAATCAGAAAATGAAGGTCAGCTTGGGGCACTGAGGTGGCTCAGACAGTTAAGCACCTAACTCTCGATTTCAGCTCAGGTCATGATCCCAGGGTTGTGGGATTGAGCCCCGTGTTGGGCTCCATGCTGAGCCTGGAGCCTCCTTGGGATTCTCTCTCTCCCTCTCTCTCTGCCCCTCTTCCCTTCCCCACTCATGCTCTCTCTCGCTCGCTCGCTCACTCTCGCTCACTCTCACTGTCTCACTCTTTCTCTCTCAAAGAGAAAGAGAAAGAAAGTCAAGGTTAAGGTCATCTATATTGGAGCAGGAGGTACTCCAACCAAATGAATCTCCCTGGGTTGTAATATCTCACAGACACGACATTGAGACTCAGACCTTAGCCCCCAACAAGACTGGGAGTTAGAACTCAGACCCCTGAATGAAGCCAGGACTTTCAAATGACTGCATTCTCAATGAAAGGATGAGTTGGGTGGAGGGAATTCATCCACTGCCCCCAGAGAAACATCAAGGAGGCTTTTCATTATTGACCTGAGGTTTAGCTGGAAAAAGACTGTCCTCAGAATTTGCAACAATGGACCAGCTCTCACTCCAGTTTTTGGCTTAAATTTATAGGGTCATGTGGTCCAGAAACCTTCATGCCAAGAAATTGAGATAAAAATGTTTCCAAAATGCTAATATCTTTAATATGTCCAGCAGAAGCAAACTTAAAACTGCTCTGAAGGGGCACATCCCAAACTTCGGCCACAGAGAAATTCACAAGGTCACCCCACCAAAAACATGTGCATAACCTAGAACTTAAAGATGCATGAGGAAATAATCCACTATGGGGGGCGGGGGGAAGGTCAATAACCACAAAAAAAACCAGCATAACTAATCCCCCAAGCCCTTTAGATGATAGAACAATTAGAGACTCTATGAGTGAGTGCATTTTAAATTTTTACTCATGAAAGAGAAAAACAGAGACATAAGAACAAGAAACTATGAAAAATGACAGACATTTGAAAACATCCAAATAGAGCTTCTAGAATGAAAAATATAGCCATTTTGATTTTAAATTCAATGGATGAATTAGATAGCAAATTAGACATGGCTGAAGAAAGGAATTGGGGAATTGGAAGATATTTCTATGAAAATTACTCAGAATGAGTCACAGAGAGGTAAAGAAATGGAAAATATTTCAATTTGAACACATTGAGGACAAAATGAGAAGATCCAACATCTCTCTTCAGAGAGAGATAATACAAGGATTAAGAGGCAATGCTTCCAGAATTGAAGAATGGCAGGAATTCTATAATTCAAGAATAACTTGGGGCACCTGGGTGGTTCAGTCGGGTAAGTGTCCGACTTTGGCTCAGGTCATGATCTCATGGTTCATGAGTTTGAGCCTCACATCGGGCTCTGTGCTGACAGCTCAGAGCCTGGAGCCTGCTTTGGATTCTGTGTCTCTCCCTCTCTCTGCCCCTCCCCTGCTCAAGCTCTCTCTCTGTCCCTCAATAATAAATAAACATCAAAAAAAAAAAGAAAAATTTAAGAATAAATTGAATTCAAGAATAACTATCAAGCATAATAAATAAAAATATGTCCATATTCAAGACGTTGTAGAGGAAGGCTGCAAAATACTAAAGACAAAGAGAAAAATTTTATGTGAAGCGTGGAGAATACAGTCTGCCCACAAAGGAAAAGCAGCTAGCAAGTCTTCTGAACTACAATAACAGACTCAGAAAACAATGGAAAAAGCATTCAAAGGGCTAAGAGAAAAACAGTCATCTTAGAATTCTAAACCCACCCAAACTATAATTGAAAAATGAGGACATTTAAGAACATTTTCGGACAAACTAAGACAGTTTTTGTTATTACAAGAACTTCACTTAGAAAATACAACTGAATGTTACTTTAGCATGGAAAGACATTAAACATAGAAGGAAAGACTGAGAAGCAAGAAAGCCGAGCAAGGAAATTAGTAAATATGTGTATTTAAAAGAAGCTGTGATTAGTATAAAGCAAGGAGAATGACATATGACAGTACAAATAAGATAAAACTAAAACACTGGACAGAAACATCATAAAAGGTGAGAAGGACGCTTGAAGTTAAAACAGTCTGCAGTATTAGTCATGTGTTATCAGTCAAGAAGTGTGTAAATATAATGCTTTAACTCAGCATGAATACAGGCATACCAGGGAGATACTGTGTTTCATTCCAGATCACCACAATAAAGCAAATACTTCAATAAAGTGAGTCAAGTGATTTTCTGGTTTGCCAGTGCAGAGAAAAGTTATTTTTACACTATACTGTAGGCTAGTGAGTTTGCAATAGCATTGTGTCTAAAAAAGAACAATGTACACACCTTAATTTAAAAAGAGTTTGTTGCTAAAACATTGCTAACCATGCTCTGCGCTCTCAGTGAGTCATAATCTTTTTGTTGGTGGAGGGTCTTGCCCACGTTGGTGGCTGCTGACAGATCAGGGTGGTGGCTGCTGAAGGGTGGGGTGGCTGTGGCGATTTCTTAAAATACGACAACAATGAAATTTGCTGCATCATTTGACTCTTCTTTTCACAAACAGTTCCTCTGTAACATGTGATGCCGCTTGATAGAATTTTTTTTTTCTTTATTTTTGGGACAGAGAGAGACAGAGCATGAACGGGGGAGGGGCAGAGAGAGAGGGAGACACAGAATCGGAAACAGGCTCCAGGCTCCGAGCCGTCGGCCCAGAGCCCGACGCGGGGCTCGAACTCACGGACCGCGAGATCGTGACCTGGCTGAAGTCGGACGCCTAACCGACTGCGCCACCCAGGCGCCCCGCCGCTTGATAGAATTTTACCCACAGTAGAACTTCTTTCAGATTTAAACTCAGTCCTCTCAAACCCTGCCGCTGCTTTCTCAGCTAAATTTATGTCATTTTCGAAACGTTGTCACTTCAACAATCTTCACAGCATCGTCAATCAGGTAGATTCCATCTCAAGAAACCACTTTCTTTGCCCAGCCAGAAGAAGCAACCCCTCATCCATTACAGTCGTATCGTGAGATCGCAGCAATTCAGTCCCATCTTCAGGCTCCACTCCTAGTTCTCTTGCTGCTTCCGCCACATCTGCAGAGACCTCCTCCCCTGAAGCCTTGAACCCCTCAAAGTCACCCATGAGGGTGGGAATCACCTTCTTCCAAACTCCCGTTAATGTTGGTATTTGGACCTCTTCCCACGAATAGGTCCACAAGCGTTTTGAATCACATCTAGAACGGTAAATCCTTTCCAGAAGATTTTCGATTTCCATGGCCCAAATCCGTCAGAGGAATCACTATGTATGGCAGCTATAACCTGAAGAAATAGATTTCTTCAATAATAAGACTTAAAAGTCAAAATTCTTCCTTGATCCATGGGCTGCAGGATGGATGCGGTGTTATCAGGCATGAGGGAAAAAAAACAAAAACAAAAAACCGGTAATCTCATTGCACATCCCCATCAGAGCTCTTGGATGACAAGGCGCATCGTCGATGAGAAGCGATGTTTTCAAGGTAATTTTTTTTCTGAGCTTAAGGCCCAACAGTGGGCTTAAAATATTCAGTAAGCCGTGCTGTAAACAGATGTGCTGTCATCTAGGTTTTGTTGTTCCATTTAGAGGACACAGGCAAAGTAACTTTAGCATAATTCTTAAGGGCCCTAGAATTTTGGAATGGTACATGAGCAGTAGCTTCAACTTGAAGTCACTAGCTGCATGAGCCCCTAAGAAGAGAGTCAGCTAGTCCTTCGAAGATTTCAAGGCAGGCATTAACTTCTCCTCTCCAGTTATGAAAATTCTAGACAGCGTCTGCTTCCAACGGAAAGCTGCTTCACCTACATTATAAATCTCTTGCCAGAGCCCCCGTGTGGCTCAGGCAGTTAAGCGTCCCACTCTTGGTTTTGGCTCAGGTCATGGTCTCACAGTTCACAGGTTCGAGCTGCCAGAACAGAGCCTGCTTGAGATTCTCTCTCTCTCTCCCTCTCTCTCTGCCCCTTCCCTGCCCGCTCTCTCTCTCTCTCTCAAAATAAGTAAACAAATCAATAAATACATCTGTTGCTTAGTGTAGCCACCTTAATGAATACTCTCAGCTGGATCTTCTGGAGAATGTCCTGCAGCTTCTATGCCAGCACTCGCTGCTTCACCTTGCACTTGTATGTTTGAAGACAGCTGCTTTCCTTAAATACCGTGAACCAACCTCTGCCAGCTTCAGACTTTTCTTCTGCAGTTTCCTAACCCCCCTCAGATTTCATGGAAATGAGGAGAGTTAGGGCCTTGTTCACGGATGAGGCTTTGGCTTAAGGGAACACTGAAGCTGGTTTGATCTTGGATCCAGACCACCAAAACTTTCTCTTTATCGGCAACAAAGCTGTTTTTCTTTCTTATGATTCATGTGTTCACTGGAGTAGTGCTTTTAATTTCCTTCAGAACTTTTTCTTTCACTCACAACTTGGCTATTTATCACAAGAGGCCTAGCTTTCGCCCTATCCTGGCCTTTGATGTGCATCATTTTTAGCTTTTGACTTCGAGCGAGAAACACATAATTCTTCCCTTAGAGCCCAGTGAAGGGCTGTGAATTAGCCTAATTTCAGGATTGTTGCGTCTCGGGGAATGGGGAGGCCCAAGGAGAAGCAGAGAGACTGGGGAGGAGCCAGTCAGTGGAACAGACATACGGAGCAGAACACATACGGCATCCATCGATTAAGTTCCCCATCTTATGTGGGTGCAGTTCATGGTACCCCAAGACTGTTAAAATAGCAACATCAGAGATCACTAACCACAGATCACCATAACAGCTATAATAATTAAAAAGTCTGAAATATTGCAAGAAGTACCAAAAGGTAACACAGAGACCGAAAATGAACAAATGCTATTGGAAAAGAGCCCAAATAGACTTGGTGGACAGAGTGTTGCCACAAACCTTCAATCTGTCAAAAATGTCATCTCTGTGAAGCACGACAAAGTGAACTGCAACAAGACAAGATCTGCCTGTATGGAGTTTCATGTGGCACTTGCAGGGTAACCAGTAAAGGAAAAGGAATAGAATACATAGCTTCCAAAGAAACAGAAGTGTGGGGAGAAAGAAAATAGGGAAAACTAAATTAACCAATAGAGGGGAAGATAGAAAAGCTAAAGCAAAGACAGGGTAAAAAGCAAAAGGAAATCTGTAATCATAACAGGTGTAGGGGCACCTGGGTGGCTCAGGTGGTTGGGCGTCCAGCTCTTGATTCGGGCTCAGGTCATGATCTCAGTCAAGGGATAGAGTCCCACATCCATGCTGGGCGTGGAGCCGGCTTAAGATTCTCTCTCTCCTTCTCTCTCTGCCCCTCTCCTCTGCCCATGCATGCTCACTCGCTTTCTGTCTCTGTCTCTGTCTCTGTCTCTCTCTCTCTCTCTCTCTCTCTCTCTCTCTCTGTCGAAATGAAGTGAAATGAAATGAAATGAAATGAAATATATAAAATAAAATAAAATAAAATAAATAAAATAAAATAAAATAAAATAAAATAAAAATAAGTAAAATAATGGATGTAGATCTACCAGGTAAAAGATTCTCAGATTACTTTTGAAAAATCAAAACCTGGCTGTATTTTTTTATAAGAGACATGCTCCAAACACAGAGTTACAGAAAGATTAGAAATATAAGAACAGAGAAAAGAGATACCAGAAGAAAACAAACCCAGTGAAAATGGCACAGCTACAGAAAACGAGATAAAACAAACTTTAAGTGAAAATGCATTAGTAGGGGAAAAGATGGTCATTATACAGTGATAAAAGTTCACCAGGAGGATAATTTTAAACTGTATTTTGTAACGCACCTTCAAAATACAAAATAAATGTATTAAAATTGTAAGAGGAACACACTAACAAACACTGTGGGAGATCCTACCAATGTCTCTGAAAGTTTGGTGGATAGAATAGAATAAACCATGGAAGGGGTGTAGATCTTCATAGATGCAGAAGGATAGTAGAGAAAAACACAATTACGAAGAATAAATATATATACACCTGAATGCTCAAATTAGAAAATATACATTACTTTCAAATACATAAAAGCTATTAAAAAAAAAAATCATGGTCGGGGCGCCTGAGTAGCTCAGTCAGTTAAGTGTCCAACTTCGGCTCAGGTCATGATCTCGTACTTCGTGAGTTCGAGCCCCGCGTCGGGCTCTGTGCTGACAGCTCGGAGCCTGGAGCCTGCTTCCGATTCTGTGTCTCCCTCTCTCTCTGCCCCTCCCCTGCTCATGCTCTGTCTCTCTCTGTCTCAAAAATAAATAAAAACATTTAAAAAATAATAAAAATTAAAAAAACAGTCATGGGGAATTGTTGTGGACCACATGTTTGTATCTCCCTCAAATCTGTATGTTGAAACCCCCCTCACCCCACCACTGGTGTGATGGCATTTGAAGGTAGGGCCTTCAGGAAGTGATTGGGTTGAGATGAGGTCGTGAGGGTGGTGTTCTATGATGGAATTAGTGCCCTTCGGAGAGGAGGAAGGAACCAGACCCTTTTTTCCCTGACAGTGTGAGGACAAAGCAAGAAGGCGCTGTCCACAAAGCAGGAAGGGAGCCCTCACCAGACATCACATCCGCTGGCACTTTGACCTCGGACTTCCAGTCTCCAGAACTCTGAGACGGTAAGCGTGTTTAAGCCAGCAGCCTGGGTATTTGTTACAGCAGCCGGAGCCGACTAGGACACGAGTATAACTGAGATATAAATGGATCAGGATTTTGAGGTCCTGACTCCAAACAGCATTTGTCATGAGTTAGAAGCACCACATTCTCTTCAGGACACCCCAGTAGAGACCAGCAACACAAATGCTGGAGAGGCTACCGTAAAGAAACGAAGGACACTTGAACGTTTTACAAAGTGACTACCTAAGTCCAAACCGGTGGCCGTAAGTCTATGTAGCTGTTTTTATTAAAGGGGCTAAGATGGGCATTTACTTACATTTTAGAAAGTGATCACAAGATACGACAAGAGTCGCCTCAAAAGTGATTTTCTCTGCAGTAAGCGCAAGTACAGGGAGAAGAATTTAACGTAAAGATACAGAAACGCCTCTCAGCAGCCAAGAGACCACGTGCTGTTGGATTCGTGGTGTCCTTGGCAAAAGGCCACTCTCTCCACCTCTTGGGACCACGCGGCCTTTCATCTACTTGCAGGCTGCGTGCCTGCTGCCTTCTCCCCTCCCTGCAGACAGCATCCCGCGTGCATCCATCAGCCCGCCAGGGCCCCAGACAGCCACGCCAGACTCTAAGTCTCTGCGGCCTGCATGCCGGCAACAGTGTCTCTCATTTTCATAATTTCAAATTACAGGAAGGAGCCATGCCGTACAAGACCTAGGTCCCCAGACAGCATGGAGCCAGGAGTCCCCTACCTCTGCCCGATTATCAAAGGCTGGGAGGGGTGGCAGGTTCCAATGGGACACGGCCATTCAGAGCAGGAAAGGCTGTGTGCAGGGAACTACCCCTACATTGAGTAACTGAATCACTCTACTCCGTTTCCAAAAAGAAAATAAGGGGGTAATTTGCAAGAGGAGGCGTTAACGTTGATAAATAAGAACTTACCTAGTGCAGCAATTGTGATCTCTTGGATATTGATTTAACAAGTGTTTATTTGGGGCACCTGCGGGGCTCACTCAGTCCATGAAGCGTCTGAGCTCGGCTCACGTCATGACCTCACGGTTCGAGTTCCGGCCCCACGTCGGGCTCTGTGCTGACAGCTCGGAGCCTGGAGCCTGCTTCAGATTCTGTGTCTCCCTCTCTCTCTCTCTCTGCCCCTCCCCTACTCACGCTCTGTCTCTCTCTCTCTCTCAAAAATAAAACATTAATTTTTTTTTTTAAAAACAAGTGTTTCTTAAACACCATGTTTACATATTAAATACCATGTGCCAGGAACGGAACAGGGTCCGGGTGATAAAACGTACTCTGCATGCAAAGAACTTATAAGGCAATGGAGTGCATTCTTAAGAAAAGCTGTGCCATCTGCTTTTCCAGAAAATTTAACGAGTGATCGTCCCAGAGAACTTCAGACACATGGGAGCCCAAGGCCCTCACACAGCTCCTGGATGTCCTCTGGAAATTACACCAAGCCCCTGCTTGCACACTCCTCTGAGCACGAGGCTTGGGTTTCTTGTTACCTCTGGGAATATCCACTTCATCTTAGGAACGCACGTGTAGAAAGGCAATTAGAAATGATTCCAGGGGCGCCTGGGTGGCTCAGTCGGTCGAGCGTCCGACTTCGGCTCAGGTCATGATCTCACCGTCTGTGGGTTCGAGCCCCACGTCGGGCTCTGTGCTGACAGCTCGGAGCCTGGAGCCTGTTTTGGATTCTGTGTCCCCCTCTCTCTCTCTGCCTCTCTCCCACTTGTGCTCTGTCTCTCTCTCTCTCAAAAATACATAAAATGTAAAAAAAAAAACAAAAAAAAACCACCTTTTTTTTAAAGAAATGAATCGAGCATTTTTGTATTTGGCTTACACTTACTTGACCCAAGTTCAGGGACCATCCAGTCGATTTCCAATGCTGAAAGCCAGGATTTGCCCGCACGCGCACACACACCCAGAAGCGGACAGAGTCGGTGTCTTCAGCACGAGGTTGCTTTGTCCCCACCGCAACCATCTGTTCCGCAGACACAGTGCTGCTGGGTTTCCGCGGCGGCCCCTGGCTCTGGGCTGCTCAGAGAACATCACAAGCATATTAGTCCTAATGCACTACCGCGTTTCTGCAAGGAAATAAAATACGATTCCCTGGTGGGAAAGTTAAAGCCCAGTAAGAGGACTTAACCTGCTGCCCGGAATTAGTGATGAGAGAGTCCTGAGCTCCTAATTCCCTGTCCCTTGTGAGAAACAGAAAACCCACAGCCCAGCAGTTGGAACTCTCCAGGTGCAATCCCCGAGTCACCTGTTTCTAATTATCCCTGTTGTGTGATGAGTTACTTATTAAGAGGAGAGTCGGGAGAACGGAACCGGGAGAAAGCAGAAGGACGTTCTCTTAAAAGGGCGTGCAGGGCACAAGGGCCCAGCCCCGCGGGGGACCCAGCCGTGGCAGTCTCGGCTCCTCTCAGCCTTCTCTGTAGGGCCTTAGCCAGACCCAGGCTTCCTACTCGTCACGGAAACCCCTCCAGGTGGCTTGTTGGCAAGCCACGGCTGAGAGGAGCTAAGGGAGCTCCGTGGGAGAAGAGGGCAGGAGGCTTCAGACAAACTCGTTTGGGCCTTGGGGGATCCGCCCGCGAGAGGGGGAAACCCGATCTAACACCAGTCTTCCAAAGAGGTTTGGTTAACAAAGCAGCAGAAGGGCTCTTGTCTAACATGACTCCTCTCTAATCCAGCCCTGCCCGGGGACCTTGAGGTCAGCAACACAACGATCCCCGAGGGGACTTGGCCGAAGTGCCACTGGCTTTTCCGTGAGAAAGACCCTCCTCGGAGAAGGCACTTTTGACTAGGGCTTCGTTTCTACAGTTCTGTTTCTAGAACTTGGCATTGTGAAGGCTTTTCCCCACAAAATTCCTGGATCCAAAATATATGGACCAACTTTTATGCGGCGTTACATCCAATGAAGTCCACTGACCTTTCTGATTTTTTCTAGAACAGCTAACATGTGTCTTGCCTGCTACCTTTTCTAACCAGGAGGGCCAGTGCAAGTGCCCCGAAACTTCCATATTGTGGTTCCACCGTACATGTTTCATCTATTCGCTGAAGGACCTTGGGAAAGTTATTTGATTTAGGTAAGCGTTATTTCCCCACCTGTAATTAGAAGGACGATAACACTACCCGCCGTGGCTGTGAAGATTAAGTGAGAAAACGTAATCCCATTTGGTGACCACCACAGTAATCACGATCTCAGGCAAAGAATCCTCAACAGGTGCTAAAATTACTGCATCAGTGCATCCTGAGAAACGTAACAGAAACCCATGGGGGAGGGGAAGGGGAAAAAACAAAAAAGAGGTTAGGGTGGGAGAGAGCCAAAGCCTAAGAGACTGTTAAAAACTGAGAACAAACTGAGGGCTGATGGGGGGTGGGAGGGAGGGGGGGGTGGGGGATGGGTAGGGAGGAGGGCACCTTTTGGGATGAGCCCTGGGTGTTGTATGGAAACCAATTTGACAGTAAATTTCATATATTGAAAAAAAAATAAAGTACAATTAGTTCATCAGCGTATGATAAGAAATAGGATATTTACACGGTCTCAAAGGATCTCCCCAAGAAGATACTTATTACATACTAGGTAAAAAAAAAAAAAGTAACTTTACAGAGAAGAAACAGGCAGGCGCCACCCTAGTCAAGGACCAAAGGCTACAATGTCACCAGTAATGGAACAGAGCTACATCCCGGGCCTCCTGATAAACAGTACCGAGGCGACCCAACAGCACCACTGCACAGCCAAAGTCACATAACCCAAATCTAATCATGTGGAAGGAAACACAGACTCTAATCAAGAGATGGTCTACAAAATAACTGGCCTATACTCTCCGAAAATCCCACAGGGGCGCCTGGGTGGTCCAGTCAATTGAGCGTACAACTCTTGGTTTCGGCTCAGGTCATGATCTCAAGGTTGTGGGACTGAGCCTCATGTCGGGTTCCACGCTCAGCATGGAGGCTGCTTGGGATTCTCCCCTCTCCCTCTCTCTCTGCCTCTCTCCGCCTCTTTCAAAATAAAATAAATATTTGTTTAATATCACAATCATATGGGGCGCCCGGGTGGCTCCGTTAAGCGTCCAACGTTGGCTCAGGTCATCATCTTGTCGTTGGTGAGTTCGGGCCCCGCTTCAGGCTCTGTGCTGTCAGCACAGAGCCTGCTTCAGATCCGTCTCCCCCATGGTCTTCTGTTAAGTTTCTCAAGTTCCACATATGAGTGAAAACATATGATATCTGTCTTTGACTGACCTGTTTCACTTAGCATAACACCTTCCAGTTCCATCCACGTTGCTGCAAATGGCATGATTTCATTCTTTTTCATTGCCGAGTAGTATTCCATTGCATATATAAACTACATCTTCTTTATCCATGCGTCAGTTGATGGACAGTTAGACTCTTTCCATAATTTGGCTCTTGTTGCAAGTGCTGCTATAAACATTGGGGTACAAGTGCCCCTCTGCATCAGCACTCCTGTATCCCTTGGGTAAATTCCTAGCAGTGTTATCGCTGGGTCATAGGGTAGGTCTATTTTTAACTTTTTGAGGAACTTCCACACTGTCTTCCAGAGCAGCTGCACCAGTTTGCATTCCCACCAACCGTGCAAGAGGGTTCCCATTTCTCCACATCCTCACCAGCATCTGTTGTTTCCTGAGTTGTTCATTTTAGCCACTCTGACTGCCTTGAAGTGGTATCTCAGTGTGGTTTTGATTTGTATTTCCCTGATGACGAGTGACGTTGGGCATCTTTTCATGTGTCTATTGGCCATCTGGATGTCTTGTAGATGTGGAAATCATCCTGGATTATCTGGGTGGGTCCAGTCTAATCAGATGAGGCCATAAAGCCAAGACCTGCCTTCCCTAGTTGTGGTCAGAGATGTGACAATGGAAGAAGCGTCGGGGAGCTGTGACCATCTGAGAGGGTCTCGACCCAACTGGACATTGCTGGCTTCAAAGGTGGAGGACAGGGCCGCACATCAAGGCATACAGGTGGCATCTAGAAGCTAGAAAAGGCAAGAAAACAGATTCTCAATTAAAGTGTCCAGAAAAGGGGTGCCTGGGTGGCTCAGTCGGTTAAGCGGCCGACTTCGGCTCAGGTCATGATCTCATGGTCTGTGAGTTCGAGCCCCGCATCGGGCTCTGTGCTGACAGCTCAGAGCCTGGTGCCTATTTCAGATTCTGTGTCTCCCTCTCTCTGACCCTCCCCCGTTCATGCTCTGTCTCTCTCTGTCTCAAAAATAAATAAATGTTAAAAAATAAAAATAAAAAAAAATAAAGTGTCCAGAAAATAACCAGTCCTACTGACACCTTGATTTTAGCCTAAGGAGACCATGTAAGACTGTAAGATAATACACTTGTGTTGCTAAAACTGATAATTGTGTGATAACTTGATATAGAAGCAATGGAAAACTGAAAGTCATGAGAGAAAAGAATGAGAAACTGTTGCAGATTAAAGGAAACTGAAGAGGTGTGTAAATCCATACAATGTACCTCCTGGATTGAATCCTGGGCCCCCCAAAAAAATGGATATTAGTTGGGCAACTGAATGAGATCTGTAGAATAGAAAATAGTATTGTATCAATGTTGACTTTCTCATTTTGGTCTCTGTGTTGGTTGTGGAAGAAAATGGTGGTGTTTTAGGAAATAAACACTGAAGTACTTAGAGGTAAAAAAGGCAATATATCTGCAACTTACCAAGTGTTTCAGAAAAATATATGTGTGTGTATGTGATGTATACATGATATATAGATACGTAGATGTTTGTATGTACAGAGAGAGGGGAAAAGAGAAACAATCATGGTAAAATGTTAGCACTTGTGAAGAGTATACAGACGTGCTTTATACTATTGCTGCAACTTTTTTGCATGTCTGAAATTTTTCAAAGTCCGAAATTTGAAATACTGAAAAGTGAAAAATGTATGTGAAATACAGTACCCTACCTGTACTCAGCAAGTTTCCAGTGAATCTAGACTTTTGCTATTTTTTTTCTAAGTCTAGCACCCTCCTTGCCCCTGGCAGTAGGGAGTCAATGAGGGGCAGTGGTTAGAAGCACAGACCGGGAACTCAACTGGGCTTGAATCCCAACTTGCCTACTTCCTAGCTGTGTGACTCTGGACAAGACGCTTAACCATCCTGCCCTTCAGTTTTCCTGTCTATTAAAAAAGAGGTAATATCCACATCAAGGGTATGAGGCTAAAATGAACTGGTGTGTGTGAACTACATAGAACAGCCCTAGGCATGAAGTAAGTTCTATGTACATGGTGGGCTCTAAGAGGGCATCACAAAGATACTTGTCTGAACAGTCACCTGCATGCTTCTCCAACCTGCGGCCAGGGTTCTACCATGACAGTTTATCATTCTAGCTTAGGGCTTATTTATTGCCTAAATTCACCGAGTCATATCGATCATTTAGACATTGGTAGGTAGATGGATCTGCCAGAGCTTTTACTAAGAGCAGATCCCTGTAATAACAGAGAGAAAGCACAAAGGGACGAATCCTAAGGAGTATGTTGTGTTCCACCGAGGAGAGTAACACTGAAAAGGTAAATGCCATATGAAAGCTAAACTACTTACTACCATGCAATTCTGTTTTGTTTTCTGGAGCGTAACTCTCGGAGAAGATCACATATGAAGGAACCAGAAGCAGACTGACATCAGACTTCTCAACAGCGGCACTGAATTCAAGAAGATAATGGAGCAACACTTGTAAAATATTGAAAGAGGGGCACCTGGGTGGCTCCGAGAATTAAGCGTCTGACTCTTGATATCAGCTCAGGTCATGACCTCAAGGTCATGAGATCAGGCCCTGCATTGGGCTCCACACCAGGCATGGAGCCTGCTTAAGATTCTCTCTCTCCAGCTCCCTCTGCCCCTTCCCCCGCTCGTGCACTCCCTCTCTCTAGAAAAAGAAAAAGAAAGAAAATATTGAAAGGAAAGAGCTTTGAACTATTGTGTTATATTTATCTGAATTGCCACTCAAATGTAAAGATATAATAAAAGTATTCTTAGAAATAGAGTGCCTCAGTGATTTGCCACAAAATGATCTATACTGAGAACATTTTGTAAGAAAAAAACCCAAATATGAACATACATAAGACCAAGAGAGACTGCAAAAAGTATGGAGAGGAAACATAATCAAAGTTTATTGAGGTCTCGGGGTGCCTGGGTGGTTCAGTCAGTTGAGAGTCCGAATTCGGCTCAGGTCATGGTCTCACAGTTCATGGGTTCAAGCCCCGCATCGGGCTCTGTGCTGCCAGCTCAGAGCCTGGATCCTGCTTCAGATTCTGTGTCTTCCTCTCTCTCTGCCACCCCCCCCCCCACTCACGCTCTGTCTCTGTCTCTCAAAAATAAATAAACATTAAAAAAAACTTAAAAAGAACAAAGTTTATTGAGGTCTTAACGTTTCTTAACTAAAGGCTGGCACTAAATTAAAAGAAGGGAAAGTATATCCATAATAAAAAGTGAAATTCTAGCCAATATTTTTGTGAGTAATCTTTTAGAACAAAGATACAGAAGCTGACTGATTAGTTTAAAAACGAGTAGGGATAAAATAAACAGGAATATTATTTTAAAGTTAAAAACAAACACCAGAATAAAAAATAGAGTGTAAAATCATTAAGGTACAGAAGAAATTTCAATCCATTCAGTGGAAAATAGAAAGATAAATATAGAAAAACAAATGGAAAATATAAGATAGCAGAAAGAAATCTTCTTATGATGGTAATTATATTAAATCTAAATGGACACCTGGCTGGCTCAGCCAGTGGAGCATGTAACTCTTGATCACAGGGTTGTGAGTTCAAGCCCCACATTAGGCATGTTGCCTACTTAAAATAAAATTAAAATTAAGAAAAATAGGAAGGGAAAGAAAAACATTTATCATACAAATGGATGTTAAAAGAAAGCTAGGTTAGGGGCGCCTGAGTGGCTCAGTTGGTTGAGTGTCCAACTCTTTTTTTTTTTTTTTTTTTTTTTTTAACATTTATTTATTTTTGAGACAGAGAGAGACAGAGCATGAACGGGGGAGGGTCAGAGAGAGGGAGAAAGCTCAGAGCCCAACGCGGGGCTCGAACCCACGGACCGTGAGATCATGACCTGAGCCGAAGTCAGCCGCTTAACCGACTGAGCCACCCAGGCGCCCCGAGTGTCCAACTCTTAAATCGGCTCAGGGCTCAGGTCGTGATCTTATGGTGATGGGATCAAGCTCTGCGTCAGGCTCCACACTGAATGTGGAGCCTGCTCGGGAGTCTCTCTCTCTCTCTTTCTCTCTCTCTGTCTCTCTCTCTCTCTCTGCCCCCCTTCCCAGCTCACTCTCAATAAATTAATTAATTGATTAATTAATTAAAAAGAAAGAAAGCTGGTGTAGCAATACTTATAATGGGCAAAATTGACTTTAAAACAAAGACTGCAATAAGAGACAAAAAAGGATACTGTATAATAATAAAAGGGACAATCCAAAAAGAAGATGAAACAATTAATAAATATTTATGCAACCAGTATGGAAGCACCAAAACACATAAAACGGCTAATAACAAACATAAAGGAACTAATCAATAGTAATACATTAATATCGGGGAACTTTAACGGACCACTCACATCAATGGACAGATTATCCAAACAAAAAATTAACAAAGAAACAATGAAATAATGACTTTGAATGGCATACTGGACCAGATAGATCTATCAGATTCAGAACATTCCATCCTAAAACAGCAGAATGCACATCCTTTTCAAGTACACATGGAACATTCTCCAGAATAGATCACATATTTGACCACAAAAGAAGTCTCAATGAGTTCAAAAAGAGCAGTCATACCACGCATCTTTTCTGACTACAATGCTTTGAAACTAGAAGTCAGCCACAAGAAAAAAATCTAGAAAGATCACAGATATATGGAGGCTAAATACCATGTCACTAAACAAGGAATGGGTCAACCAAGAAATCAAAGAAGAAATCAAAAATCACATGGAAACAAATGAAAATAAAAACAACAGTCCAAAATCTTTGGGATGCAGCAAAAGCAATTCTAGGAAGGAGGTTTATAGCATTACATGCCTACCTCAAGAAGCAAGAAAAATCTCAAATAAATAAAAAAACCTAACCCTTACACCTAAATGAGCTAGAAAAACAACAACAAATAAAACCCATGGTGCGCCTGAGTGGCTCATCAGTTAAGGGTCTGACTCCGGATTTTGGCTCAAGTCATGATCTCACAGTCCATGAATTAAAGGCCCACATCGGGCTCTGTGCTGACAAGTGCTGAACCTGCCTGAGATTCTGTCTCCCTCTCTGGCCCTCCCTAGCTTGCTCTCTATCTCTCTCTCTCAAAACAAATAAAAATAAACTTAAAAAAAAAAAAAAACAGGGCACCTGGTGGCTCAGTTGGTTAAGCGTCCGACTTTGGCTCAGGTCATGATCTCCCAGTCTGTGAGTCCCAGCCCACGTCGTGCTCTTTGTTGACAGCTCAGAGCCTGGAGCCTCTTTGGATTCTGTGTCTCCCTCTCTCTCTCTCTGCCCCTCCCCTGCTTGTGCACTGTCTCTCTCTCTCTCTCTCTCTCTCTCTCTCAAAAATACATAAACATTAAAAATTTTTTTAAAAACACCAGAAGGAAAGAAATAATAAAGATTAGAGCAGAAATAAATGATATAGAAACTAAATAATAATAATAATGATAATAAGAATAATAATAATAGAACATATAAGTGAAACCACAAGCTGCTTCTTTGAAAAAAATCAACAAAATAGACAACTCCAGCTAGACTCATCAAGAAAAAAAAAGAGAAAGGACTCAAACAAAATCACAAATGAGAGAGGAGAAATAACAACCAACACCAAAGAAATACAATTATAAGAGACTATGAAAAATTATATGCCAATAAATTAGACAAACTAGAAGAAATGGATAAATTCCTAGAAACATATAACCTCCCAAGACTGAAGTAGAAAGAAATAGAAGGTTTTAACAGACCAGTTACTAGAAAGGAAATTGAATCGGTAATCAAAAAACTCCCAACAAACAATTCAAGGACCAGACAGCTTCACAGGGGAATTCTACCAAACATTTAAAGAAGAGTTAATATCTGGGGCACCTGGGTGGCTCAGTCAGTTAAGCGCTGGACTTCAGCTCAGGTCATGATCTCACAGTTCGTGGGTTTGAGCCCCATGTCAGGCTCTGTGCTGACAGCTCAGAGCCTGGAGCCTGCTTCAGATTCTTTGTCTCCCTCTCTCTCTGCCCCTTCTCAGCTTACATATTCTCTCTCTCTCTCTCTCTCTCTCTCTCTCTCTCTCTCTCCCTGTCTCTCAAAAATAAATAAATGTTAAAAAAATTAATTTTTAATAGAAAAATTTTTAAAAACAAGGGTTAATATCTCTTCTTCTCAAATCATGGCAAAAAAGTAGAAGAGGAAGGAAGACTTCCAGATTCATTCTTTGAGGCCAACATTACCCTGATAGCAAAACCAGATAAAGATACGATCAAAAAAGAGAACTACAGGTCAATATTTCTGATGAACATAGATGCAAAAACTCTCTACAAAATACTAGCAAACTGAATCCAACAATGTATTTAAAAAATTATTCACCATGATCAAGTGAAATTTATTTCCAGGTTACAAAGGTGGTACAATATTTGCAAATCAATTAGTGTGATACATCACATCAATAAGAGAAAGGATAGAAACCATACAATCATTCCAGATGCAGAAAAAGCATTCGACAAAGTATGACATTTATTCATGACAAAAACTCTCAACAAAGTAGGTTTAAAGGGAACGTAACTCAACATAGTACAGGCCATATACGAAAAACCCACAGCAAACATTATCTTCAATGGTGAAAAACTGAGAGCTTTTCCCCTAAGGTCAGGAACAAGACAAAGATGTCCACTCTCACTACTTTTACTCAACATAGTACTAGAAGTCCTAGCCACAGCAATCAGACAAGAAAAGGGGGAAAATGACATCAAAATCAGTAAGGAAGAAATAAAACTTTCACTATTTGCAGATAACATGTTACTATATATATAAAACTCTAAAGACTCCACGAAAAAAAAACCTATTAAAACTGATAAGGGAATTCAGTAAGGTCACAGGATACAAAATCAATATACAAAAATCTGTCACATTTCTATACACTGATAATGAAGCAGCAGAAAGAGAAATTAAGAGGATAATCCCATTTACAATTGCACCAAAATTAATAAAATACCCAGGAATAAACTTAACCAAGGAAGTGGAAAACCTGTACTCCGAAAACTATAAAACACTGATGGAAAAATTCAAGATGACACAAAGAAATGGAAAGACATTTCATGGTCATGGATTGGCACAAATATTATTAAAATGTTCATACCGCACAAAGCAACCTACAGATTTAATGCAATCCCTATGAAAACAACAACAGCATTTTTCACAGAACTAGAACAAACAATCCTAAAATTTGTATGGAACCACAAAAGACCCCCAAGTAGCCAAAGTAATCTTGAAAAAGAAAAATAAAGCTTGGAGATAGCACAATTCCTGATTTCAAGTTATATTAGAGCCATGGTAATGAAAACAGTATGGTATCGGCACAAAAATAGACACATAGATCAATAGAATAGAACAGAGAGCCCAAAAACAAGCCCACAATTATGTGGTCAATTAATCTTCAACAAAGGAGGTAGGCATATGCAACAGGGGGGAAAAAATCAGTTCAACACAATTCAACAAATTGTGTTGGAAAAACTGGTCACGTAGGCTGAACCTGGCCCACTTATAAAATCTTCTGCACAGTCAAGGAAACAATCAACAAACCTAAAAGGTAACCTACTGAATGAGAGAAGATATTTGCAAATGACATATCCAATACAAGGTTAGTATCCATAATATAGAAAGAACTGATACAACCCAATACCCAAAAACAAATAATCCCATTTAAAAATGGGCAAGACACGAACACACACTTCTCCAAAGAAGACATCCAAATGGCCAATAGACACGTGAAAAGATACTCAACATCACTGATCCTCAGGGAAACGCAAATCGAAACTACAATGAGCTATCACCTCACAGCTGCCAGAATGGCTGAAGTCAAAAACACAAGAAACAACGAGTGTTTGTGAGCATGTGGAGAAAAAGGAACCCTCTTGCACTGTTGATAGGACGGCAAAATGATGCGGCCCCTGTGGAAAGCGGTATTTTCCTCAAAAAGTTAAAAAATAAATCGACTCTAAGATCCAATCATCACACTGCTGGCTATTTATCCCCAAAATACAAAAACACTAATTCAAAGGGATACATGGACCCCTATGTTTACAGCAGTATTATTTACAACAGCCAAGATATGGAAGCAGCCCAAGTGTCCATCAACTGATGAATGATAATGCTAAGTGAAATGAGTCAGAGAAAGACAAATACCATATGATTTCACTCATATGTGGAATTTAAGAAACGAAACAAACAAGCAGAGGGAAAAAAAAAAGAGTGGCAAATCAAGAAATAGACTCTTCACTCTAGAGGACACACGGGTGGTTACAGAGGGGAGGTGGGGGGGGCTGGGGGAGTAGGTGATGGGATTAAGGAGGGTGATGAACACCAGGTGCGGTATGGAGGTGCTGAATCACTACATTGTACACCTGAGACTAATATTACACTGTTAACTAACTGCAATTTCAATACAAACTTTAATTTAAAAATAATATAAAAATAAAAAGATTCTAGAGAACCAAAACAAAAACAAAAACAAAAAGAGGGCGCTCTTTGTGATGAGCACTGAGTAATATCCATGATGGAAGGGTTGAGTCACGACATCTGAAATTAATAAAACACTAATATAATAGTTATAATTACTATCGATTAATATGCTAACTCTAGTGGAATTCAGATAAAAATGTAAAAAAGAAAAGAGTGTTGCTGAATTTAAAAACCTAAAGCCTGTTAACAGGCTTTAAAATAATCACAGAAATATCAACAGGACAATGATCTCCCTTTTATCGCTTTAAACTATTATATTATCATACCTGTTTTAGACTTTTGGTCCACCTGTCCCAGTAATTCCACTTCCAATGACTCTATGTGGCCCAGTTTTTTCCAAGTGTTCTATTCCTCAGGTATCCTGTCACCCTGACTTTGGAGTTCATGTGTCCTGGAAATATCAACTACTCAGTGGGGGGGATTTTGAAGGGGAACATGGGAAGGGTCAGTGGCCAAAGCAGGCCCCCATCTGGGTGGAAGGAGACGGCGCGTCAAATGAAAGCCCCAGGCCCCAAAGAATCACTTGGCTCACCTCTCTTCTGCCACTCCCTGGACAAATCTCAAGGGTAGGGCTTGACTTGCAAAATTCAAGGAGAAGCAGCCTGGGGGAAATGGGACCCCCACCCCCCGCCCTGCCCCAGGTCAGCGTCTCTCAAGCAGCCACACAACGGAATCATCTGAGAAGCTTTTTGAAAACGCTAAAGCCCTGTTCTTACACCCAGAGATTCTGATTGGTGCATTGGCCTGGAATGAGGCCTGGGAAATGGGTTTGTAAACCCCAGCCATTCGAAAGGGCAGCCAAGGCTGAAAGGCATCTGCTCAGGTACAGCCCACCAGCCCTGAGCGTGTGGGGAAGCAAGGGGCCGAAGACAACTGCCTTCATCCACTCCACACAGATGTTCATCCAGACCCTGCCCGGCGGAGTCCAGGCCGCCCTGTGAACACCTGCATCTACTGTCTGGACTGGTTCCCACTGACAGGACTAATAATGACTGTCCCAAAGTCGCATGTGTTCTAAGGTCACACTCGTCCTATCCTCTGCCTGATGTCCACCAGCCACACCGCCCACCTAAGACCCCACACACATCAATAATCCCCTTCCAGGGTTTTCTCTTGTTTGGATTTTGTTTTTGTTGTTTTTTTAAAAAAAAAAAAAAAGTTTACTTTTCATTTTTGAGAGAGAGAGAGCAGGGGAGGAGCGAAGAGACAGGGGGACAGAGGATCTGAAGCAGGCTCCATGCCGACAGTGTGGGGCTCGGACCCAAGAACCGTGAGATCGTGACCCGAGCCGAAGTCAGTCGCTCAACCGACTGAACCACCCAGGTGTCCCTGGGTTTTGTTTTTATTTTCTATTTGTGCCATTGCTGTTTAGTTCCTGAATTCCATGTTAACGTCTAGTTGCTCCAGAGTTGATTTGGGAGGAAGGGAGCCGGTAGCCCATGTCAGTTTGCCATCTGGCAAAACCCGAAGCCTGAAGAGCAAGAGGTTGTTTGCTTTGGCTTCTTTTTTAAGACACAAACCCACAGGGACAACAGGAAAACGGGCACAGGGATCGGTCGCCCACATTAACAGCCTTTAAAAAATCACAGGAAGATCAACAGGACGATGATCTCCCCTTTATCGCTTTAAACTATTATATTATCATACCTGTTGTAGACTTTCGGTCCACCTGTCCCAGTAATTCCACTTCCAACGACTCTACATGGCCCAGTTGTTTGAAGTGTTCTATTCCTCAGGTATCCTGTCACCCTCACTTCGGCGTTCACATGTCCTAGAAATATCAACTACTGGGTGGGGGGATTTTGGAGGGGGACACGGGAAGGGTCAGTGGCCAAAAGCAGGCCCCCCATCTGGGCGGAAGGAGACAGGGTGCCAAATGAAAGGAACACGAATGCTCAAATGTTGCAAGCTGAGAGTGCCGGCCCTCTTCTCCCCTCAACTTCTAGAAAGCTGCAGCTGGACCTCTGCTCTCCAGGCGAGAGACTACCAACTTTCTCTCTGGAAGGGTCTGGCCAGCCCAGGAGCAGAGATCTAGACCGATTCCCGGGTTCCCTAACAAACGGCCCACCTAGGTCGTCCTAGAGTAAAGCTCAAAACTGAGAAGCCCCACCCAAGCAGCTTTGTTGTCCTCACTTTTAATCATGAACAAACAAGCTGGGATGACAAGACATTCATGGAAAATCTCTAACACAGGAGACCAAAATAAATAGGAGACAGCATATATAGATAGATGATAGATGATAGATAGATGATAGATAGATAGATAGATAGATAGATATAGATAAAATAGGAGACAGCAGCCTGAGGGAAACAAACAAACAAAATGCAGGAAGAAGAAACTTTTAAAAATATAATTATCATTTATATAATCAGAGAAGAAAAGATATTACATCCCGGACATAAGAATAGATTTCTATCTCTTTTAAAAGCAAGAGAGGAGGCATTCAGACACGGGGGAAAAATATCTGAGAAATTACAATGACAGCAAGCAAAAGCTTCAAAAGGAATAAAATACTTAGGCATTTTATTGTATTTACTATATAATATTTAAGAGACAGGGGCGCCTGGGTGGCGCAGTCGGTTAAGCGTCCGACTTCAGCCAGGTCACGATCTCGCGGTCCGTGAGTTCGAGCCCCGCGTCAGGCTCTGGGCTGATGGCTCAGAGCCTAGAGCCTGTTTCCGATTCTGTGTCTCCCTCTCTCTCTGCCCCTCCCCTGTTCATGCTCTGTCTCTCTCTGTCCCAAAAATAAATAAAAAACGTTGAAAAAAAAAAAAAAAAAAGAGACAAAAGACTTGCGCACTGAAATCTCTAAAACACTGATGAAAGAAATTTTAAAGGGCATAAATAACTGGAAAGGCATCCCATGTTCATTGATCTGAAGACTTAACATTGTTATATGTATGGGTGGTAAGATGTACATCTGCCCAAAGTGATGTGCAGATTCATTGCAATCTGTTTCAAAAACCCAACAGCATTGTTTTCTCAGAAATAGAAACACCCATCCTAGAATCTATATGGAATCACAAGGGACCCAGAACAGCCAAAACAACCTTGAAGAACCTTGAAACCTTGAAAAATTAAACTATTCAGAATATAAAAAGAACTCTTAGAAGATACACAAATGGCCACATAAAGAGATGTACAACGTCATTTGTCACTGAAGACATGCAAATCAAAAACCACAATGAAATAGACTTTACAATGGAATCAACCCAAATATCCATTAACAGATGAATGATGGTATATACATAAAATGGAATATCACTCGCCCGTCTAAAAAGAAAATTATGATACATGCTGCAGCAAGAATAAACCTTGAACATATGCAAAGTGAAATGAGCCCAACAGAAAACAAACGCCATATGATTCCACTTACACAGGGTGCCTACAATAGGCAAATTCCTAGAGACAGAAAGAAGAAAGGTCCCTAGGGGCTGGGATTGGGGGAAAACCAAATGAGGAATTATTGTTTAATGGATACAAAGTTTCTGTTCGGAAAGATGCAAAAGTTCTGGACATAGTGTTGATGTCTGCACAACATTATAAGTATACTTAATGTCACTGAGTTATACACTTAAAAATGGTTGAGTGGTTAAAATGGTTAATTTTGTATTGTATGTATTTTGCCATGATAAAAATAAACAAATAAAATCATGGCACAAATTAAAAACTCAGTCGCGGGTTGACAAATAAAATTAAGGCAATCTCGAGAAAAAAAAGTAGGGGTGCCTCGCTGACTCAGTTGGCAGAGCATGTGACTCTTGATCTCAGGGTCGTGAGTTCAAGCCCCGCATTGGGCATGGAGCCCACTTAAAAAAATTTTTAAGGAAATCTCCAAGAAAATCGAGCAAAAGAACAAAGAGAAAATAGGCAAGAAAAAAAAAAAAACAAGAAAAATGAGAATCAGTACAGAAGGTCACCGTCCAAATAATAGAAATCCCAGAAAAAGAGAACAGGAAAAACAGTGTGGAGAAGGAGGGGATTTTCAATGAACTCATTCAAGAAAACGTCCCTAAATTGAAAGACTAGAATTTCCGTATTGAAAGAATTCACCAAATATGCAGCACACTGGCTAAACATAGACCACACCAAGGCTGCTCGCTGAAATCTGAGAACCGGAAGGCAAGGGGTTCAAGGGACTGAGCAACCTGGAAACCGAATCTCCAAAGAATCCGCAGAATGATGAGGAGTGATGTTGGACGGGAGTGGGGACGTGTGCCGCTCCGGTGCCTGGGGAGTGCCCGATACAGGGCAGGCAGTGGTAGATCCCTGTCTGCTGAACGCCGCAGGCACACAGAGCTCCTAAGCCTTCGCAGGAAGGAGAGATCACAAACGCTGCGAGGACGGGTCATCTCGATAAACGTTCTGAGTCACATTCAAAATGGATCTTGCGGGACGGGTAGAGTTTCGACAAGCACAGACTGGACAGCAATCAGAAAAGAGACATAATGGGCCAAATCAGAGGCTATTCTGGGGACCTGATCAGTCCACAATGGCTGGGGTGGAGACAGAAGGGTGGATGGCGGTGCTAGGCAGGTGGCTTAGAGGTAACGGAGTAGAGCGGAGCCTAGGTACCCGGGCCTATGCCAGGGCCCTGGGCTGCCCTCTAAGCAGGAAATCAGACCACATTATGGAGGGCAAGGATCCCCAGGTCTTATCCAATTTGCTCAGATTCCAGATTCCAGTATCCTGCTTTTTTCCTTGCCGGGTGTGCTAACATGCGTGTATGTTTAATGACTGAATTCAGTGGCACACTGTGCAGATTGCTGAATCAAGAGCCATGCACGGGAACCTGTGACAAACGTATGATCCCTGCCCCCAAGATCCTCAGATTCTAGTGGAGAAGTAAGGCATCTCTTTCCGTCATCGAAGAGAGTAAACCAGAGCTGGAGGAGGGGTGGAAGGCAGAAATGGAAACAGTCTCACAGACTCACAATGTGTAACAGCTCGGCATCCTTGACACAGACGATGTTGGGGACACCGATTCTTAGAAGACGAAAACGAACTGGCTGCACTAAAAAGGGATCACTTTCTTCTAAACCCCTTCCCATACTGGAGCTGTACCATGTATCATTCCTGGGTTTTGTTTTAGGAAATTCGGTAAACTGGAAAAAGGGGAAGAGGAATCCTCCCCTCTCCTTCCAGGCAAAGGACTAAACATTTTGCATTTTGCAACCCCCTTACAGTGCTCAGCCCTCCCAAAGTGCTCCCTGTGTGATAAACCCTGAGTGTTTCTGAAAATATGGACAGACCACAGACAATCTCAGGCGTTCTGTTGAGCTAAAGATAATACAGCCTCTTCACTGTAAAAGATCGGTTACAATCTACTAGTTCAACAGTCTTCATCCCACCAAGATTTAAAAAATAAAAAGGTTTTGCATGACTAATGAGCTCCTCTGTTCCACTGAGTCATAATCTTCATGTTAAAGTGTCCATATTCACAAACGCAAGGTAAACTGAACCTCATTGGTATTACTGTTTCTGACTTTCTGGTAATTAATGGGAATTTCTCAAATTGTCTGAATCGCTATTTAAATGATTTATATAATGGACCTTCAGAGTTGCTGTTACAATCTATCACATTGTAATGAAGTAACTTAGGTGTGTTTATTACCAATTTATAGCGAATATGGCAGACTGGAGGTTATAAAACTTTTTTTTTTTTTTTTGCCTCCTGGTTTCCTTACTCTTCTAACATTCTGTGATTGTAATGAACAGGACATATCTTAACACATGAGACATTTGTAGTTGGAAGCCATAGATATTTTAGTTGGGGCACTGGCCAGTCCCTTGTGATTTATGACATTATTTCATTACAAATTGCTGTAAGGACAACCATTGGTCACCCACGAGGTGGTGTGCATTTACTCATAAATTTTCAGGAATGAGACAGTGTATGTGCCAGGAATGATAGAATACTGTTTACTTTGCCCTTCTCCTACTCTTAAAACAAAAGGATGTTTTAGGAAATGGGGTTTAGGAGTCCAGGCTGAGAAAAAGGGTCCAAACCAGTATGTGCATATCTTAGGTGTAAGCGAAAGCCGAGACATCCACTCTCTCCGCTTAACTTTAAATAAAAAGAAAGGAACAATATTCATACTCTATCAATACAGTAGGAGATCTACACTAATGGAGCAGAGTTCTTGTAGAAAGATAAGCTCCTCTAGGGTTAAGACCAAGCCTTTTTCAAATATATTATCCCCTGCCTATTGAGTTTAGTGGCTGGCAAAAGGTAGTTGTTCAATAAGCTTGGAATTTTAGTTAATCTACATAAGAGTTTAAGTTGTGAAATAAATATTTGAAAAATAAAATCAATGTCCAAGAAATCTTTATTTGATGGGTACATACTACAGGGAGGTCTTTTGCAATTGCAAGATACTTGTTATACGATTTGAGGGCTTACGCATAACGCCATTTTGCATTCTTGATCTTTTAATTATCTTTCATGTTTCTTAAATATTGCAAATATGCAAAATGATGATTTTCATCTGACTGATTTGGAGGGAATGCAAAGGAAATAACCTTCTTAAAATAAAGAATGTTATGTAATGATTAACAAATACAGGTATTTCAGGGGCGCCTGGGTGGCTCAGTCGGTTAAGCGTCCGACTTCGGCTCAGGTCATGATCTCGCGGTTTGTGAGTTTGAGCCCCGCATCAGGCTCTGTGCTGACAGCTCAGAGCTTGGAGCCTGCTTTGGATTCTGTGTCTCCCTCTCTCTGCCCCTCCCATGCTCATACTCTGTCTCTCTCTGTCTCTCCATAATAAATAAATGTTAAAAAAAAAATTAACAAATACAGCTATTTCCTAACTCAGCAAGCTCAAATGTATGAAAGTATGGATTTTCTTAGATATCCGGGAGCTCTTTATACCAATATTTGTATTTTTACGCATTTGAAATTTTAATAAAAAATGTTTTAATTAGAATAATTGAGTTTTACTAGTTGGCTGTGTTACACAGAGATTCATCCAGGAATGTGAGACCCTCAAAGCCATTTTGTTCCATTGAAGCATTAAATTTCTTACAATATATTCTTGCCCTTGGGATTCTCTCTTTTTGTTACGTTTTATTTAAATTTTAGTTAGTTAACATACAATGCAATATTGGTGTCAGGAGTAGAATTCAGTGATGCATCACTTACATACAACACCCAGTGCTCATCATAACAAGCCTCCTCCTTAATGCCCATCCCCCACCTAGCCCATCTGCTACCCACCCCCCTCCATCAACCCTAGGTCTGTTCTCCATCATTGTCTCTTGTGGTTTGTTTCCCTCCTCTTTCTGCCCCCCCTTTTCCATATGTTCATCTGTTTTGTTTCTTAAACTTCACATATGAGTGAAATCATATGGTATTTGCCTTTCTCTGACTTATTTCGATTAGCATAATACATTCTAGCTCCATCCACATTGTTGCAAATGGCAAGACTTCAGTCTTTTTGATGGTTGAGTAATATTCCATTATAAATATATATATATATATATACATACATATATATACACATACATATATACGTATATGTATATGTATACATATACATGTACATATACATATGTATACGTATACATATACGTATATATGTATGTATATATATATATGTATGTGTATACATATATATATATATATGTATGTATGTGTATATATATATATATGAATCACATCTTCTTTATACGTTCATCAGTCGAAAAACATATGAGCCCTCTCCATAGTTTGGCTATTGTTGATAATGCTGCTATAAACATTGGGGCCGTATACCCCTTTGACTCTGCATATTTTGTATCCTTTGGGTAAATACACAATAGGACAATTGCTGGATGGTATGGTAGTTCCATTTTTAGTTTTTTGAGGAACTTCCATTCTTATTCTTCCATCCAAATACTTCATAAGTTAGTTTATCAGGTCTTCAAATGTAAACTTTTATATTTGTATGTTTGAAAATGTCATTTTTTTTCCTTAATACATTTATTTAGTAATAACTTGCATATAACAAACTGCATTCATTTAGGTGAGTTTCATTAGAATGTAAATACTCATGGGGCGCCCAGGTGGCTCAGTCGGTTGAGCGTCGGACTTCGGCTCAGGTCATGATCTCACAGTCTGTGAGTTCAAGCCCCGCATCAGGCTCTGTGCTGACAGCTCAGAGCCTGGAGCCTGCTTTGGATTCTGTGTCTCCCTCTCTCTCTGCCCCTCCCCCCGCCCTTGCTCTGTCTCTCTCTGTCAAAAATAAATAGGCATTAAAAAAAAAAAGAATGTAAATACTCAAAACATCCCCATGATAATCAAGATACAGACGTTTCCATTACCCCAAAAAGATGCATCGCACCCCTTTGCAGTCCATCTCCCAGCTCCGCCCCAGCCCCAGGCAACCACAAATCTGCTTTCTGTCACTACAGATTATTTTAGAGTTTATATAAATGGGAAAACACAGTGCGTACCTTTTTGTAGCCGACTTCTTCCATTTAGCATGACTTAAACATCTTGCTGTATATTTGAATACTTTGTTCCTTTTTTACTTCTAAGTAATATTCCACATATTGGATATATCACATATTATCTATCTACCAGTTGATGAATATTTGGGGTTATTTCCAGGTGTGGCTATTGTGATTAAAGCTGCTATCAACAGTTTTGTGTAAATATTAATGTAGACACACATTTTTGTTTCTTTTGGGGAAATACCTAAGAGTGGAATGCCTGGATCACGTGGTAGGTATATGCTTAACTTTTTTTTAAGAAACCACCAAACAGATTTCCCAAGTGGCTGAACCACTTTATAGTCTCAGTAGCAGTTCATGAGAGTTCTGCTTGCTCTACGTCCTTGTCAACACTTGATATTGTCGGCCTTTTTTTAAATTTTTTTTTTTAACATTTATTTATTTTTGAGACAAAGAGAGACAGAGCATGAACGGGGGAGGGTCAGATAGAGAGGGAGACACAGAATCCGAAACAGGCTCCAGGCTCTGAGCTGTCAGCACAGAGCCTGACGCGGGGCTCGAACTCACATACCGCGAGATCGTGACCTGAGCCGAAGTCGGACGTCCAACCGACTGAGCCACCCAGGCGCCCCTGTCGGCCTTTTTAATTATAGCTCTTCTATAAGTAAATCGAAGATTGTGGGTGGGTGGTGGTGATTGGTTTCTTCTGCATTTCCTTGGTGGACAATCTTACTAAACATCATTTCATGAGGTTACCGATCACTCATTTACCTTCTTTTGGAAAGTATTCACATATTTTTTTTTCTATTTTGTATTGGGCTGTTTGTCTTTTAGTTATTGAATTGTAAGAGGTCTTCATATATTCTGGATACAAGCCCTTTATCAGACACGTGTAGCAAATATTTTCTTCCATTCTCTAGCTTTTCCTTTTCTGAATGGTATTTTACAGAGTACAAAAGCTTTTAATTTTTATAAAGTTCAAAGTACCAATTTTCTCCTTTATGTTCATGCTTATTTATGTCCTTTATGAGAAATGTTTGTCTTTCCTAAGGTCAAAAATATTCTTCCTATATTTTTCCAGTTTTATAGCTTTAGCTTTTCTTTGTTTTTGTTTTTTTTTCACGTTTATTTATTTTTGAAAGACAGAGAGAGAGTGTGAGCAGGGGAGGGCACTGCGAGAGGGAGACATAGAATCTGAAGCAGGCTCCAGGCTCTGAGCTATCAGCACAGAGCCCGACACGAGGCTCGAACTCACAAACTGTGAGATCACAATCTGAGCCAAAGTTGGATGCTTAACCAACTGAGCCACCCAGGCACCCCTAGTTTTTCTATTTTGTTTTGTTGTAGGGTTCAGGTTTGGGGTGGGGTGTTTGTTTTGTGTGTGTATGGGTTCATTTTTTGGATTTTGCACCTATTATCTGAAAAGATGATTTAGCCAGGTGTAGAAATCTAGTTGTTTTCCCTCAGCACTTTTAAGACATTCTATCATTACATGTCTCATGTTGCTAATGAATAATCTGCTGTCAATCTGACTGCTGCTGCTCTGTAAGTAATCTATATTTCTCTCAGATACGTTTTAATTGTTTTAAGTGTATTCATTTATTTTGGAGAGAGAGAGAGAGTTCACAGGGGAGGGGCAGAGATAGAGAGGGAAAGAGAGAATCCCAAGCTGGCTCCACGCTGTCAACACAGAGCCCAGCACGGGGCTCCATCCCATGAACCATGAGATCACAAGCTGAGCCAAAAGCAAGAGTTGGACGCTTAACCGAGTGAGCCACCCAGGTGCCCCTCAGATACATTTTAATTTATTTATTCTCGCCATTCTGTAGTTTCACTAACATGTATCTAGGTGTGAGGGGTTTTTGCTCTGCTTAACAGATAAGAGGCTTTTTTTATTCTGGGATATGTGCCTTGCTTTAGTTCTAGAAAAGTCTTAGCCATTCTCCTTTCAAATATTCTCCCCACTCTCTCCCATTCTTGCTATGGTCTTCCCAGAATACCTATTAACAACAACTTATAATTTCCCAGCTTGCCCTCCGTGCCCCTCACATTTCCTTTCTTGGTTCACCTTTCTTTCTCTCTCAATGCTACATTCCAGGTGCCTTGCAAAGTTCTGGCCTTCCATCTCACTTTCTTCAACTCTCTCCAGTTCAATAGTTCGTTCATAGGGGTTGCTTTTTTACTTCAATGACTGTATTTTTCATTTCCAAGATTTCCATTTCATTTTTATATATATCCATCTATTCTTAATGGAATTGCCTACTTAATTCCTGTTTTTTGTTAGTTGTTATTTTATCTTATGAAAGGTTGTAAATGTATTTATTTTTTTAATATAATTTATTGTCAGATTGGTTTCCATACAACACCCAGTGCTCATCCCAACAGGTGCCCTCCTCAATGCCCATCACCTGCTTTCCCCTCTCCCCCACACCCCCAATAACCCTCAGTTTGTTCTCAGTATCCAAGAGTCTCTTATGCTTCGCCTGCCTCCCTCTCTGTAACTTTTTTCCCCCTTCCCCTCCCCCATGGTCTTCTGTTAAGTTTCTCAAGATCCACATAGGAGTGAAAACATATGGTATCTGACGTTCTCTGCCTGGCTTGTTTCACTTAGCATAATGCCCTTCAGTTCCATCCACATTGCTGCAAATGGCCAGATTTCACTCTTTCTCATTGCCAAGTAGTATTCCATTGTATATATAAACCACAACTTCTTTATCCATTCGTCAGTTGATGGACATTTAGGCTCTTTCCATAGTTTGGCTATTGTTGAAGTGCTGCTATAAACATTGGGGTGCAAGTGTCCCTAGGCATCAGCACTCCTGTATCCCTTGGGTCAATTCCTAGCAGTGCTATTGCTGGGTCATAGGGTAGTTCTAAAATTTATTTTAAAATAATTTTCAGATTCTTCTCTTATTTATAGTTTCCCGGGTATGAGTTCTTCCAACCTTGCTTAAAAGTCCATACTGTAGGAGGGTTGCCTACGTAACAGCCATTCCCCTCCCTCTTCTTTGCTAATAAAACTCAGTTTTATCTTGAGTAGCGATGTGTCCAGACAATAGATCATACAGGTCCAAGTCAGTTGTGACTATTTGTTTCCCTTGGCCGCTCAATTTCCCAGTCTCCCTTGGAACCAAGGGAGGCCATGTGACCCAGTTGCACCTAAGAAGATACAAGGGATATTGTGCTCAGGAGCTTCTGGGAAGGTAGGAATTATGGTATCTGGAGCTGCAGTCACCCTCTTACAACCATAAAGCAACAACAAACATAACAGAGAAGAGAAAGAGTGAGCTTGGATCCATTCTTGAGAGAGCTTGTCTCCAGTTCCTATTATTAAAAAAAGATAAGTGTCTATAGAGTTTAGGACACAATTATTTGCTGCTAAGATCATTTCAAACCAGTACAGAGGATGACCCCCCACCCCGGGGCGGTAGGAAGCTTCTGCCTAGCTCCCGGGAGGGCTGCAGCTCAGAAGTACAGCATCATGTGCTGGGCCTTCATTGTTCCTGACCCCACGCCAGGACGGAACGTGGTCCCCCTCCTAGTCTTATAGGGACCTCCTGCCTGCCCTCCACCACAGGTGAGCAGCTTGCGACCAGCTGAAACTCCACATGGGTTGGCTGAAATTCTCACAGCATCTGGTCACACAGGCCTCATGACAAGCACCTCAAGCAGGACTCACCACTCACCCACCCCCCCCCACCTTCAAACTCCTCTATACCAAACTTGCTTCCTTTACCCCCAACCCCAGGCCTTCAGCCTCAGCTAACCTCGCTGCTTTGGGGCTCTGCTCCTTGCTGGATAGGAGGCTATCCCCCTGTCCTTTAGCACAGCTATGCCATTCTAACTTTTGTTTATAAGTCATCCCTGCTTCCGGTATGGGTGGTTTCCACATTTATTCACTTTGACAAGTGGCCTAAAGTCCACCCCGCTGCATTTTTTAATTGTCATATTTTCGTATTTGAGATTCGTACAGATAGGCTTACTCTTATAAAAATTTGGAATTGCCAAATAATTGCCAATAATACAAATTGCCAAATTAAAATCACCGTTACCCCGCCACAACTGTTAACATTTTGCTATGTTTCTTTTGAGTCTTTTTTTCTATGCATATTGATAAACAATATTGTTTTATAGGATTGTGGCACTAATGTAATACCTAGGGTTATAACTTGCTTTTTTCATTTAATATATAATGGACTTTCTCTTAAGTGTTCATATATATATATATATATATGTACATGAATATATATATGAACATATACATATGTATGAACACATACATATATATACACATATGTATGAACACATGTGTTTATATATGTGTGTATATGAACACATGTGTTTATATATGTGTGTGTATATATATATAGTGTTTATAAAATACATAAATATAGGAGTGCCTGGGTGGCTCATTGGTTGAGTAGCCAACTCTTAATTTAGGCTCAGGTCATGATCTCACAGTCATGAGATCGAGCCCGAGGCAGGCTCCACTCTGAGTATGGAGCCTGCTTAAGATTCTCTCCCTTCCTCTCCCTCTGCCCCTCCCCACTTGTGCACACATGGTCTCTCAAAACATAAAAATAAATTTAATTTTTTTTAATTTAAAATACATAATACATAATGTTTATTAAATATATAAAATATATACATTATATTCTATATGTCTCTATACCACACAAACCATAGACATCAACCATACTTTCCTTACTATTCCATTATGGGTATTTGTTGTTTTTAATTTGTAGTTACTATACATACTGTTGCATCATAAATATTTCAATATTTCCTTAGGATAAAGTGCTGGAAATAGGATTACTGAGACAAAAGATATGAACATTTTTTTAAATATATATACACATTGCCAAAGCTCTCTCCCAACAAATGTTCATCCTCTCAAATTCTCAGTGTAATGCCGTTTTAAATTTGCCAATTTGATAGATAAAAAATTCTCAGTGTTCTTTTAATTTACATTTCTTTGATACTCATAAGTTTGAATATTTTTCATATGTTAATTAGCCATTTGTCTTTCCTTTCAGTGCATCTTAAATAAGATTGTATTTACTTACAACTTTGCAAAACAGTTATTTCACAAATCAAACCAAAACACCTGATTATGCGTAGTAAGCATATAAACCAGCCTCAAAAGAGTCCATACTGGTTTCTGCTTTATAGTGGATCTCTCTCTTGTGTACGTTGAAATGTCTTCTTCATTATACTTCAGGTCCAAATTATAAGTGGGCTCCGTGTTTAGGTAAATCACAATCAAGGGTACAGGAGTAGAGGGGCCAAATTTTACAGATAGATAGATAGATAGATAGACCCTTCTCTTTGCAGATATAGATATACACATGAGTATATATTTATATACAAATAATTCATATGTATAATTAACAAGAGGTATGGATGATTTTTGATCTACAAACTTCAATATAATTACATATCTCCAAACCTCTGGTCATGTGCAAACATTTTGAAATCTATTAAAAACGCAGTTGATACGCCCATTTGAAAATTCTATCAGCCACCATTCTATCTCGTAAACCACAAATGAAACCTAAATTGTATGCTACAATGAGCTAAAGATAAATGCTATGTGGTTAATTTAAAAGAGTTATCAAGGCACACTCTCAACAAAGCAACGGGCATTGAATACTGTTGATGGAAACTGAAATGTTAAGGTATTCAGGGAGGTTATTAGGGGAAGTGAGTCTGGCCGTAGGTGTGGGGGTGATGGGGCACTCTTCTGAGGAGAGGAGCAAGGAAGGCCTTTGGTTGGAAAGACAGTAGGTGGTGGTTATGTGTAAGGGTTCGTGAGACCCCCGGGGTTCAAATCCTGGCTTGGTCATCCACCCAGCATGTCCTTGCACACAGTTACCAGACCTTTCTGCAGTAACCACCGCACAGTCTTACCTCCAGGATTTAATAGCATGTGTAAGACAATGTCGTAGATACTCAATAGTTGGAGCTCTCATTATTATTACAATAGCAATGTAAGATAACCAGGAGGCTGGACACAGTGACACTCATGGGAAACATGGTGGGGTTGGGGCGGGGCAGATGAGCAGGGTCCAGGACCACAGGAGGGCACCTGGGATGCGGAGCCAAGCCCTGAGACCACGAAGAGCTTTACAGTGACATATGAGGCAGGTAAGTCCCTTCAAGGTTCACGGGGCATGACATGATGAAAACAATCAAGAGACTCTCCTATCGCTGCAGTGAAAACAGCATGCAGGGAAGTGTTTTACTGCATAATGAAAAATCACCTGTCACCGTGCAGGGGACTGTGACTTCACAGGATAAACAGGACCCGAGTGCCCAGCTCCAGGTGGGGAGCCAAACTCAGCCTGCGGCAAACTGCTAAGGAGCCAGGGTCACTTTGCTTCAATGTGCCTTTTATAGTGACTTAACAGAACTGAGGTAGGCTGCTGAGTGGAGACAGGAAACAATAAGGATGTGCTTGCTGAGCGCTTAGACCAGGGCTCCTCCATTTCTGAATTTGGTCCTACACTTACACAAACAACTAGGCATCGCTGTCTCTGTCCGATCAGAGTACTTACTGGCTTCTCTGATGATACACGGTGTCCTGCTGGTACAGTCCCTCTCTGAGGCTTCCCAGGGCATCCCAGCATCTCCAAATTCCAAGACGCCCTGTTTCTCTCAAATTCTGTTTAGTAGGCTTATGAGTACCCGCCCGAGTCTACTAAATACTGTGCCTAGAGAAACACTTTAAGCTAACCAGTGTAACCCCCAGGTAGGCAGAGAACCCTGCTTGCTGACCACCCCCCCACACCCAAGTCATAGATGTGCTGCCCACTGGCCACTTTACGTGAAGGTCTTACATTAACGCAGAGTTAGGGAAAACGCTGTATAAGGATTTGTTGGGTTACCGTTTGAAACGATTTTTAATTCTTTTCTTTCCTCTTCTCATCTCCCTTCTGCTACCGCACACACCAAAATACATGAACGTTCATGCTAACGGGCCAATTTCTTTTTTTTTTTTTAACGGTTTTTTTATTTATTTCTGAGAGAGAGAGAAAGAGTGTGTGTGAGAGACAGAGCGTGAGCAGGGGAGGGGCAGAGAGAGAGGGAGACACGGAATCTGAAACAGGCTCCAGGCTCTCCGAGCTGTCAGCCCAGAGCCCGAGGCGGGGCTCAAACCCACGAACTGTGAGATCATAACCTGAGCCAAAGTTGGACACTTAACCAACTGAGCCACCCAGGTGCCCCCAACCACTGTTTTAAATGTATCTCTTGACCATTACCAAAATATCTTGCTGAAGAATTAACCCAAAGAATGTTATTTTTTCCATTTTTTCATGGAAAAGCCTAAATAATGATTTCCTCAGAACTTTCTTCATGTTTTCACTGCAAGTTACAAATTTCAAAAATAGTCTTGTATGTCTCAGACCTGACTAAGTGGAAAAGCAGGGGATCTGTCTATCTCAAGACAATTGTAATCATTTGTAGCTGCACTTTTGTTAACACAGATTAGTGTACTGGAAAACAGTGTGGAGGTTCCTCAAAAAATTAAAAATAGATGTACCCTATGACCCAGCAATAGCACTGCTAGGAATTTACCCAAGGGATACAGGAGTACTGATGCATAGGGGCACTTGTACCCCAATGTTTATAGCAGCACTTTGAACAGTAGCCAAATTATGGAAAGAGCTTACATGTCCATCAACTGATGAACAGATAAAGAAGTTGTGGTTTATATATACAATGGAGTACTACGTGGCAATGAGAAAGAATGAAATACGGCCCTTTGTAGCAATGTGGATGGAACTGGAGAGTGTTATGCTAAGTGAAATAAGCCATATTTCACTTAGAGAAAGAGATACCATATGTTTTCACTCTTATGCGGATCCTGAGAAACTTAACAGAAACCCATGGGGGAGGGGAAGGAAAAAAAAAAAGAGGTTAGAGTGGGAGAGAGCCAAAGCATAAGAGACTCTTAAAAACTGAGAACGAACTGAGGGTTGATGGGGGGTGGGAAGGAGGGGAGGGTGGGTGATGGGTAGTGAGGAGGGCACCTTTTGGGATGAGCACTGGGTGTTGTATGGAAACCAATTTGATAATAAATTTCATATATTGAAAAAAAATACAGTTTAGTGTAGATGTCTCTTCAATAGGAAAGAATTATTACAGGGTCAGGAAAGGAACGAGGTGTGAACTAGGTGTGAACACAAGTTAAATCTTGGAACCTTAGGTACCTCGTCTATACGATGGCATTTATAATAGTAACATTTGCTTCATATGATTTGGCCAGAACTAATATTATATGTTATCTATTATATTATATATATAAGTATTTTATAATATATAACTTTATGTGTAATATATAATGTTATATGTTATATATATATATATATATATATATGTATATGTATATATAATAGAGAAAGAGAAGCTCATTGCCTAACATATAGTGAGCATACAATCATGGTCTCCTAATTTTTTCATCACTGTGACATACTTTTTTGAAATAAGAACATGAGGCTTTTCATCAAAGGGCTTTGAAAACTTGTCATCTCTCTGGGTACCACAACCACCCCTCCGATCTCCACTCCAGAAGTTCTCTCGGAACCTCAGCTCTCTAAAGGTAAGATACTCGGGGGCTTAATAAATACTTATAGATGACGAGCCAGCATTTGTCATATCCTAACAGCTTTAAATGGACCTGCCTCATTCACAGAAACAGGGGCTAGAACATGGCTCTAACACCCCATTTCTGGGTTTCATGTGGACCACCCTCCATGCAAAAATTCTTTCCTGGTTGGAGCCCACATCCCCCTTTCGTGATCTCTGAGACTCCTCCAGAGATATGCCCCAGCTCCCAGGACACAGTCAGGGTCTGCTTGCTTTCATGGCCCACTTTGGACCCACCACTCTAGCTCAATGTCAAACGTCTCCTTTGTACCAGTTCTGGTGTGTTCCTTCTCTCACACTCCGACCACAGATGAGACCCCCGCCTCCTCCTCCCCATACAGGAGGAGACCAGACACTTTGGGACATCACTAGGTACGTTTTGGCCAAGTAATACATAAGAATAACTCCCATAAGAGATGAATGCAAGAGCATCCTGGATGTTCTAGAACAAGAAAGGTTCTGGTCATCCTCAGCAGGGCAAGGGCAGGGGTCAGAGCGTGAAAGTGAAGTCACAGGGTGTTTAAGTGAAAAGTAGGCACACAGGGCCAAGGGTCCAGAGATGGACCAAACCGGAAAGTGTCTTTAGTCAGACACATACGTGCCTTGAGCCAAAGATCCGGACCCAGCCCACCCAACGGTCTACATTAGGGAAGGACAGGTGGTCCCAGGGCATTCACGTATATCCGCAGGTAGAAGACAGACAGTAGGGACAGAAGTGACCTGGCACTAGACACAGGCGGTGAAGCCCTACAGATGTTGGGGTGGGGACAAGAACCGGGATGCCAAGACACTGGCTGGGTCTTTGTTATCAAGTACAGACTGCAGTTGGAGGACCAAGGGCCGAGTAAGCCAGGTCTCCTCGAAGCCTCCCATAGACAAAAGAACTCGTTCAGAGCTGAATGCCGACCTGCCCACGCGGCACTTCCACTTCTCGAGGGTTGGAGGCTAGGACAGACGCCAGGCAGTGGCTCTGTGTCCTAGTCGGTCCTGACATGTGCGGGTCGCGTGGTCTTCACTGAAGAGCTCCCTCTGATGGGGACCCAGCATCCACCCTGTCAGAGGAAGCGAGGCTGGAGAAGCTGAGTAAATGCGGCCATAAGCCTAGGAGCGTGGAGAGTTCCCTGCAGACCCTGCCCCTACCAGAGCAGGTGCCTCTTCCAGAAGCAAAGGGCATGGCGGGCTGGTGGGAAACGGGGGAAAGTTCGCAGGTCACCGGCTATCGGCTGATTCCTATTAGCCCACACTCGGTCACCGCATCCTCTGTACCCTCCACAGCAGGCGAGGATACACAAGCTCCTGCTCAATGCTGCTTTGGCTCTTATTCCTACCTATTCTTGGCCCAATGACCATCTCCAGCTAGACTTTTCACCCAGAGGAAATGACGGCCGCTGTCTGTTTGGCTACCCCCATCCCTCTGGCTCTGACTGTCCCAAACTTGCATCCAGCCTTTTAACTAAAGTTAGATTTCACTTGCGTCTCAGCTCTTAAGGCTTTGACAAGTCGGCCGCCCTTGCCTGAACAACTTCTGTCTCTGCAAATACAAGGTCTGTTGGAAATCTGGACTTGTCACTTTCATCCCCCTGGGCAATCAAATGTACAATCACAAGGAATGCTTGCCATTGCCATTACTGTAACTCTGGGGACACAGATGCCATATAACTCCGCTGAATTCAAACAACAACAATAATAATAATAATAATAATAACAATAATAATAGTAATAGTAATAAAGGAAGAAGAAAAAGACAGACTCCTATCTTAAGAAGCCGCCAGGATTTCCGGCATGGCCTTCAGGAGCCCAGGACTGCTGAGCCACTAACATCCCAGACAACTGGGTCTGAAAAGAAACATCATGTACGTTAGCATTATCAGCAAAAGCATTTTGACCAGCTCTGTTTTCATATTCCTCAACCCGGATTCCTTTGAAAATGAAAGTAAAAATAAAGCGATACTCCTCATCATTTCCTCCAGACCTTGGAGTCTGGATTAAAGAAAATCTGCTGACTTTGCTGACCTTCACAAGGGTGCCGTGGGGGCGAGGAGAGCGGATGGTTGCATCTGGGGCTGAGTGTGGATCCTAATAGCCAAGCCTTGCCTGCACTTTCGATATTTTCTTTCGAACTTGCCTTTTTGCGGCTGCAGCTGGGCTTGTCAGTTTTCAGGACTAATGGGTTGTGATGGGGCGTCAGGGGAAGTCAACAATCAATGCTTGGGAAAAAAAAAATGGTGGGGGTGAGGGGGCCCATCACTGCTGACATGGCCAGGAACGGAAGCACAATGGCCTTCTTTTGTAGAAAAAGAGACAAAAAATTCTGTGCTGTGTTTTGCTTTTAAGATTAGTATAGATTTTTATCCTTTCATGACGGGGCTGCCTGCCCTTCTCCACTTTACACTTGCCTATCGAAACCGTATATTCTGGTTTTTAAATAACCACTTTACGATACAGTTAAAATTGTAATTCATGTTGTGGGTCGCAGTTACTTCTTGCAGGAAGATAAAACAAGATAGGAAAATGTCTGATGACACAGAGGCGGGGAAGAAATGGCATGAAATGGCTGTGGCTACCTCCCGAAGCAGGCCGCTTTTAGGAAAAACTCATTCCGGCCCCAATGTTGTGTGACATGAGAACGCCGTTACAATAATACTCAGTGTGATGATGCTACTGTGAAAACACGAGGGCCTGACTGCAGTTTGCATCCAGGGCTAGGAAGCTCCCTAAAGATGTTGTCTCCTAAGAATCCAGTAGAACCCTGTTATGACGCCTGTGTCAGAATGCAGGCATAATATTTGCTACGTAGGTTGTTCTGTTCAAGTCGAAGATCAGGTAGTATATGTGGGAAGTGATTTAATCAGCATTCAATTCCAGTATCACCTATGACAGCAAAGAACTTGCTACATGAGGGTTGACTGCACTAACTTACACGAGTTAAGTCTTCATACCAAGAATCCAAAGGAGCTGGCAAGTGAAAATATTCCGAGCTGACGCTACACAACACAGGAGTTCCGGAGAAGTCTTTTGTGTGATTCCGAGTGAAACTCAAGAGTTGCCTCCTGACTTATCCACTTGGCAAATCCAAGTCCGCATGACTCAGGCTTTCCTCTTTAAAAGTCCACCTTGGGGCATCTGGGTGGCTCGGTCGGTTAAGCATCTGATTCTTGATTAGGTTATGATCTCCTGGCCCGGGTGGTAGGGTCGAGCCCTGCGGTCGGGCCCCGTGCTGGGCGTGGAGCCTGTTTAAGATTCTCTCTCTCTTCCCTTTGCCCTCCGTAAATAAATAAAGAAAGAAATAAGTAAAGAAATAGAAAGAAAAAAGTCCATCTATATTCATCTTCCTTTTTAAAATTGAAAAATTTAGTGACAGGGAGAAATGTGGACAGAAAGACTACAGTAGCAGTGAAGTGAAAAGAAGTCTCACTAGCCCTACATCCCTACCTGAACTGTATTTTCTTCTTGCTCCATACTTCACAATCTTACTCAGCCCAGTTTTTACTTCCAACGTCAGCCTTCTGTATGATCAGAATTTTAATAAATATACAGCGTCTTAATAATCAGAGGAAAATAACACAAACGTCATCTATAAAAAAAAAAAAATCCACCGGGAAGATAGAATACACATAGTTTTCCCACTCCTCCCACTAATTACAACTAAAACTCCTGGATGGTACAAATATTTACGTTTCTATTTAGGTATTTATAAGTTAACAAGTATATATCATTCATATCTTATGTATATACTATTACATATCATTTATATATATGTACACAGTTTTGTTTTTACATATAAATACAAATAATTTGTTTATGTACATACAAATCAAACATTAGAAGGCCCTGGAAAATGGAGATGAGGAGGCAGACTGCCTACAACCTTGGGTCTTGAGGAGCCAGCCACCCGGCGGTGAGCTCCCTGGGTTTTCTTTTTGTCTCGTATATCCCAGACTCAGAACTGGAGAAGCCGGCAACCCTTCTATGACAACAGGCACCGACAAAAACAAAAATCTGCAACTCTGCAACCAAAAGACCGGGAGAGGGGCAGCTTAACGTGACAGATAACATTTGGATAATGGCCACCCTACGCCAGCCAAATGCCACCAGAAACACTTTGTGGGGAGGTGGAGTGGGAGCCTGAACTTCCTCCCTCCTGGGCCTGTAAAAAGGAACCACAACACTTGCATCAGGGTCATATCGGAGCAGACCAAATAAGGAGTCAGGACATTCGTCGCCACCAACTGATACTCAAGCCCGCCCATCCCCCCATGCCCCGTCCAGTGGTGTCAGGGGACACTGTGAGGGGAGCCAGAACCCGCACCCACACCGCCACCGCAGTGTCAGACAAAACCAGCAAAAGCAAAAGGTTTAAATAAGAGCCAGGGTCTCGGAGCACGATTCAAGTGTGTCCAGGCCGCAACTGAAAATGATTCGTCATCCCCAAAACCAGGGTGATCTCAAATTGAATGAAAACAGACAATCAACGGATGCCAACCCCAAGATGACAGGGATGTTGGAATTATCTGACAACGATTTTAAAGGAGCCATGATAAAAGTGCTTCAACAAGCAATTATAATCATGCTTGAAACAAACGAGAAAATGGAAAGCCTCGATTCAGGTAACAAAGGACACAACTCCACGCGCATAAATTTGGCACCTTGTAAGGACACGGAGCACTTCTCCAAAAAGCAAAAACAAAAACTACCACAGCTCACCCAACATTAAGGGGTGGTTCGAACAGCCCCCCTGACGGTTCAGGAAAATGCATTCATAACTTTTAAATTCCCAAAGAGAAATTTCAAGGCCCAGATGGTTTCACTGGATAATTGTACCAAATGAGAATTAACACCAATGCCACACGATCTCTTTCAGAACATAAAAGAGAAGGGAACATTCTCCAACTGATTTGTAATACCAGTCTCACCCTAACACCAGAGCAAAAAGAAGACAGTACAAAAAAAGAAAATTGCAGACCAATAATCCCTCATGAATACAGATGCAAAAGTTCTTTGAAAAATACTAGCAAATAGAACTCAGCAATACATAAAAGAATTTATATATCATGACCAAGTGGGGCTGGTTCAATCACCGTAATCTACCGTATGAACAGACTGAAGAAGAAAAACCACATGATCGATCATATCAATCATTGCAGGGAAAAAAACAAAGCATTTGAAAAAACGCTACGCCCATTCATGATAAAAAATATTTTTTTTGAAAAAAAAAAAAAAAAAGTCCTACCACGCTTCGATGAGCAATTCTCTTCCTCCTTTTAGGAGTATGATCTTGGGCAAATTACCTAATCTTCCTGAACTTCAGTTTCCTCATCTGAACAAAAGCGGGATAGTGAGATCTACCTCGCTGAGGTGCTGGTGAATTATTATTGCATATACTAATTATTATAATTAGAAGCACACTTGTTGAACAGTGTTTTGTGGAATGGCTTCTTTCCTGGTTATGTACACTCTGAGCATCACAATATGGCCGCCAAAGTTGGGTGAGACCCTCTTAGTTCAAGTATCTACCTGCTATCATCCTAAAAGTGCCCTCTAATTCAGAACATTATACACGGCCCAAAACCGTAAGTTGTGCCTGAAGAAAGTGAAAATGAGGATCATGTATATTTCACTGTTCAGTTAATGTAGGCAATAAACTAGAATTGCTTTATTTTTTTTTATTAATTTTTTTTAACGTTTATTTATTTTTCAGACAGAGAGAGACACAGCATGAACGGGGGAGGGGCAGAGAGAGAGGGAAACACGGAATCGGAAGCAGGCTCCAGGCTCCGAGCCATCAGCCCAGAGCCCGATGCGGGGCGCGAACCCGCGGACCGCAAGATCCTGACCTGAGCCGAAGTCGGACGCTTAACCGACTGAGCCACCCAGGTGCCCCTAGAATTGCTTTATAATGATGATCCGGTACAAACTTCTAATCACTCCTCAGTAAGGGATTAGTGAAAGTCTTTAATCAATGTAGGTCACATTAATAACAATAACAACAACAGTGATAAAGGGATCTCTTTTGGTCTGGTCCACATATCCCTTTTCCCTGCATTTTCCACATCCTTTTAATTTTTTTTTAATGTTTATCTCTTTTCGAGAAAGAGAAAGGCAAAGTGTGAGCAGGGGAGGGGCAGAGAGAGGGAGACACAGAATCTGAAGCAGGCTCCAGGCTCTGAGCCATGAGCACAGAGCCCGATTCGGGGCTCAAACTCCCAAAGCGTGAACCGCAAGATCATGACCTGAGCCGAAGTAGGACGCTTAACCGACTGAGCCACCCAGGCGCCCCTGCATTTTCCATATTCTGCTAATCCTTCTGCTGCATGTTCAGCGCAGTCCCTTTCCCATCTCAAGTTGCTCAGGGGTACAGTCTTTTTTGTCTTGTTGCCCTTATTGCCATTTGCAGAAAATCGTTGGTCTTCGCAGACGTGCCTGCTACGTGTATATCTAAATACTGATTAACAATGTCGCCTCTACGCAGCCTGGGTTATCCTTCAACATACATCTCAAAACTGCCTGCCTGTTATTTCCTACTGATGAAGGACAGCTTCCCTTCTGTCTGGTTTGCGGTGCTCCAGGCTTGCCCTGGGACCTCAGTGCTCAGAGTTCTGGTCTACCATCTCAGGACCCTGCCCCAGGCTTCTCCACAGTAATGTAGCCAGAGGAGGGGCAAATTCTGCAGCTTTGGCAGGAAGAAAACCTTTTTGTTTGGGGTCTGAGCTAAAAATGGATTCCACTGCCCTTTGTGAACAGCAACATCTGTACTTTGCCATTTTGTGTGTTATGATTAAACGTCTTCCCGAGTTGCCGGAGTTCAGAAGATTTACTATGGAGTCGTTTTGGGCTTATCGTTGTGCAGACCATAAATGCTCAAAAAATACTGAATGAATAAGTAAATATCTACTGGCGCTGCAGGCCAATCTGACCTGAAAGGACGCATGTACACACACATACACACATACACAACACACACACCCCAAACACACGAAAATGAGAGAGAAACTTTTTTTTTAACACAGCCAAACTCAAAAGCAAGGGAAGGAAATCCCCAGATGTCAGAAATGAAGGACAACTCGAAGGAAAAGTAGTGGGGGCTGAAGCCAAACTTACAACAGGGGTGTTGTAAACAGACAGAGCCTAGTAGGCTAGGGATTCAGCTTTTTTTTTTTCTCATTTATTTATTCTAATACCTTTTGATTCTTCATTCTTTTTTTTTTTTCTTGTTCAGGTTTTTATTTAAATTCCAGCTAGTTAACATACAGTGTAATGTCAGTTTCATGAGTAGAATTCAGTGATGTGTCACTTCCATGTAATACCCAGTGCTGATCGTAACAAGTGGCCTTTTTAATACCCATCACCCATCTAGCCCATCCCCCACCCACCTCCCTCCATCAACCCTCAGTTTTATTCTCTCTAGTCAAGAGAGACTCTACAGTCTCTTGACTCTATAGTCAAACTCTCTTATAGTTTGCCTCCATCTCTCTCTCTTTTTTTTATCTCCCCTGTGTTCATCTGTTTCATTTCTTAAATTCCACCTACGAGTGAAATCATACGGTATTTGTCTTTCTCTGACTGACTTGCTTCACTTAGCATAATACATTCTAGCTCCATCCACATCATTGCAAATGGCAAGATTTCCTTCTTTTTTATTGGCTGAGTAATATTCCATGGTATATAAATATACTACATCTACTTTATCCATTCACCAGTCAATGGACATTTGGCCTCTTTCCATAATTTGGCTGTTGCTGACAATGCTACTGCGAACATTGGGGTGCATGTGCCCCTTCAAATCAGTATTTTTGTATCCTTTGAGTTAATACTCAGCAGTGCAACTGCAGGGTCATAGGGTAGTTCTTTTTTTAACTTTTTCAGCAAATACCATACTGGCTTCCAGGGTGGATGCACCAGTTTGCATTCCCACCAACAGTGGGAGGGCTCCCCTTTCTCCACATCCTAACCAACATCTGTTGTTTCCTGTATTGTTAATTTTAGCCACTCTGACAGGCGTGAGGTGGTATCTCAGCTTTTAATGCCTTCACAGGGACAGAAGACAAAACCTGGGGCCCACGAAAGGCAGGGGAAAGAAGCTGAGCTCCCATATAAAACTGGGAGCCCTGAAACCTTGCCGGTACTGTGACACCGAATTTAGGTACTCAGAGAACTGGGCAAGGGAGTCAGCAAGGAAGACTGCCATCAGCTTAGGGCAATTAGTATAAAAAGTTACCCACAGGAAGTAGAAACCAAGGTGCCTCTGTACAAATCCGTAGTGTTTTCGTGGTGAGAGAATCCCAACTGAAAAATGAATACAAACACTGGCACAGCAATTCGACTCCTTGGTATTTATCCTAAAGAATCAAACACAGGATCTCAAAGAGATATGTCTTTTTTTTTTTTTAATTTTTAACTTTTTTTGAGAGAGCAAGAAAGACGGAAAGAACAAGTGGGGGAGGGGCACAGAGAGGGAGACAGAGGATCAGAAGGAGACTCAGCACTGTGAGCACAGATCCCAATGTGGGGCTCAAACCCACGAACCATGAGATCATGACCCGAGCCAAAATCAAAAGTCGGCTGCTTAACCCACTGAGCCACCCAGGCTCCCCTCCAAGAAATGTTCCTACACCCATGTTCGTGGCAGCATTATTCACAATGGCCAAATGTTCATCAGCAGAGAATGGGTAAACAAAATGTGGGGTATATATAAAAAATATTATGCAGCCTTAAAAAGGAAGGAAAATTTGGGGTGTCTGGGTGGCTCAGTTGCTCAAGCATCCAACTTTGACTCAGGTCATGATCCCATGGTTCATGGGTTCGAGCCCCATGTCAGGCTCTGTGTGCTGACGGCTCGGAGCCTGGAGCCTGCTTCAGATTCTGGGTCTCCCTCTCTCTCTGCTCCTTCCCTGCTCACACTCTGTCTCTCTCTCTCTCTCTCAAAAATAAACAAACAGTTAAAAAAAAAAAAAAGAAGGAAACTATGACACATGTTATAATACGGATGAATCTGGAGACATTATGCTAAATGAAATAAGTCAATCACAAAAAGACAAACACCGTATGATTCCACTTACATACGGTTATCTAGAGTAATCAAACTCATAGAAACAGAAAGAATGGTGGCTGCCAGGGGCTGGAGGGAGGAAGGAATGAGGGTTCACTGTGTAATCGGCATAGAGTTTTAGTTTTACAATATGAGAAAGGTTCTGGAGATTGGTTGCACAACGTTGTGAATTTACTTAACGCTAGTGAACTATACACTTAAATGGTTAAATCGGTAACTGTTGTTTGCGTCTTTCCGCGATTAAAAATTGAAGACAAAGAAAATGACTGGTACAAAACCACTGAAACTCTTTAGGCGCCAGCAAGCAAACAGAAAACAGATGAGAGCACAATCAGGAAACTGTGTCACTCTGGAGCACATCCCGATGAAGATGAGCTCACACTCAAAGATGACAAACCTGGGGAAATGGGTCACCATGCGAAAAGTTGTTCTCCAAGAGATACAGACAACAGAAAAATCCAAGAGAATGTAAAGCATACATTCTTACCAAAAACATAAAAGACTGTCTAGAAACCATAATGAAATAACACAAAAGTAAGGGCGTTACAGGGAAAGGGAGAGGAGAGGTATGATTTTTTTTTTTTGAACAACTAAATGGGAATTCTAGAAATAAACAAATATACTGCCATAATTTTCAAAAGAGAATCGTTAGATGGATTAAACACTGGTCTGACTGATACTGAATCCAGAGCAAGGAAAAGAGTGACATGTTTTATTCGGACCCGAATCTTTAACCAGCGAATTACATAATTTATGAGCCATGATGCAATATCCATTCTACAGCCAGAAACAAAATAACATCAGGAATCCCTCCTGCTCATTTTCAAATGGTCAAACTTTGAGTCAGGCACTGTCCTAAGCCCCAAAGATGCAATTATAAATAAAACAGATGAGTTCCTTAGTCTTCTGGTTCTTTCAATCTCATACTGTGTTGTCTAGACAACAATGAATAGGCAAAAATATAATAATTTCAGATACTTTGATGTGTACAATGAGAAAAAACTGGTACAGAACAATAACAGAGAGTAATGAGGCTTCTCGGGCTTACCTTACAGTGGGCGTTCACAAAATGCCTCTCTACAGAAGTGGCATTTAAGCTGAATTTGGAAGAGTGGGCACCAACCAGGCCAAGATCTGAGAGAAAAGCAGTCCAAGGACAAGAAAAAGCAAGGACAAAACTCTGAGACAAGAAAGAAGCATTATCATTTAAGATAGACATAGGTAGAAAGGAAGGATAATGATGTTTCCCATCAAACATAGCAACTAAAATGCCATGGAACAAATACACTCAGTTGTTTGCACTGCCAGATCACCGTTGGTTCCCATAAAGTTCAAGTTGCAACTGAGTTCTAGGATACAGTTGGTGTGGGAGACCCAGAGCCAGGCCCTGAGCCTCGGCCAGAATTACACTGCCAGGGGCAGGCAAGGAAACGCATTCTCTCAGAAGTCCACGGATGACTCTTACACTACATAGTGTCCCTGCCTGAGTCAGCACATGAATTGAGTGCACACTGGATGATAGACACCTGGGACCCCTCAAGCGTCACCCATTTTCTAAAGCAAAGGTGGCAACCTTTTTCTGTAAAGAACCAGAGAGTGAATAGCTTAGGCTTTGAAAGTTGTAAGTCTCTGCTACAACTGCTCAACTCTGCCATTGTGGTGTAAAAGCAGCCCAAGATAATACGAGAACAAATGGGTGTGGCTATGTTCTAATCACACTGCATTTATACAAAACAGGCTGTCATCTGACAATCCCTCTTCTAAAACAATGATCTCCAAAGTGGTTGAATCCAAGATGAACCATAGGGTGTGGAAAAAAGCATCAGGACTTTTGTTTATGTCTTTTAGCACAAGAGAGAAAGAGAGGAAGGAAGGAAGGAAAGAAGGAAGGAAGGAAGGAAGGAAGGAAGGAAGGAAGGAAGGAAGGAAGGAAGGAAGGAGAGATAGAAAGAGAGAAAGAGAGAGAGGAAGGAAGGAAGGAAGGAAGGAAGGAAGGAAGGAAGGAAGGAAGGAAGGAAGGAAGAGGGAGGAAGGCAGGAAGGAAGAAAGGGGGGAGGGAGGGAGGAATTGATCTATTAGTATTTCATACATGGGTTGACATTGGTGCCCTCACTGAATCCAAGTTCCTAAGAGCCCATGTACAGCATGGAAGGTACTACAAGGGAAGAAAGGATGTCCCCAAATGCAGCATTGTTGGCAGTGGGTCCTCGCCCTTCCCTTCCTTGTCAGTGTGTTGTCATCCAGTACAACTGTATTTGTAACACTCACAAAACAGGCACGTGGCTTCAAAGATTTCAACAACAAACCTTCAGATGGAAGAAAATACCAATAACCCAGGCACAAGTGAATAACTCACAAACGGCAAAGCCAACGCTTCTCCACTTCCTAGTATAAACACCTGTTAGACACACAGAAGACAAAAATGACCGAAAGTTCCCATTGGAAAAGCAGTCTAGAAAAATATTCAAATCTATATGAGTTATCCATTGTCGTGCCACAAACACCCCCAAACACAGTGACAGAAAATAACACCGAACATTTAGCATCTCACACAATTTCTACGGATCAGAAATTTGGGTACAGCGTATTCAAGTGATTCTGGCTTCAGGCCTCACAAGAGGTTGTAGTCAAGACATTGGCCACAAAGCAGTCGTCTGAAGGTTTGATTCAGGCTGGAAGATCCACCTTCTAGATGGCTCACTCATCCGGCCAGAAAGTTGGTGCTGGCTGTGGGGAAGGGCCTCATTGTCACCGGTGGGGGGGGGGGGGGGGGTCTCTCTCTAGGAGGCTGCTTGAGTGTCCCCAAAACATAGCAGCTGGCTCCCCCAAAACTGAGGGATCCCAGAGAACGAGGAAGAAGTGACAAAATCTTTCATGACCTCAGAAGTCACAGTGGTCACAGAAACCAGCCCTGATGCACTGTGGGAAGGAAGGGAACAGGTCTGAATACCAGTCGGCAAGAATCAGGGAGGGCCACCGTGGAGGCTGGCTACCACAGTCCACCCTCTGACCCCAATGATTTATGTCCCTCCTACCCAAGGCCGTAATCAACCCCTCAGGCAGAGAGAGCGACTTCTCTCTTCCCTCACCTTGTGCTCTGTTCAGGCTTCCCACAACTTTGATGAGTCCCACCCACGTCGGGGAGGGCAATCCGCTTTACCCCGTCTGCCAATTCAAACTGTTTTCTTTTTTGTTTTTTCAGTTTTACGGAAGTATAATTGACAAAACTGTATGATATTTAAGGTGCACAACGTGATGATTTAACGTAACTGATTTAACATAACTGATTTAACGTGAGCATCTTGGCGGCAGGCATCTGTCCCAGAGCATTTTTACCGCATAACTAATTTGCCATGGTGCAATTTTGCCATAAAAAAATAAAGTAACTGGTTGACAGTTTGGTTTCGCTTCTCCACTGACAAATCAACTGTCTTCAGCAGAGTTAATGTATTGACGCTAAGTTAGCAGTTTGGTTTCATTTCTCCACTGACAAAGTTCCCATCTTTCTATTCTACAAATCTCAGCCAGCTCTCCTAAGCGTCGATGTAGACACGGTGGTCTCCCAACAGTGGATGATAACAATTACGTGTATTGACTTGATAAAAAACACACGGATAAAACACACTGGAAGCATGAATAAGGGCATGTGAAGCCAGACTGCCTGCTATACTCTACTAGAAAATGATAGCGTATCAGTGACAATGATAACAAAGCTCCATTACAAATACGTGACGGCATTAATATTTCTTCCACAATTTCCACAGAACTTTGGAACCGTCCATCAACGGACATGTGACAATATGCCAAGAACCGACAACCGTGTAGAAGGCTTTCACAACATAATACAAAGCTCGGTTGTACATATGGATCCTGGTGTTTGGGAAACTGCCACCTCTCTTAACGAAGGCAGAAATTAATAATTCATTTCATTAATTTTTTCATGTTTCACTATGTCCTTTTTAATCTCTCCCTTTTGTTTTTCATTGTTTTCTCTTTTACAGCAAAACTACCTTATGGCCAGTTAGTTACGCAAAGAGGTGTACGACACACACACTTGTCTACGACAAGGGTGCCCGTAGTGAAAGTACTGGGCACGGGGAGAATGCTTGTCGTGAAAGTACTCCTCCCATTGTCCCATTGAGTGAATCCACACATCCATCATCTCACATGTTTACTTTTTTTATGGTGAGAACCTTTAAGTTCTATTCTCTTGGCCAATTTCAGTGGTACATTACAATGTTATCAACTATAGGTACCACATTATACATTAGATTTTCAGACCTTATTCATTTTATAATCGACAGTTTGTACCCTTTTACCAATGTCTCCCTGTTTCCACCCTCAATTCAAATGCTCACCTCATCTAGAAACACCCTCACAGACACACCCAAGATAATGTTCAGCCTGATATCTGGCAATCCCTGCCCCCATCATGTTGTCACTTACAATTAACCGTCACAACCATTAGCATAAAGTAAAATAAGTTCATGTTTAAAACATGTGTTCTTCCGTAATTCTCATCCTATCTAGTTTGTCTTTTTGCAGACGCTTCACGATGCATGCACAAGACCGTTACGTATCTGTGTGTGTGTGTGTGTGTGTGTGTGTGTGTGTGTGTGTATCTCGTACACGCACACCGTGTGTTCACACATTCTTTTTCAGAGGCAGAGGTACGAACTCAAAATTTTGGAGACAGCTGAAAGTGAATAGAAGCCCATTCTTTGCTTCTGTCTTCAGTAATCATTTGTCAGGCATCTATCTTGCGGTCGGTAAGTGGTATCCAAATGCAGTGACCAGCTTGACTGCCGGCTAAGAAGTGGCATAAAATGACGTGGTTTTGATGTTAGAATCAAGGACAAATTTCCCTTTTAAAAAGCCAGGAAATACATGATCCACGTAAAGACCAAAGCAATGAATACCTAAGACAAGTGCCTAGGGAAGACTTTCAGGGGGAAAAAAAAAAAAAAGATTTTCTGTTTCGGTAAAAATTGTGTCTTATATTTTAAAAAGGTGGGGGGAGGTATAGAGATTTGCCAGGAAGGAGAGGAGGGGGGGAGGTTGAGACGCTGTGAATATATACCACCTTTAGCTGCCAGCTACTTATTCAAAACACTCTGACTCCCCTTCTCCCCTTGATTCTCCCTTCTACGGAAGCTTTCTTTTCACAGAACCAAGTCACAAGAACAAGCACACTGCCATCCTTTGCCAGCGGGCTCTCCACTGTGGAAGCTCAACTCGATACCTCGATCTGGTCACCACAGACACTCCAAGAACCCTAGTCTCGTGAGCCTGTTCATCCTCAGCCATTGTGGACCAATGTGGAATGTGCCAATCGAATTAATCAAATTGCTACAGTAGCTTGGACACCAATGCACACAGCTTAGAGTAGATGTACTTACAATGCACATTGTGCAATATAGTTTAAGTCACAGGTGAGCACCAATTGCATAATGAGCTCTGAGTTAAATCACTATTATTAAGAATTATAGTCTTGGCCACAAGCAACATCTACCGTTGAGTAAGCCCCTTTGTTGAGCCAGATACTCTCTATGCATGATTTTCACACACTGTGTCACTTCATCCTTCCAGGAACCCTAGGAGGTAGGTACTCTTCACCATTTTCTAGAAGAAGAAAGCAAGACTTAAGTAATTTGCCACAGGCCCAATCAGTGGCAGAGGCAGAATTTGACTTCAGAGACTGTCCTCTGAGCTATTATAACAACAGTTCATCACGTGAAATACTGCTTAAAATGCAAAGTTCTAGGGACACCTGGGTGGCTCAGTCGGTTGAGCGTCCGACTTTGGCTCAGGTCATGATCTCTCAGTTCATGGGCTTGAGACTCGCATCAGGCTCTGCAGAGTCTGGAGCCTGCTTCGGATTCTGTGTCTCCCTCTCTCTCTCTGCCCCTCGCCATCATGCTCGCTCTCTCTCTCTCTCTCTCTCTCTCAAATACAAACATTAAAAAAATTTAAAAAAAAAAAATCAAGTTCTAAACCCCACCCCAAAGATTCTGACTCAGCAGGCCTAAGGAATGCCCTGGAAATTTGCTCTTTTCCTAAAACACCCCAAACAATGCTGATCTGGGTCGTTAGTAGCTTTGTGGAACACACATCGTACTGCATTATAAGAGATCTCTTAAACTGGTATTTCACTATAACCAAATATATTGAACTACATCTTAGATGTTAAAGGTTACTTTATAACTAGCCACCGTCTCTGACGTTAGGAATTAAGAGAGAAGAATACCCACAAACACACACAAACTTTCAAAAGTACAAAACGAAAAGGCCAGAGGTTATGATTTGCATTACAAAATTATCCTTCAGTTTACAAAAAGGTTCTTCGCAGTGAGAAATTTGCCAAACAAGGTGCTACATCGCACTGCCCATAAGCTGAACAAAATTGGTCACTGACACCGAAAAAAATAAAATGGAATTAATGCCAGAATTCCCAATACATAGAAAAGCACAGACTAGTGACTAGAAGTTTAACCATTTCAGTTTTGTCTCCCATACATTTTTCTTAAACATCTAGTCCTGGTCTTGAGGGAGAGTTGACCAAACAGCAAGTAAACAACCCAAAAAAAATCCTGTTGGAAAACAGTCAGAAAGAACCAATCACACCACGTTTGGCAACCTGATCGTTTTTGAGGATTTTAGGCTTGTGGTTTTACATCGTACTTATATGGCACAGTCATACCTTCTGCCGGTAAGGTGGTCCGTCGCTCATGTGGGATTCCTGGGTATGTTTCCTCATCGTGGGTCTGGTGTGGACTTCTACTCACACTACCATCTGAATGCGTCCGTGAACAACCAGCCTACGAAGAATTCCATTTACACCATTTCAATCACGTACTTCTCGGAAACACATCGATTACGTAACGTAGTGTGTGAAAGAAAGAACTTTGCTTTTCAACCATTGATTAAAGTTGCTCTTCTCGTAGCGACTTTCCAGCAGCGACGGGAGCCGGGAAGCCCACATCTCTGAGAGAAGTGGAGGGGGATGACGCACGAGAACTCGTGCATGGGGCCACTGCACATGATCACCTCTGCTCTGCAGGAGGAGGACATCTCTCGGCAAAGACAGGGCGACGAGTGGGAGGAGCCCGGGGGGACGTGCTGGACACAAAGCCCCACCTCTGTTCCCAGCTGTTGACAGAGGAAATGGTATGTAAAGAGCCTCCAGGGATAACTAAATGCAGACTCTACTTGGCACTTCTGGAGAGAATCACCTTTAACCACCAATTATGCATCGGGCTAAATAGCAGTTCAAGGAAACAGCTGAGGGGTAGCCCTTGAGTGACAGGAGGCAGACCCCTCCGAAAGGGCAAAGGAGGCACTTGGTGGATGACTACAGGGCTGAAGAAAGCCCCAAGACGATGTCTAGGAGCCAGAGATGGCTTGTGCCTAACAATGGCCCAATGCTACCCAGCCAGGGGCACTACAGTCCTCCAGCCCGTCCACCGACTCACCCTCGGTGCCACCAGCCTCCTCATCCTGGGGACAGTCTGCACGCACGCATGGAGATGGCTCATCCTTTGGAGCCATAACACATCCTTTGGAGCACCTCCCCTCCTGTGGAGCCCTTTGCACCTGCTTAGACTCTGCCTTCCCTCCCATGTGGGCTAGTTACAAATGTGTCCTCGTCTTTTTTTTTTAACGTTTTGTTTACTTCTGAGAGAGAGCACAAGCAGGGGAGGGGCAGAGAGAGAGGGGAGCAGAGGATCCGAAGCGGGCTCCACATTGACAACAGCAAGCCCAATGTGGGGCTCAAAGTCCCCAACTGTGAGATCACGACCTGAGCCGAAGTCAGATACTCAACCAACTGAGCCCCCCAGGCACCCCCACAAGTGTGTCCTCAATTTTCATTCTATGCATCCAGAAAGATGCTGGATGGATTGCATGGACCTTTAAATGCCTAGACTTGATTCAGCCCATAGGTCCAAGTCCACATTCACCTCTAAGAACACCTGAGAAGCAACCTATCTACAAATGGAAATTGCCACAGAACAAACGAGTGCCCCGGGCTGAGGGGATGCAAGTCGGGTCAAAAAGGGGAAGGAAACTTGAAGAGCATCAACTTGACCGGGTAACACTCTGAAGGGAGGAGGGAGCTGAGAGAAGCTGGCCCACTCCCATCTTCTATGGATTTCTACTACCCCCTTCACCATCCCCAATCAGTCAGGACAGCACTACCAGGCAATAATGATATGAAACTGTTGGAGAAAAATCTTTGCGTGCCAATTCCATCTGTATTGTACTGTTGCTGTGGTGGTTACGACCACTGTAATTCCTCATTTAAAATAAGAATGCCTAGGGACACCCGGGTAGCTCAGTTGGTTAAGTGTCCGACTTCAGCTCAGGTCATGATTTTGTGGTTCGTGAGTTACAGCCTCACATCTGGCTCTGCGTTGTCAGCATGGAGCCCACTTCCACTCCTCTTTCTCCCTCTCTCTGCCCCTTCCCACTCCCACTCTCTGTCTCTCTCAGAAATAAACATTTAAAAATAATAATAATAAAGTAAGAATGGTTAACATTAATTAAATACTTTCCGTGTGCCATGCAGCGTGTGAGGACTCACCTATATTATTTCACTTAATTCTCATGTTGGCCCAACAAGGTAGGCATTGCTATCTCTCTTTTACAGAAAAGGATGTCGAGGGGCACCTGGGTGGCTCAGTCGGTTAAGCGTCCGACTTCGGCTCAGGTCATGATCTCACAGTTCGTTGAGAGCGAGCCCCACGTTGGGCTCTGAGCTGACAGGTCAGAGCCTGGAGTGTGCTTTATATTCTGTGTCTCCCTCTCTCTACCCCTCCCCCATTCATGCACACACTCTCTCGCTCTCGCTCTCTCTCAAAAAACAAAAAAGAACAACAACAAAAAAAAGATATCGAGGCCAAGAAGAGTAAAGTAATGTGCACTAACTCCGAATGAGCAGCAGTCTGGGGCCATCCAGAATAGAAGCGGTCCTAGGGACATAGCGGCCTGTAACATAGCGGCTGTCTTAAGGGACAGCTCTGTTTTATAGCAAGGCATAACCAATAGATATAAAAATGTCCCCCAAACTACTGAGATAAGCGTCCATCATGCTTGTGGAAGCCAGGCAAGAAAACAGGTGTTTAAAACATTTGAGAGAGATCGCTATTCGAAATGACGGAAACAAACTAAATTTGGGGGCTCAAAGAAGTGAAGTTCAGTCAGCTGGAAAATGTCGCTGTTGGAAACAGCTCATCACTGGTGATGCTGGAGAAATGAGGTGTTGCCATATTAGTAATAGTAATAGAGCAGCACGATTAATAATGTCAGTCAAGCTGCGGTGGTTGGACAGATGGCTGTAGGAGAGAAGGGAGGGATTTGAGAAACGTTTGGGAAGTCGTCCCCGTCTGACAAGTGTCAGAGACACTTGGGCCGCACCGGCCCACCTGCCCCTTCCCACCACCCATGCTCATTGCTCAAAGCGTAATGATGTTTCCAGGTAACATATTCACTTCTTACAACGAACACTTGGCTCTTCGCCTCTCACTGTGAAAGCCCTGCCTCTGGATGCCTCTGGATGCCTCTGGATGCCTCTGGACTTTGGTGCTGGCAGCATCTGAGAATATATATGTGCCGCAGCCCCCGTGCACAGTTACAAGGCCATAGTGAAAGCAAACGGATTCTCCTTGTCTGGTATATTGATGCCGTGAAGCAGAAAGCCAATAAGTGCATGACCTTCTTCCACACACAAATCCGTTCTTTTAACAGGCTTTTCCTCTAAGGCAGCAAGTCTGCATTGGTAGGGAGAACAGAATGAATTTTCCTTTTAAGAGATGTATAAGACAGTACTCGTTTTTTCCAGCCTTTTTTTTTTGTCCTTTATTTGCCCAGTTTCGTAAAATGTGCTTATAAAAGCCTTTCCCTTCTTGCACACAATGATATTAGCCAAACCGTCTTGCCAAAGGGCCTTCCTTTCTCTCTCTGTTGCTGGAAATGGACCCCAGCCACATAGACTCACGCCAGTTCAGATTCTTATCGGTTACAGTAGAGACACCATATTTCTGCCCGTATTCCTACCCGACCTCTTGACTACATCGGACACATGGATATATGGATGGACAGAAAGACAAATAATGAGATGCTACAGGTCGATAACTGCTTTCGAAACCCATGCTATAATTAAGGAAGCACAGGTTTGATTTTCCTGCTCCCACATAACTCTTGTGTGGGGTGCACAAAATGGAGACCGAGTTATGTCATAGCACACCATGTGATTGTCCCGACGCGCTACACAGGATCTAGCGTCCGAGCATTCTGTGTCCTACACTTGCCAGACATCCGCCATGTGCCAGGCACTGGGCTAGGTGATGGCCATTCAAAGGTGGATACAAAAAGAAAAAGGCAAAAGAAAACAAAACAAAACAGAACCTGCAACGAAAGGGCAGGGCCACACAATGAGGATTAATGAACACCATTTTTGAAAACTGTTTGAACACCGCTCCATGTTTCAAGCTGAAACCCACCCCTTTCTCCCTCCACCCGTAAGTCAGTCAAGAACAAAAGGAAGTGATTCGGAATTTTTCTTTCTTTCCAAGCACCTTGGGAAGAGCCAGGCATGGAGACAAAAAGGAGGGGGATTCTGCTAAGGAAAAACACCCACCCTGTTTGGCTTTGATGGAAAAAAAGAAAGAAAGAAACAACGGCATCGTGTGTCGAGGCTCGAATGATGTGTATAGGAAAAGAGTGTTTTTATGGATGACTGCCATGGGCGAAACAGCAGATCTAATCAAAAGCACTACACACGTGGATGTTCCCAGCCTCTGGGAGAAGGGAACTCTTACAACGGCTGGGTTTCTAAGTTTTTCTTCTTCAATTCAGCAGAGGGGAGACAGCCTTACAATGCATAAAATATTCCTCGCAGCCTCCCTGTCCTCCCAGAAGGGGGAAAAAAAAAAGCAAGAAAGAAGACTCATCACTAAGACAAACCATTAATTCCACATTAATTCCAAACTAATAAAATTCTCTTATCTCCATCACACAGGTGAATTGTGGTGTGAATATCCGTGAGGTTCCATACATATGAGCAGCCAGAATTGTCACTGCTATCCCCTCTCCCTTCCTAGGAGCACAGGAGCGGAGTCTTGGCTTCGGGAAACAAGAGCGCTCAGATTACTGAACCCGGCCCCCTCCCTCTGCCCACCTCTGCCACGTCCCCTGTCCCCTTCGTGTTTCCCACCGGACAGGCAGTAACCTAGCGGGCCGCCGCCGCCGCTGTCGCCCTCTAGAGGGCGCTGTATACTCCAGGCTCAGGAGGCCTCACCAAGGTCACCTGCGCGGAGCCTGTTCTCCCACTTCCAATTTTTGGAAAGTCTGAACGCGGAACAGGCCTGAACAGGCAGAGGAGTGAGAGAGGGAGCCGTGAGAGGAGGCAGGGCCTCGCTCAGAGGGCGAGGAGGAGGCGATCGGGAGGAGAGGCGATCGCCTCGGGACCGCTTCCGGTGCCTGCAGCTGATTGCGCCCCTTGGCTCCAAGTTCTCCCCTGCGTGGTGGCAATCTGTAGGACAGAAACCAAGGCAAAACAAGAGGGCGGGAGAGCCTGGAGGGCCCCGCTGATGAAGGGTGGGCCTACCCAAGAAGAATTCTGGGTATGGCAGGATCAGATCAAAGATACCAAATCCACCAGGAAACTTCTTTACCAGACCCCAAATAGATGCCTTTTAAAACCAGATCCAGGGGACGCCTGGGTGGTTCAGTAGTTTAATCATGGAACTCTTGGTTTCTGCTCAAGTCATGATCTCAGGCTTTTTGGGATCCAGCCCCACATCGGGCTCTGTGCAACCTCCTTAGGATTCTCTCTCCCCTCTCTCTGCCCCTCCCCCTCCCCCCCCAAAAGAAATAATTTAAAAAGAAATGTTAATTCTTTAAAACGAAAACAGATCTGGACTCCGCTATTTACTAGATATCCCTTGACAATCCCCCAAATAACCTGACGGCCATGGCTAATAGTCACACGTGCACTTGGGTCATGCCTGGCACCATGTGTTTGTGTGGATGCCTCCCTCTGTCTCCCTCCAGCACACGTGTGATTGTATCCCTCTTAGGGACGAGGAAAGACACACCTGGAGTGAAAACTTACCCAAGGGAACCCAGCCAGCAGCACAGGAGCTGGGATCTGCACCCTGCTGATACGACTCCAGGGTCCCCATCCCTAACTACAACGTTCATTGGATGCTACAGGCCCCGCCTCTGGAAACAGCCAGAAACACTTCACAGCCTTCCAAACCCAACTAGTAAAAGCCAACTCGGTTGAACTCCATCAACCTTGCCACGATGGTAGAGCAAGGATGTCCCCAGTTTCTACTCTTTCTTGTTTAGCAGAGGCCAAAGGGTAAGGAATATAGAAAAGAAATTAGGCTCCTATGAAGAGTTAATGAAACCCTGTTAGCAAAACAAAGTATGTAGGCACCTGGGTGGCAGAGTTGGTTAAGCCCCCAACACTTGATCTAGGCTCAGGTCATGATCTCACGGTTTCGTGGGCGCTAGCCCCGCATCGGGCTGGGCTCTGTGCTGACTGTGCGGAGCCTGCTTGAGATTCTGTCTCTCCTTCTCTCTGCCCCTCCCTCGCCTGTGCGTGCACGCGCGTGCGCGCTCGCTCTCAAAATCAATGAATAAACTGTTTTTAAAAAGCAATTAAAAAAAAGAAAAAGAAAGTATGTAAGTTAAGCCTAGGAAATCAGGCTCCTCGAATTTTACTAAGATCCGACATGCAGGATATTCCATAGTTGTTTTTTTGTTTTTTTTTAACCGATTGGAGCCCACCCCAGACTTTGAGAACCCAGCCAGGTCAGGTCCTCCTCCTGCCCCCGAGGTGCTCTCAGCTGCGGGCTACCCCACCTGCACCAGGCCCTCTGGTCTGAATCCCTTCCCCTCCCACCTCAGACTCTTTTGCTCCCCACTTTACGGAGAAGCTCCAGCCCCTCCTACCTGAATCTCTTTCGGTTCTTCCCTTGTCACCTCAACAGTTCAATACATCTTCCCTTTTGGGGTTTCTTTTTTCCCCCTTTCGTTTTGGCAAAACAGATGTTCTTTCTCCTTTCCAAGGCACTTAGTCTACTCAAGCACCTGGACTCGACCATTATCCCTCTTGCCCCTCCGTCTGTCCTACTCTCAGCCTCTTCCCCTCTGTTTGCAAACCTGTGTTTACCTCCACCCTCTAAGAAATACAATAAACTCATGAATAAAAAAAGGTGAAACCTTCCTTTTACCTATGCCCCTCTTCATAACCGGGTTTACAAAATTTGCTCAGTCATGAGAGTCACCTGGGTGCTCTTTAACGCTACACATTCCCAGGAACTTTCCCCTAGATATTGACTTATCAGGTCTGAGACAAGGCCTGGGAATCTACGTGATCGGGCAAGTTTGGGAAACAGCTCCTTCCAGCTCTCTCTTCTGTGCCTGCACACGCTGAGCCCTTGGGCTACAATCACGGCTGCGTCCTCCCCTCCCGCTCACCCAGAAGCACACTACAAAGCTCCCACCCTAACAAACGTTTCTCTTGTGGGTATTTTGTAACATGACGACAAAGCCAAGTTGAACTACAAGTCCCAGAATTTCCTAACCTGCAAGGTTCTGGGTGAGGGCTGGCCACTCAGAGAAGTCCGCACGAAATTCATAGGGCAGGAGACGAGCAGCAGGGTCGTGCCCTGATGGAGGTCGGTGGAGGGCCTACGAGCTGCTGGCTCCGTGTGTTGTCAGGGGTGCACTCAGACCCACGGCTCTTCTTCCCGTGGGATCTCCTCCTTCGCTTCTCTGAGTCCTGGGCCAAGCACGTGTGTAGCTCCATGGCAAAGAACAGTGGCTTCTGTGGGTCACCCATGTCATCAAGGTTGGAGGTGGTGAGAGACAGGTGCAGGTTACAGTCTGTCTTTGTGGGATTCGTTTGTCTTCACAAGTTCCAGTTTGTCCTCAATTCCCACTGCTCATATCCAAGCTTTCTTCCCAACTTCTGGCCCCCACCAGACACAGAGGCAACAGCCTTCCATAGACTTCTCTGTGGGGTCCAGTTGCAATAAGAAATTCCACATGCATGCTGCCCACAGTGGTTCTACTTCTCTGATTCAACACTATTTCATGGACATATTGGTACTAGAAGTGACTCCAGGGGAACAGAACCTTAAAGCTGGGGTTCCTTGACTTGGAACTGGTTTATGTATAATTTATTCCCTGATATGATTAGATTGAAAGGCATTAATGGCCCTGTCACCAGCGGCAAAAGGGACACTGGTAGCCGGTGGCATGCAATGGCCAAATGTTCATTAAATTGTCACAAAATACTTGTAATTGTCTAGAAGAAAAGGCTTTTCATGATCAAGTAGTTACTGCTATCGTGGATTTTGGTGCAAATAAAGAATATAACAGTTGGTTGCTTTGAAGAGTACTAGAAAACTTAACCAAAGAAAAGGATACATTGGGGGCCTCTAAATCCCAGGTTGAGATTTGAGGAAAGGACCACAAAGCTTCTAGGATTGCCCTCACAGAGCTCCTGTAGCCAAGATTTCTAGGGGGAAGAAAAAAAGAAAAGACCAGTCTTAAGGACTGCTGAATCACAAAACAAATTGAATTCACAACCCTGCGGGATCTCTTATGTTTAGTTACGTTAAAATTGTTATGTGTATTTTATCACAAAAAAATCTTTGCGGAAGAAAAATCTGCTTCATCAAATGGGTCGCTCTTTACACTGTGATTCTCAAACTTTTTGAATTGGAGGAAGCTTTTTAACATTTTTCATGCCTCACATTCCTGCCAACACACACACAGAATCACATGATGGTGGTTGTACTTTTAGTGTCCTTTGAAAGAAAAATTAGATAAAGGAAAGGAATACTTAAAAAAAAAAAAAAAGTATCAGGACATTGATTGAAATGCTGAAAACAAGAGTTTCTGCCAAACCTTATTTGTCAGTGGAAACACCTCTTCCTCCTTATCTGAGTTTTCTCTTTTTTTTGTTTTGTTTTTTTAATGTTTGTTCTTGAGAGAGACAGAGCATGAGTGGGGGAGGGGCAGAGAGAGAGGGAGACACAGATTCTGAAGCAGGCTCCAGGCTCCGAGCTGTCAACGCAGAGCCCGACATGGGGCTCGAACCCACAAACTGTGAGATCATGGCCTGAGCCCAGATCGGACGCTCAACTGACTGAGCCACCCAGGCGCCCCCCGAGTTTTCTCTTTCTGAGCTCTTCCTGGCCCTGAGGAACTACAAAGGTCTCCACTGAGGAAGTTTCCTCAGAGAGGATTGCTGATTCTTCCCAGGACCTATCCATATGACTCCATTGCTTCTAGACCTATGACCAGACGCAAGGCCTAGCAGGCCTCAGGGGCTACAGCACCAAGTGTGACCCATGAAGAAGTACAACACACACCAGAAGTACAAACATTTTGTCAACTCTTATCAACTGCATCCTGGGAAATATGCTTTGGAATGAACCCTACATGTGTCGGGTCAGGGTAGAGGGAAACTACTGGATCGGGCCAACTCTGTTGACAGGGTGCACTGAGCAGAGATTCTAGATTTAATGCTTTAACTCAGGCCACTGGGAGTGCTTCTAAAAGTTTGTGTCATTGGTCTCCGGAAACACAGAGAAGAAAGCGACCTATTCTGAATGAAGTTGAAATGGCAGAACTTCCTTGGTAAACAAAAGAAGGTATCTAGAGGCTATCAAAGATCAGAATTGTAGAGTGGATTTATCATATCTGACCTGTTCTCTCACTCCCTGACTGTGCCTGCCACCAGGGTTCACGGTCCTCCCGTCACCAAGCCTGTGAGAAATTAGTTTATGAGGATGGCCCTGGTATCCTTGAAGAGCTCTGCGGTGGCTCTTAACAGCAGGCCAAGAGTAACCATGGGAACTGCTGCCATTAAACTACCAAATTCATGGCGGGGGGGTGGGGGGGGGGGTCCTGGGACAGCAGGGGGCCTTAGTCCTAAAGTTGAGGTTAGCCAGGTTACAAGAATGAGCAGGAGAGCCAAAGCAAGGATCATAAGGATTTGAACCATCAAAATCTTTGGCATGGACAAATAATCTTGGTATCCCTGGACCTGAAATAGATGTACCACCTCCTAGATCTGGTGACAAGAAATCTGAGGCAAATTCTCACACTAGAGAGCGGTGGCCCCTCAACAATTTCCTAGATTTGAGCTAGTTCACCACGCCCGAGCCTTTGGAGTAAGGGTAGACTGGTTCCCCTTGAGAAAGGTCCCCGCTACACAGCTAATGATTAGCTCATACGTCTTCCAAAAGTCGGCTGTGACTTCTAATCACCAAAATGCTTGCGGACGACAACACTCGACACCGCGGGCCTCCTCCCCCTCGTGACCTCCAATCCACCGGCATCCCTAGAATCACGTGTTTCTGCGCCTTCTGCTAAATCTCTGACTCTCCTTCTTTCCAACCCCTACATGTGAGCCCCCCTACCTTTCTATCCTGCTCCCTTTTCTCTTCTCATTTCCTAAAACACTTACTTTAGTAGTTCCTGTATCTCCTCACCACAGAGGCTCCAAACCTCTCTCTGCGCATCAGCCCTGCTTTTCCGTTAACTACGCATCGAACCCCGGCGGGGGCACTGTTTCCGCCTCAAAATCATCCCCTATCTGCTCTGGGCTGAATGTGTTCCCCTAAAATTCACATGTTGGCTCTCTACCCCCAACGTGATGGTTTTAGGAGGGAAGGCCTTGGGAGGGAATTAGGTCACAAAAGCGGAGCCTTCGTAAATGGGATGAGTCCACTCGTAAAAAGGACCCCAAAGAGTTCTGTTGCCCTGGTACCACCATGTAAGAATACCAGAAGTGGGAAGTCTGCACCCCGGAGGGGGCTCTCACCACATCCCCCCAAGGCAGCCCCCTGATCTTGGACCTCCGGCCTCCAGAACTGGGAGAAATACATTTCTGTTGTCTATCAGCCACCCGGCCTGTGGTATTCTGTTAGAGCAGCCCAAACAGACTAACACAATACCATTTCCCTTCTGTTCTCCTATTACCAACACCACGATCTCCCCGCTCAGTCAGACTAGAAACATCAGGCTTCCTTGACTCCACCTCTCTCGTCCCTTCCCACATCATCACAAAATACTAGCAAGCACAAAATCAGTCACAAAATCAGTCACAAAATACTAGCAATTTTATTTGGAGAGTCTCACCGGTCTATTACTAGAAACACAGCCCAAGCTCAAATCCGTGTTATCCCTGGAGGAAAGACAGCAGCTTTCCACTTCCATCCTCTCTCCCAAACATCCAGCCTACTCTTCTTCATATGTGTGCTATCTTGCTTGTGAAGTTCCACTATTCAAAAACGCCCCATGATTCCTACATGCCTATAAAATACAGTCCAAGCTTCCGAGTTTCATATTTTTGCCCTTTATTAACAGGTCCTCAATCTGCATTCTTCACATCATGACATTTTCAGGGCTTTTCCATCAATATTCCAACCAAACCCTACCATTCACGGAGTATGACCCACGTGTTCTCATTTCTCCGTCTTTATTCACTCGACATTCCCTGTCTGCCATGCTGTCCTCCTCTACACCTGTTTACTTATTCCATAAATACTATTGAATATCTCCCCATGCAAGGGCTTGTGCATATCAGGGCATTATTCTTCCCTTGGATTGTTTGGAATCTGGCCTGTTGAAATCCTATGATTCCTATAGGGTTGGTCCATGTACCATTTCCATGGACTTCTCCTTGGTCTCCTGGCCAAGGGTGACTGCTGACCACTGCACTCTTCACCTCATACTATGTGTCCATGCCGGATGTTAGTCATTCGTCCCTAGGACCTTTGTAATTGCTGTTCCCTCTGCCCGGTAAGCTGTTCCCAGATTCCACAGAGCCAAGTCCCTCACCCCCTTCAGTCTCTGCCCAAATGGCACATCCTTAGAGTCTTCTCCACCACTATACCTAAAATACTCTCCAACTTTCACCTACTTCATTTTTCTTCCTTGAAATTATCAGTTCTTTAAGTGTAAGTGTGTGTGTGTGTGTGTGTGTGTGCGCGCGCGCGTGTGTGCGCTCATACGTGTACAGCTTGTTGTAAGTTTAGGTAGCCCCCGTGGGATACAAGCTCTATAAAAGTAGGGATGCTGTATCCCCAAAGTGTCCCTTAGAAACAGCAATCACCTCTCCCTAATCACCCGTCTTCGCTTCACGAAGAATACCCAACTATGAAATTGTAGTTTATATGTTCTTTGAGCCAGATCGAGTTCTTAGGGCTTCCTTTCCCCAATAATTATACCCACGAGCAGAAAGGGAAAAAGATACGCATTTATTTTCTCCTGTCCAGCTCCTGGTTTTTAATTTTTTTTTTCTGGTTATATCTAAGATTCTTTTTTTGTTTTTAAGTTTTATTTATTTTTGAGAGAGACAGAGACAGTACACATGGGGGAGGGGCAGAGAGAGAGGGAGAGAGAGAGAGAGAGAGAGAGAGAGAGAGAGAATCCCAAGCAGGTTTTGCACTACCAGCATAGACCCCAACACGGGGCTTGAACTCACAAAACCATGAGATCATGACCTGAGCCAAAACAAAGAGTTGGACGCTTAACCGACTAAGCCACCCAGGCACCCCCTGGTTATATCTAAAACAACCACTGCCTTCTTCCCAAACTTAGCAGAGTATAAATTAAGAACTTCACAAATGTCTCTGAATGAATCCCTCTCCCCAGGAAACAGAATGTTGTATCCCTTTTCCACTGCTTGATATCCTCCAGGTGATCTGAAATACTGATGGCACTAACCACTGACCACAGTTCTCTTTTAGGGCCACTGCCTTCAGTGGGGACTACCACAGTCCCTTCCCAGAGAACAGCCAGGGGACCAGGAGTTGCAAAAGCAGAGAACGATAGGAGCAGGAGCAAAGATACTCAGCCCCACGTCCACCTGGCTTTAGGGCAGAGCCATCTCTTCGTGTCCCTTTCTCTCTAGAAGGAAAAGAACCTTGGGAGGGGGCTTCCCTACCTATCTGGATTCTCCAGAGCTTTTATCCTTGAATTTCGTGTATAACATGGAATCAGTATTTTTTACCACTGTGGACGGGATGAGGGGTCTCAGTTGGAGCCTCCGTTGTCCTAGGTGGCGGTGACAGCTCGTTCTCTCATGTGTCTGTCTGAGACCAGTAGATTGGGAGTGAATATGTGTGATCCTTTCCTCCCCTCCCCACCCCCCCCTACCCTGGGCACGATTGTGAGCACCCAGCACAGAAGGGACACCTTGACTCTTCTAATGCCATGTATGGCCCCTACTGAGAGACCAACCTCAGAAAGGCCTCTTGGGGCGGGGTAAAGCACCCAAATGTGACACCACCGGGCACACAGAGCAGGGCATGCCAGGACAATGGGCTCTGCACTAAGGCGTTCCACGAAAGGACAAAGCCAGGGCAGTTCCCTTTCCCGACCCTGAAGCACCACTCATGTTCAACCCCTTCATTTGCTGCCCCCTGGGCAAGGTTACTTGTTCTGTATTTGTGGTCTCTACGACAGGTGGGTCCCTACAGTACGCAGCTCTGCAGCTCTCTAGCCATCTTCCCCTGGCTTCCCACCAGCCAGATAGGTCCCTTCTGCTTCTCTAAAACGTGGCCTGATCTAGGACTTAATTATCTCACCTTGATTAATTTAATCCACCACAGAACTGGGCCAACTGAACACTGTCAACCCAAAGAAATTCTTCGCAGATTCTCTGGTGTATTTCTGAAGGGAATAACAGGCTGTCACTTTTAGACAAGTGGCTTGATTTCGCTGGGCCTGGGTTCCCTCACAAAGGAAGCGATGGAAGGAGATTTGTTGGTGGCTCTAACCCTGACTGCATACTAGAATCATCTGGGGAACTTGTAAACCAACCATGGGGCCTGAGCCCCTCCTTCCCAGAGCAATTAAGTTAGAATCTGGGGGGAGGGGTGGAGGCCAAAGCCCCGGTATTTTTTAAAAGTTCCCCGGAGATCCTCCTAGGCAGCCAACTTTGGGGAACGACCAGCAGATTGGATGATCCCTCGGACCGCTTCAGTGCCAGCCTCACTTTACCCAGAAGGCCTCCCACGATACACCTTGAGCAGCTGTTATTCGAGTGACCTAGTGTTGAGAGCCATCTCTAACGGAGTGCTCGCTCTGAAAGGAAAGATAGCCACTACATTGTTAAGCCACCGGGTGACATCTTATTATACAAAGTAGGAAGTTCAGTTACAAACAAAATGGCCTCTTGGAGGCTTCCTGTGTCTTTCAAGAAGACAGGCCCGGAGGTCTTCAGGATTTTCTGGACCTTCAATTTGTTAAGCAATGCACAGAGAAGACAGTCGTCAACCCCCATGCCCTCACTGCAAAGGGAACAGGCCCCCTTCCCCCTGCCCTTACTCATTCTCTCCCCGATCTCTCATGCATTCCTTTGTCCAACACACAATTCCCGTGATTCACACAGGCACTGTTGTAGGCCCCGGGGATGCAGTACTGAACAGAAGCAGACCAAAAAAAAAAAAGGGCAGGAGAACTGGGTAGGGACGATGGGACGAGCTGGGAGAAGCAGCCAGGGTTAAGCTAAAGTAACAGAAAGGCCTCACTGACGAGGTGCGACCCGAGCGGTGCCATTATTTCGTGTGCGAGTCCCTTCCTCCATGACATTTTCTGATGCCATACAGCACAGAGCATGTAGTAGGCACTGAGGGGAAAAAAAAAATCTTCGAGATGGAGGAAAAAGGCAGAAATAAGGCTACGGGGCTAGAGGAAGTGGTGTTACCTGTAATACAACGCATGTCCCTGGGCAGCACCCGCCAGGGCCCCCCCCACCCCCACCCCTCGTGACTACTTTAAGCCCATGCCAGTCATGCCCCCGACGCGCTGTGCTCCCCACACTGCCAGGGCTCCCTCCCAACTCCCTTCGCCTCCAGAAATGTGGCCAAATCCACTTATAGAGCAGAGTTTTCCAAGGTGCAGTGTTTTTCTGTAGTGAACCTGCCTGCCCCTTGGCTTCTCTCTCAAAGAAGACAGAGACAGCAACCATCCCTTCAAATGAGCAGTGACTTTAGCATGAAACTGAAATCCACCGCTGTCTTTCGAAGCTCTGTTAAGCCACGCCCTCTCGGATAAGCACAAAATCACTCACTCCTTCGGTGGGCATCAGAGCTACAGAGTAAACGGCAAACCGCGACTCAATAGAAAATGGGAATTTTTTTTTGAGTGCACTTCTCTCTTGAAAGATTCTTTGACTTCAACACCACGTAAGGTTCATATCAGCGCCGAGTCTGATTGCCTACTTCCGGCCTAGCTTGTTTGGGAAGAAATAGTCTCATTTTTTTTGTTGTTTTTCATTTTCCAAGTAAAAAGTACCATGATATTGACAGTGCTTTTCCAAAACGACACAGGGTCCTATATGAGGTGTTACCAGGAGAAGGCAAAGCTGTATTTTAAACTATGATGACCTAAGAGCTAAACGATGCCAAAAACACAGCAGTTTCTGGAATGAGCGCACAGCTTGGAACCAGGCACCATGTTTTTTAATTCAGGTAATAGGGACCGCTTTGCCAAGCCTGCGTGATTTGACTCTACAATCACGAGCTCTGAAGCCTCAACCTAATTCTCAAGATTAGTGAGATCTTAGGGCTTGTCCTCAGTACCATCGGGGACCAGAGTGGGAGGCAGATGAATGGAAACCAAGTACATGCGTGGAGCCTTAAAAGAGAAAAGGTTTATGTGTCTGCAGTCTCCAGAGGTTTATATTGGAGCCTCAGTAATAGCCTGGCTGGGAAAGAGGCAGGGGCCTGTCGCTTCATCCCCCGGAGGCAGAAATCATGACAGTGTCGACTAGTGGGAAAAATTAAAAATTGAAAATGTTACCAACAAGAATGTTGGACTGAATGGCAGACTGTGTTATACTCTGTTGTCCTTTGGATTCAACGATAATATGCCTGACGGTGATTGTTCTCTGAGCCTTAGCGTGTGGCTTAAATACCGACAGGGAAACTCCAGTCTTTTCCACGCTCTCGAAATTGTTCCATGATTTGCTGCAGCCTTGTCACTATTTGTTGCTCTGCTGCTTAGAGTCACGGTTAACCTGAAGCCTTTACTCCGAGGGGAAGGAGTTCATGCTTTCCTGCCCACAGCGAGGTGATCGGCTCATGGCTGTGTTTTAAAAGAAGTCGATGCTACAAAGGATAGCTGAGGAGCCATCTTGCTGTAGGAGGGACATACCTTCTCCCAAAAACCTAGGAAACAGGGAAGCATGCAATGGTGGTCAGAGACATTGACTAGAGAACACAGACCAAGCCTCCAGTCTCACGGCTTCAGAGAAGAGAGTCACGTCAACCACAGTTGCCATTTACCAAGCACCTATACCAGGGATTTCCATTCCGTACCTGATTTAACGTTCACACCAACCATGCCACATAAGGATTATAATCTTCATTTCCAGATGAGGACACTGACGTCCAGAAGAATTAAGTTATCTGTCAAGGGTCAAAAAGTTAATAGAGAGGACCTCTGGTTTCCCGTCCAGCATAGAAGGAGCTGAAAGCAGTCATTCTGTCCTAATAAGTAACAAGCTGAAAAAAAACTGAAAAATCGACAATTCTTCTTGGGTCCATCAAAGAAGTGCCCCCAAACTACTGCCCCAAAAATTGGAGAGACGGATGAGCAGATGCGGAGAAACACAACGTACGTGCCACACCAGACACCAAAGAGCAGAAGCCAACACAGAAACCAGAGCCAGGGCAGAAGAACCTGAATGATAATGACAAATTGCTAGAGCCTGGGTGTGGGCAAATCTCAAAGTTAAAAACGCCAGGGGGACCCAGTCATAAGGGGGAACCCACACTTTTGTGCGTCTCACCTCCAAGAGCTCAGCTGGATCCTCATAGTAAGTATCAGAGAAAAATCCCCATGCTTCTGGCAGGAAGAGGGGAAAGGAACCATTTGGAAATATGTCACAGCATTCTATTCTTTTTAACAAGGTTGTCCTGCCCTCAGGACAACCTATTGTATCAGAGCATAACCCCCTTAGGGGAAGGAGATGGCCAACTCTAGCCTTCTCCAGCCATCCTATCCCACTTAAGGGGGGAGAAAACTGAAACACACTGGTGAAGTTCACAGTCCAGGGGAACAGGCTCACCAAAAACCTGAGACCTAATCATAGGACTACAGAATGCTTCCCCTCCCCCCACGCCTTCCCACCACATTACTAAAGCCCTACTTCCTGTTCCTTTCACCCAGTACATCACACCCACCTTTCAATAAAAAATTACAAGGCATACTAAAAGGCAAAAAACAAAAACAAAACAAAACAAAACAAAACAAAACAAAACAAAACAAAAACCCACAGATTGAAGAGCCTGAACAAGCATCAGAACTAGTCAGGTATTATAGAAATGCTGGAATTATCAGACCAGGAGTTTTCGAAACTGTGATTAATATGCTAAGGGATTTGACAGAAAACGTAGACAACATGATAGGATGGATGGATAGTATAAACAGGAAAAAAAAAATGGTAATTCTAAGAAAGAATTGAAAAGAAATGAAAGAGGGACTCCTGCGTGGCCCAGTCAGCTGAGTGTCTGACTCTTGATTTCAACTCAGGTCATGATCCCAGAGTCACGGGATGGAGTACCCAGCGCAAGCCCACTTAAGATTCTCTCTCTCCCTCTCCCTCTCCCCCGCTTGTGCCCTTGTGTATGCATGTATGTGCGCTCTCTCTCTCAAAACAAAAGAAAAAAGAAATGTACACTATTAAGGGAAAAAAGCCAGTGTGAAAAGGCTACACACTATATGATTCCAACTACGTGACATTCTGGAAGATGCAAAACTATGGGGTCAGTAAAAAGAAACTAGTGGTTGCCAAAGGAGGGGTTGGGGTGAGGGAAGGATGAATAGGCAGAGCACAAGGGATTTTTAGGGCAGCAAAACTATAATATAACGTATCTGTACCACACTGTAACGGTGGACATATGTCATTATACATTTGTCAAAACCCATAGAATGTGCAACACCAAGAGCAAATCTTAATATAAACTACAGGCTTTGGGCGATCATGTGTGTCAAAAGTAGGTTTATGGATGGTAACAAAGGTACCACTGTGTCGCCGAGTGGGGATGGTGGGGGAGCCTGTGCGTGCGTGGGGTTAGGGAGCGTATGGGAAATCTCAGTACTTTGCACTAAAACCTAAAAATGCTCTAACAAATAAAGTCTATTAATTAAAAAAACAATAAGTTTTAGAGCTCAGATTTGACCCCGGGTAAATTTAACTGTAAAACCTTTGCTTAACTTGGCAATGCGACAACATCGTAAGATTAAAGCAGCGGTTCCCAAGCCACTGAGTTGGGCCCTGTAGCACTCTCTGTTTCTTTTTGGCCCTTTCTCTTAAGGCTTCCCAATTCTACCTTCCAACAGCCAAGCAGATCATAGCATCACCCAAGCCACGCAGTGAGGAGCTGTATGACCGTAGGCAGGCAAAATCATTAAGGAAACACTTCAGTCTCATCAATCAGCACTAAATTCTACTTTATCAGTTACATATTGCTAACAAACCACCGCCAAACCTAGGGGCTCAAAACCAGTTTTCTATTTCCCATGATTCCATGCATTAGCCAGGCAGGTCCTCTGCTGCTGTCACTTGAGCCAACTCATACAAGCATGTTCAGTGGTAAACCAGCTGGGGCCTGTGCTCAGCTCAGATGGCGGAGATAGCTGAGTCTCTTTCTCTGTCTCTCTGTCTCTCTGTCTGTCTGTCTGTCTCTCTCTCTCTCTCTCTCTGTCTTTTTTGCTGGGCTTTTTCACAGCTTGGTGATCTCAGATGTTCAAGACAACCAAAGCAGAGGCTCTAAGCCCTCTTTAGCCCTAGCCTCCAAAGTTGTACCTTGTTGTTTCAAGCTATTTCCATTGGTCAGAGCCAGTTACAAGACCAGCCCTTATTCACAGAGTGAGGAACCAGACCCACCTCCTGATGAGAGAAGCAGGAAAGTCACACTGCAAAGAAGCACAGACACAAGAAGGCACGATTCACTGGGGGCCATTATTTTACATATTATTGTACCACAGTCTTCCCTTTGGCCTTGGTGATTGACATGCAAAATTCCCAAGGTCTCATCCAATTCCAGCATCAGACTCAGAGCCCATGAGCTCATGTAGGTCCAGTCCAAGTAGAAAGAAAGGAATAAGATAACTGCAATAGACGCTTCCATTTAAAAAGGAGAAAGAGAGGCACAGAACTGTCACTGGTCCATAACAATTCTGAAATCTGGCCGGGTGCATGTTTCAAGCTTCCTCTCTAGAGAATGGGGAATGTTCCTTTATTGGGAACCAGTTGTGTTACTAGGAGTGGACCCCTCAACTACTCGTCTCCCCAGCTTTGGCCTCTGCCCCAGACTCATGGCTTTACCTTCTGAGACGCCTGCCTTTATCACAAAAAAATGGCCCCAAGTTTGTAGCTAAGCTTTCTTAGTCATTCTCCTGTCCATGGAAAGTTGGGAGCCCAGAGACCTTGTTTTCATTTTGAAGTGCCCCTTTCAGTCCAAGCTGGCAGTGTTCTCTTACATACAATACTCTCAAAACTTCTGTGGGTTTCCCGTGAATTTTATAGTGTTTGCTTCCGTGTCCCAAAGATGCACATCCATCATTCCTTTTAAGACATCCCTGTCTCAATGTTAGACATGTCAAATTGCTGTGAGATATGCCCTTAGAGTTCTTAGAAAACAATGTGTCTGGCTGAGAGGGTTACTTAGGCACCTCCTTAAATTTTTCAGAAGTCTGAACAAAGATCCTACGGCCACACCCTTGATTCAATGTTTACCTGGAGTCCGTTTCTTATTTTGAGAATCTTTTGCTGACTGGAGACACTAGAAATGTAAAATCTGTCTATTTTCTAAACAAGTATGTCCTGGCTTGTCTATATTTCTGGCAAATTCTAATTTCAAACTAAATATTTCCTTCTTCAGTTCATTTCTCTCTTCCCAAGTTAAAAAAAAAAAAAATCAACCAACAGACACTTTCAACATTTTGCCTTGGCCAAGTGCACAAGGTCACCGAGCACATTTTCCACACCCCTCATCCCTGTGGCATCGGCTTGCTCACGACACAACATGGGTCACTCCCTTCCAGCCTCCAGCAGCATTTCTCCCACTGCCCCTCCAGCCTCTGCTGTAAAACCCCATGCTACCCTTTGAGCCTCCACTGACTCAGTCCCAAAGCCAAGGCCACAAGTCTTGGGGTTTTGCTTCAATTACACCCACTGCCAGATACCAATTTCTGTATCTGTTACTTATTATTGTACAACAAAACACTCCAAAATTTAGTGGTTTCAAACAACCACAATGTATTCCATCTCATTATTCTGTGGACTGGCTGGGGAGTTCTTCTGCTGGTCTTTTCCTGGGCTGCAATCAACTGGCAGGTTGGGTTCACCTGGGCCTTGCTCTCCAGCAAGCCTTCCAGGCTGAGTCTATAAACACACAAGCCTGGTAGTCTTGGGACTATGAGAAAGCAGAAGTGAAGGTTCCAAAGCCTCTAGCTTAGCCTCAGAGGTCACCCGGTGTCACTTTCGCCTTATCCTGTTGGTCAGATCAAGTCACCAGGCCAGCCCATAGTCAAAGGATGGAAAGACATACTCCACATCCTGACTGAAGGGACAGCAAAAGACGTGCATTACAGGGAAATGTAATTCATTAGGGGCTAGTATTATAATAACCTACCACATGATATGTATTTTTATGTGTAGAAATATGTGAAAATATCTGCGCAACATGATAGTGTTCCATCTGAGTTTGGAACGAAGATATTTGCTTTACTGGTTTATTTAGATAAATATAGTTGAGTCATAATACTTTACGATAGTCAGCTAGTGAATGGCCCGTAGTATATTTGGCAAAAGTAATGAATTCTTAGTGATTTGAGATTTTCCGAGGGCTCCTGGCTATAAAATGTTTCCTGTGAAGTAAAATGATATTGCTGAGGAATTTGGGTGGAAATTATAGGGTTTATGGATTAGCAAAGTGAGAATTAATGAGGTTCCTCTGTCTTTACTGCCACCTAAGAACTGAAATTCCTATAAAGAAATTAGTTCTAAGAGTGAAGGCCTTTTTCAAATCATTCTGGCAAAAATGGCATCATATTGAAAGCAAAAAGCTGTAAAAGCCTAAATTTTGCCATTATAGACATCATTTTTATTGCAATGCATAATTTTCATTAATTAAATTTTCACATGGATAACTTAGCAATAAAGTTATTTTTTTAGCAATGAAATCATTTATAATCTAAGTGTATGTCTATAATCTTACCCTGTAATATATTTTTCACAAAGGCTGAGGACAATATAAGCTGTGTTTCCTATCTTTATTTCTCAGAGTCGCTTTTACTATTTAAATCAAGAAACTTTTCTCCATTAAAGTATAACGTCTTATTTCTCAGATATTTGTGAGTGAAATAAAGTGTTGTTTTTACTATCTTCAGGAATGTGTAAAATGAGCGATTATAAAAATACGCCACAATAGCATTCATCGTCTTTCATACGTTAAGGGAGCTAACAACAAAGTTGTGCTAAGGAATGTTTAATAAAATTGTTTTAGCCAGAAGACACTCTACATATAGAGGGAAGATCCAATCAAATGAAACGAGATAGGATCTCATGACTTAATTTATAGTATTATTATGCCATGCTAATTGTGCAATAGTCTTTATCAGGCTAAAAGTTTTGACCCCATGGATAGTAACTTGAAACACGCTGATATGGCCAGCTTCAGAAGAAATTACATATTCACGGAAAATTAAAAATCTGTGTGCAGAACACTTAAATGTATTAAAAATTTCAGTAATTCATCTCGTAAAATCTTTCTCCAGCTCCACTTCGAGTCTGACAGCCATTCCGCCAAAAAGCTTAAAATGTAAAATGATTCTATGAGGTACCTAGAGGAGTCAAATCCATGACAAAAGAGAATGGGGGTTTCCAGAGCATGGAAGAAGGGAAGAAGGGGGAGTTCTTAGGGGCGGATGGTGGTGATCATTGCATAACAAATATGAATGCACTTAATGCCACTGAACTACACTCTTAAAAGTGGTTAAAATGGTAAATTTTATTTATATAAATATTTCCCCGCAATTTTAAAAATGTAAAATGCAATTCAAATACTGTAACTACGAAATAAGTGCAAATCAGAACGGTTGCGGGCCCAAAAGAAAACATCTGAGGCTATGGAACAGAATCAACATGGACAAGGACACGAGGGCATAACAGTCAAAAAGTAGAAGAAGAAAACTGCTTTCTCAAAATGGCAGCGCCTACCCACTAATTCCGATGAAACCCTGTTTAAAAGGGTGAGTCACCTACAGGAGAAGCCTTCACTGTGAGGGCATCCGTGAAAGTGGGCACATTCAGGTCTAAAAAACAGCTCATAGGCTAGGTGACCGAATGATGATGTCTTACATTGGTCACTGTTTACATTTTCTTTAATATCAGGACTAGCTTAAGCATCTGTCTGTTGAGAGGGAAGCCATGATGAGCCACCATGGAGACACGGCAACACCAGCCCAAGACAGCAGCAAGGGGTGGGATGCAATTTCGGCCAGTACTTTATAAGAAGGCATTGCACTTTGCAACTGGCGCATGCCAGAAAGCAATTTCTGTTCCAGCAGGTTACTGTTAACTATCTCATTTAGAATACAATTCTTGAAGAATCTGTGAAGGGCTGTGAAGAGGGAGAGCTGACCCATTTGCTCCTGGCGAAAAAAAGAGTGTTCTCCACCAAGCTCATTACGTGTATATGTACACAAATATGTCAACCAGATCCAAAAAGCTTATTTTAAAAAATCTGTCTAAATATTTTCTAGTAAATGTAAGAAATAACACAAAAACATTTTAAGTACAAATTAAGCTGTACTTTACTCATTTGGGAGCCTCAGTTGATTTCCTGCCCATGCCTCCCATTCCCTCTTACCCTGCTTGGGTAGAGCTACTCGTGACGGAAGAGACGTGTCCGGTGACCACCGGAGCCCTGGGAAATTAAGCACCTGGTAGATGGAGCAGGTTTCAAAGGAAAGAGGGTCATGCCTAACTATCCCTTCTACATACAAACCACTGTTTACTCTCGACCAAAGACGAAGGGGCACTGACCATATCACACACAGGAGGTATACATTCCCAAGATGATCACTCGTTATTATAAATGCTAGAATGAAGAAAAGAAGATACTAGATCTGCCCGTTTTGGTGGCTCCCAAACTGGTGGAAGTGTGTCCTCCTAAAGTCTAACATTTCGAAAATCCCAGGAAAGGTAGGACTACATCAGCGAGAAGCAGAAGGAAAGAAATTCCTATGAGCAAAGGCCAGCTCAAACCCTGGAGAGCCTCCCCCCACCCCCCCCCCCCGCCCCAACACACAAGCACATGTTATAGAAAATAAACAATATTTTCACTTAACAACAGATGGTTCAACACTCATTGCTATGCCAGGACCTAGCAGTGAATAAATGGCTTCTCTTTCTTGGAATAAGCATTTTCCCTTCCCAGTTGGACTCTAAGCCTGGGAGGAAAGGGTTTACAAAATTCTGTGTCTCGTGTTGCCAGCATCCAGCCTAATAGCCTTCAGGAATAAAGGCTAACGTGGTATTGGGGGTGGTGAACGACAACCCAGGGACGGGATGAAAGGGGCAAGTAAGATACCACCAAGCAACTAGGGTATTTTATTTACGTTTATTCAACAAACCGGTGTAGTATGTACTGTAAAATTAAGGTATTGGTGAAATCTAGCATTCGCTCATTTTATATAGTCATCATTTATTATGCCTCACGGTTCTACGAGTTAATTGAGCTCAGCTGGGCACTTCTTGCTTGGGGTCTTTCACGCAATTACAGGTAGATAGCAGCTGGGGCTGGAGTCATCGGAAGGTTCAATGGAACTGCACGTCCAAGATGGCGAACTCACTGGTGGGCAGTTGATGTTAATCTGTCGGCTGGGAATGCATTGCTGGAAGTAACTACATGCTATCAAGCTGCACACGACAGGTAACCTGGCCTCCACATGCCTCTTGAGGAATGCAGCTGGGTCCTGAGAGGGAGTGTCCCAAGAAGGAACATTCAAAGAGACCCAGGGTAGAGAGGCAGCAAGATTCTTTAGGATCTATCCTTGAAAGTCATAGAGTGTCACTTGAGCTGCAGCCCAGATTCAAGGGCTACACAAGAGTGTGAATAAAGGAGGCATGGCTCCTGGGTGGGAGCAACTTTGGAGAAGGGGGAAAAAAACCGTATGTATATTTCCAGACATTACACAATGTGCTTTACATACATTATTTCATTCACAAAAGACCTAGTAGGTAGGTAGAAGCACCCCTAATCTTTCAGATGAGGAACCTGAAGCTAAGAGAAGCCAAGTTACTTGTCTGATGCCACATAGCAAGAATTCTCCTCTGTGAATGGATTCAGAGTGTGGTCAATGTGTGATCACTATTAACCTGAAATACCCTTCCTTATCCAGCGCTCTCTAGAGTGCAAGGCTTTGTTCTCAGGAGCACCGTTGGAAATAGGAAGGAGAAAGGAGTGAAATCCCCTTCTCCCAAATATTTTATAACCCAGGGGAGCTCGAAAATATTGAATTTATCGTTGCTGCTGAACAAGGAAATCTCAATTTTGACAGATCCTGCTCTATCCGAACTACCGAAGTGAAATCAGGGGAATATCCGAGGGAAATTGCCCTGAAAACTCTCCTTGCTCCTTGTTGTGTTCTTCAGAGAGAAATAAGGGAGAATAAGAAAAACAGGCTAATGGGCAAGCCCCGAGAAGGCAGGAGCCCACAGAGGCACCAAGAGACTATCCACCATTGCTAGCTGGATTCCCTCACAACAAGGAAGGAATTCTGTTCAATGCGTAAACATTTAAATGCTATTGATTCCTCTCCAAGAGGCCATGCAGACAGGGTGTATACTTGAGTTTTTGTGGTAAAGAGTGGGTTTAGAAGGCTTTTTTCCCTTTCCCACTCTAGTAGGTAAATAGCCAGATAACCCGCAACCGTTTTTATCACCCCACTGATCACTTTCTCCACCTACAGGACAATTTTCCACTCTGCAACCCAGTCAATAGACTTTTACCTCCCCACCCTACCTACCCTTCTCCTCACACAAAGATATCAGAGTTTCTTTAATATATTACAACTTTTTTCTTAAAGTTTCAGAGTGAAGACTGTGACATCTTTCAAAGCTATTAGTTTAGTTTTTGATGAGGAAAAAAAAACACACACACACAAGCAAGTGCATATGTTCTTGCTCTCAACTGTTAAAAGCCTGAGAGTTTAGTTTTAAGAACTTGAGTCACAGTACACCTTATTTGTCCCCTTGTGTCTCTACTGCAGCCCTAGGTGTTTTGTATAATGCATGAGTGAACCCCGCTTAGAAATAGAAATGCATTTTCAATAAGTATTTATTATGTTGTTCTGAGCATACAGCTTTAAATTTGCCCGCTGTAGCTTGAAGCATTACACAAACTGTTGGTCTGCTGACTGCTTCTCTGGCAGCAACACACACAGAAAATAGATTGCTAAGGGTTTTTTTTTCCCCCTCCTCCCCCTCTCCTCCTCTCTCTCTCTCTCCTGTTTCTTTCTTTCTTTCCTTTTTTTTTTTTTTTAAACCAGTCGTGAACATTTTTTAATCTTGTGGCATTTTTAATCAACACGTATTTCCTTCCAGGACCTATGATCCTCTATTGATTCCCATTAAAATGCTTTTCTTTTCTTTGCCCCCTCTGCTGATCGAATTTCAGATCAGCCACAGGATATGCAACTAACCTTCCGGCACTACTGAACCCAACCGAGCGAGGGTGATCAAAAGGCTTGATGCATTCATTAAACATTCCCATCGCCCGGGCTGGAGCTCTAATGGAAGCTATCTCTTTGCATTGCAATTTTTTTTTCCTTTTTGTCTTTTCCCCCCACCTCCAAAAAAATGTTTTTTCGCCTTTGATCGCAAAGGGGGAGGTGGGGGAAGAACACGAGAACAAAAGAGACCTATCTTTTTCCCCGGGGCTGACGTCAGTTTGATTTTACTGACAACTATTCGAGCGTGTGTAGCAGTTGGAAGCGGCCCCTAGCCCGCCCCCCGCCCCCCACACCTTCCACTTTGGGGAGAAAACAAGACTTTTAGCGGCTCCGGAGACGCGCCCTGAAAATGGCCCGCTCGGGCCCTGCGCTCGATGCCCTCCCACCCGCTCGGCAAAGGGCATGCCGGGCTTATTTGTGTGGCACGATCTTTACTGGGGCGGAAAACACGCGGCGGGGGAGGAGCGGGGACAGGCGCTGGCCGGGCGGGGAGAGCCCGGAATGTTCCTCCCCGCCGCGGGGAGAGGACGCGGGCGGGGAAAGTAGTCCCAGCCGGCGCGGGCCGCGAGGGGTCCGGGGCCGAGGCGGCTCCGGGCGGCTGCGGGCGGGGCGGCGGCGCGAGGGTTCCGGGAGCGCGGGGCCCGGGCGCGGGGACCCGTCGCCCCCGCGGGCGCGCGTGCGCGGCGCGGCCCCCCACGCCCCGGCCGCGGCGGCCTCGGCGGCGCCAGCTCCCCGCTCGGCGAGCGCGGCGGCGGGCGGGCCGCAAAACCCGGGCCGGAGCCGGCGCGGACGGGGTCGGGGCGGCGCGGCGGGCCCGGGGAGTCGGGGAGGCGGCGCGGCGGCCGCGAGCCGAGCCGGAGAAGCCCCGCCGGCCCCGAGGGCGCGCGCCGCGCCGAGCGGGCCCCCTCCGCGAGCCCGCACCGGGTGGGGGCCCGGGTGTGGGGCCCGCGAGGCCCGCGCCAAGTCCCCGTCGGGCCTCGGGGAGATGCGTCCCCTCGGGGCGCAGCCCGTCTCCAGTCGCCGGGAGCCCGAAGATCTATAACCGACCGAAACCATTTCTGGGAAAGTCCTACTTTCCAGGCTTTCGTGAAACAGTCATTACTTCTGGTCTAAATCCGGCGGGAGACGCGCATCCATTTCAGGGGAGAAAGAAACATGTGAAAAGTAGACCGATTCTGGGAAACGTGGGTAATGGGGTTGGACCTGTGCCTGCCGTCCACCCGCCGGTCCCTTCCCCCCAGCACACCTGAGCCGGCCGTTCTTTAAGATCACGAAGCGCGGTGGGTGCGTGCTGTCGACTAAGTACTGCGGCACATTCGGCCGGGACCAAGAGGTGGATTTGAAAATGGATCCCACCCCTCAGGATCTTGAATAATTTTATTAAGGAAAACATGCCTCAAATAAAAGTGACCCACTGTTGGCTGGGGCCCTGTTATTCCGGTGGCGCGTGGCCCCTACCTGCCTTTCACTACCTACCCGCCTGGATTGAAATTATGTGTTCACTTACCTGTCTCCCCAGAGGCTGAAGATTCCCAGAGAGGGGGTAGCAAGCCTGGTTCTTTGCATCTGTCCCAACACTTCGGAGCACGCCATTATTAGTGCTTGAGTACATGTTTTTCTAAAGAAGTGCCTACTGGAGGTGATAGGAAAATGCTGCGAAGCACAGAGGCAAGAACGCTTAATTTCGGTTAAAGCGAGGGGTTAGAGAAGGCTTCCTGGAGGTGCAGACATTTGGGCTGCACTCTGAAGACCAGCCGTTGATGACAGGCCATTCCAGATTGAGACCACGTGAGTGAAAGAGAGAGTGCGCAGTGGATGCAAACGTGGCGGATGTGAGCAGGGGGGAGGTGGGGGCATAGAAAAAGAAGCCAGAAGAGCGCCTGGGTGGCTCAGTCGGGTGAGGTCCGACTCCTGATTTGGGCTCAGGTCACGATCCCAGGGTTGTGGGATGGAGTCCTGTGTTAGGCTCCACACTGAGCGTGAAGCCTACTTAAGATTCTCTTGCTCTCGCTCTCGCTCTCGCTCGCTCTCTCGGCCTCCCCGTCTGCCCCTTTTCCCCTCTTTCCTGCTCACTCTCTCTCTAAAATAAAAACAGAGAAAAAACAAACGGAAGCAAGAAGGCTGTGAAAGCCTTGCCATAGTGGCAACAGCCAGGAAAATCACAAAAGATCTCATTTAACGATTCTAGAAGATGGACATGCAAATATAAAATATAAAAAAGAGGATGGATATATTTTTTGAAAAAGAAGAAAAGAAAGAGAAAAGTCAAAAGAAGAAAAAAAAGAACATTTTAGGGGTGAATTTCAGAAAAATTATATGAAACCAAAAAGAAATGCCTAGGAAAATCCCTCACTTGGGACTCTGAGAAACAAAACAATAGCATTTGGGGGGGGAGGGGTCTGCATGGAAGAGGGAGAGAAGAAAGGTAACATTACATAGTCTCTTATTGATGAAGGCATGTATTGTTTTAAAAAAAAGAAGATATTAGACATCACTATTAAGAAGGAAATGGAACTCGAAACAAGAGAACAGCAATACATTGAAACAAGATAAATGTTCGTCATTAAGGAATTCTAACTAAATTGTGGCACAGTCAATAGACTATTCTGCAGCCATTAAAAATGAAGTGTATTTGGGGCACCTGGGTGGGTCGGTGGGTTAAGTGTCGGACTTCGGCTCAGGTCATGATCTCAGGGTTAGTGAATTAGAGCCCCGTGTGGGGCTCTGTGCTGGCAGTTCAGAGCCTGGAGCCTGCTTGGGATTCTGTGTCTCCTCTCTCTGCCCCACCCCTGCTCACACCCTCTGTCTCTCTCTCTCTCTCTCAAAAATAAAAACATTAAAATTTTTTTTTAAATGAAGTGTATTTACTGGAGAAATATTCACAATATATTGTTATGTAAAGCAACGTTACAAGTCAGAATGTCTGGAAGGACATAACTAAAACGTTAGCGATGATTCTCTCTAAATGTTACGATTATTAGTCATTTTTCACTTTCTCCTTCAAACCTGTATTGTCTGAATTTTAACATTGAGCAGTTATTACCTTTTGATTAGAAAACAAACACATGGGGCACCTGGGTGGCTCTGTCCGTTAGGCGTCTGACTCTTGGTTTCGGCTCAGGACGTGATATCCTGGTTCGCACCCTGCGCTCGGCTCCATGCAGAGCCTGCTTGGGATTCTCTCTCCCTCTCTGTCTGCCTCTCCCCTGCCATGTGCGCTCTCTCTCTCTCTCTCTCTCTCAAGATAAACAATCATTAAGAAAATTTTAATACGAGAAAAAGAACACATGATTAAATAAAGTTTTAGTTTTTTTCAACTGTAGTTCTTACGAAACCGAAGTGATGTCTGTGACATTGGAAATCCCTGTCAAGTGGAAAGAAGACAAATATGGAGGCAGGTTGACCTGAGAACTGCACAGGATGCCATTTTTTTTACTCCCTGTGCCATTTGGCTCAAGATACTTCAAGACCTGTCTGGATGCAATAACTTTGCCTGTAAAATGAAGATAGTAATTGTGCCTACCTAACAGGGTTGTTGTGAACACTGGCTATAATACCTGTAAAAGGCTTTGCACTGTGTGCGCCTGGCTCCTGAGAGGTGGTCTGTGAGCGGAAGCTTTCATGGAGGAGAAAGAGCACAGGCTTTAGAAAACACCTGTCTTAGCAGATTCCCCCCTCTGCTGCCGTGGTAAGCCATTAGAGCCGCCTATAAATATTCCCTCTCTACCCCTCAGACGGTGAGATTGTACTTCCTCACCGATTTGACGTTAGGAGTGGCCACGTGACAGGCCCTCGCCAACACAACGAACAGAAGGAACATGTGTTACCAGTTAGCATTTTGCCATGTTCTCTTTATCCATCTGCGTGACAACCAGCCATTCCCAGGCAGTGGCTGCTCTCTCTGCCCAAATCCAGATTGAGGAGAAGCAGAAACCAGTGCCTCTCCAAAACATGTAGCCCGAGTGAGGAGTAAACCTTTGTTGTTGGAAGCAACTACGGCTTGGGGGCTGTTTGTCACAAAGCCCAATGTAACTCATGCTGACTGATACTTCCTCGTTGTGTGACCTTGGCAAAGCTACTTAACCTCTCCAAGTTTCCACTTCCTCCCCGGTGAAATGTACATGTTGGTATTCCCATTCCATAGGTGGGTGAAAAAAACAAATTAATGTCTAAAGTGCTCAGCCCTGTACCTGGCACCTGGTGGGTACCTGTGAAACAATAGGGATTATTATGATCTCACCATAGGGGCTCTTCCCCATCTGTCAGATGGGAACGGGCATCTAGACTGAGGGGATCTGCTGATGCTTGCCACCTGTCTTTCTACCATAGCAGCCATATAAAGATACTTACACATGAATAAGAGATGGCCAACGTAGGTAAGAAAAGTCACTCAAATATTATTGATCATCTCCTTTTCGTCCTTGAAGAAAGGCCTCACGACTAGTAGAGTTAGCAGTCACATAGCCAGTAGGTCACATCTCTACCATGACAGCCAAGGTGGGGTGAGGGGGTTGGAACACAGGAAGGTCCTAGTGATCCTCAGAGTCACAGATAGAGTCATTCACTTGAGTGTGATTGAGAGAGTTGGCTAGAAGGACACTGGCCACCAATTTCTTCTAGTACAAAACCATCTTCTGTCATCTCAGAGTCTTAACAAACACAGTGGTCTATAACATAAGAGAGAGAAAGAGTTGTGTTTCTGGGCTGTTCCGATGTTCTGTGTGCTTCACTGTGCAGACTGTGGAGTGAAGAGATCACGTGGCCATAAAAAAATCTGATTTTCAGGGCATAGAAAGGCTTTGTTTCTGTTGCTACATAATCAGGAAGTCTCACGGTTCTGACAGAAAATGAACAGTCCTCTGAGGATGTTTGGGCACGAGGCCAGACACCTCAAAGAATCCAGAAGGAGTGGGAAAAGTGGCTCTTCTCCCCAGTGGGGCTCAGCAGGGGGTATCACAGCACCTTCCCAATTTGAGAAGGGAGGCGAACCCGACAAAATTCTCAGGCGACACACAATGGAGCCTCTATTACCTGGATTTCAGTTACTCAAGGCTAATGTTAAATGAGGCACTCAGAAAACCTCTTCACGAGCTCTAAGAAAGAGTCGCACGCAACAATAAGAGTAATGAGCAATGAATAGTCATATCTTTACATTCTCGGGGTACTTTACAGTTAACCAAGAGTTTTCCCATACATTTAGTCCTTTCATCCTTACGGTGAAAGGATCAGCCAAGCTACAGAGAGATGTTGTTTCTACTGTGCCTCTACTTGACTGACTGAAAAGCATAGTCGTTCAAGACTAAGTATTCCGCCAATACGGAAGGCAGCAGCAGAAGTGGAGGAAAGGCAGAAAGTTGGCTCTGGGACTTGACAGCCCATCTGAAATAAATATCATCAAGCAGTCGTCCCACAAGTTAACCATAATACAGGCAAGCGATTTCTATTTCCATCACAGCCAACAAGAAGCCACCTCTCCGTTTCCAAAACCACTCCACCGAGCCACTCATTAATGACCACATCCTCGGATGGCTTCCTACCTCCTGCTTCCGCACATGCCCTCCCATCTTCCGTGCTGATGCCCGACTAAGCATCACTTTCACGTCACTTGCTCACGTAAAAATCTCTGGTGCCTACATACAAGTTCCTAGGCCCGTGGTGCAGGTCCCCTGTGGGCTCGCTGGTCTACCACCTCCTAGTCAGATGTCCATTCCCAAGTTGTTTCCACCCTGGCTGGAAGGCCCCTCCTTCCCCTTGCCACAAATCAAAATTCTACATACAAGGCCAAGAGATGTCATAGCCTCCATGAAGATGTCACGACACCTCCAGCTGACAAAAGCTTTGCCACATCCCCGAATTACAGTAGGTTTTCTACCTTTTAGAACAACCATCTTCAAAGCAGACACACCTATTCCTCTAGGGATTACTAAGGCTTTCCAGAAGGGTACACTGTCAAGGATATTTGGAGGGAAAGCAACATGCAGATCTTCAAATTCAATACCTGCCTTTTACCGCACACCCCTTGCCCCCCTTTCCCGACAGCTCTCCCCTCACTTTACAAAAGAAAGGCGTCCCCCTCTCTCGTATTCCCAAGCCTACTGGAGTGCGTTGCTCTGGGGTTTAAAAAACCCTCCCGGGCGCCAAGTCAAGGAGAAACGGAAAATATTGGTGTAGGTGGTGGGGAGGTGAATGGCTGCGAGGACTGTATTAGTTTGCTAAGGCCGCAGTAACTAAGTACCATGAACAAATAGCTTCAAAAAAGAGGTTTTTTGCTTCACAGTTCTAGAGGCTAGAACTCCAAGGTCAAAGTAGGGACAGAGTTGGTTCCTTCTCAGAGCTAAGAGGAAAGGATCTGTTCCGGGCTCCTTGGCTGGTAGATGGCCGTCTCCTCCCTGTGTCTTCACATCTTCTTCTCTCTGTGCATGTCTGTCTGTGTGTCCAAATTTTCCCTTTTGATGAAGACGCCAGTCATAGTGGCCTAGAGCCCACCCTAATGACCTCATCTTAACTAATTATATCTGCAACAACATCTTCAAATAAGATCATATTTTGAGGCATTGGGAGGTGGGACTTCAACATATAAATTTGGGAGGGACACAGCTGGACCCATCACAGACTGGGTATAACAAACCCTTTGCAAGCCAGGTGGTTTTCAATACCCTGCTTTCAACAAAATGGAAGGAGAAAATAGTGAAATTGTCAGCTGACAGATCAGTGAAACTAATATTTGATAATGGGTTACCCTGTGATTTGGGACAAGTAAGTCAGAAGGCATTCCAAACATTTAAGGATGTTTTTCTAAAAACAAAATTCTTTCAATTCCCATTCCCTTATTTATAAGAACAAGGGTTTTTCATCTCTAAAAAATGAAAACTAGACATAGAATGAATGCTAAACACAGTCATTCTAGCAATAAAGTAAGACGTATCCATAACATCTATAGTGTTTAAAAAAGGACGGTATCATCTATCTTATTAAGAAATGCAAACTTCCAATAAAACTTTACTTTCAATGTTAACATTTATCAAAATTTTCTAGTCATTTAGGCTGTTTTCATCGATTGTGTAATACTAATAATTATAATGGTAACTCAATCCAGAAAATACTTACAGCCTATGGTCACCGGAATTTAAAAGTGTATAAATTTCCATTTTTATGCAAATGTTTGATAGATAACAATATGATGGAGACTCAGTGAAAGATGTACAATCATAAATATATTAGCATAAAATTCTGAAGGGGAAGTAAAATGTAAATAAAATTTCAAAGAGAAAACAGCACAATATGCAATTTTTGCTTGCTAAAGATGAGCTTGTTTGTGTATTTCTTAAATGGATGATGGCAAGTAAACTGTAATGAGATGGGGATTCCATGTGGATGCATTTAAAACAGTGACGTAACAGTGTCATTTAAAAATGTCAATATTTAGATAAAATCATGAATGAAAATGGAATTATTACAACCAATCCCTCAGAGATACAAACAATTATCAGGGAATACTATGAAAAATTATATGCCAACAAATTGGACAACCTGGAAGAAATGGACAAATTCCTAAACACCCACACTCTTCCAAAACTCAATCAGGAGGAAATAGAAAGCTTGAACAGACCCATAACCAGCGAAGAAATTGAATCGGTTATCAAAAATCTCCCAACAAATAAGAGTCCAGGACCAGATGGCTTCCCAGGGGAGTTCTACCAGACGTTTAAAGCAGAGATAATACCTATCCTTCTCAAGCTATTCCAAGAAATAGAAAGGGAAGGAAAACTTCCAGACTCATTCTATGAAGCCAGTATTACTTTGATTCCTAAACCAGACAGAGACCCAGTAAAAAAAGAGAACTACAGGCCAATATCCCTGATGAATATGGATGCAAAAATTCTCAATAAGATACTAGCAAATCGAATTCAACAGCATATAAAAAGAATTATTCACCATGATCAAGTGGGATTCATTCCTGGGATGCAGGGCTGGTTCAACATTCGCAAATCGATCAACGTGATACATCACATTAACAAAAAAAAAGAGAAGAACCATATGATCCTGTCAATCGATGCAGAAAAGGCCTTTGACAAAATCCAGCACCCTTTCTTAATAAAAACCCTTGAGAAAGTCGGGATAGAAGGAACATACTTAAAGATCATAAAAGCCATTTATGAAAAGCCCACAGCTAACATCATCCTCAATGGGGAAAAACTGAGAGCTTTTTCCCTGAGATCAGGAACACGACAGGGATGCCCACTCTCACCGCTGCTGTTTAATATAGTGCTGGAAGTTCTAGCATCAGCAATCAGACAACAAAAGGAAATCAAAGGCATCCAAATTGGCAAAGATGAAGTCAAGCTTTCGCTTTTTGCAGATGACATGATATTATACATGGAAAATCCGATAGACTCCACCAAAAGTCTGCTAGAACTGATACATGAATTCAGCAAAGTTGCCGGATACAAAATCAATGTACAGAAATCAGTTGCATTCTTATACACTAACAATGAAGCAACAGAAAGACAAATAAAGAAACTGATCCCATTCACAATTGCACCAAGAAGCATAAAATACCTAGGAATAAATCTAACCAAAGATGTAAAAGATCTGTATGCTGAAAACTATAGAAAGCTTATGCAGGTAATTGAAGAAGATATAAAGAAATGGAAAGACATTCCCTGCTCATGGATTGGAAGAATAAATATTGTCAAAATGTCAATACTACCCAAAGCTATCTACACATTCAATGCAATCCCAATCAAAATTGCACCAGCATTCTCCTCGAAACTAGAACAAGCAATCCTAAAATTCATATGGAACCACAAAAGGCCCCGAATAGCCAAAGTAATTTTGAAGAAGAAGACCAAAGCAGGAGGCATCACAATCCCAGACTTTAGCCTCTACTACAAAGCTGTCATCATCAAGACAGCATGGTATTGGCATAAAAACAGACACATAGACCAATGGAATCGAATAGAAACCCCAGAACTAGACCCACAAACGTATGGCCAACTCATTTTTGACAAAGCAGGAAAGAACATCCAATGGAAAAAAGACAGTCTCTTTAACAAATGGTGCTGGGAGAACTGGACAGCAACATGCAGAAGGTTGAAACTAGACCACTTTCTCACACCATTCACAAAAATAAACTCAAAATGGATAAAGGACCTGAATGTGAGACAGGAAACCATCAAAACCTTAGAGGAGAAAGCAGGAAAAGACCTCTCTGACCTCAGCCGTAGCAATCTCTTACTCGGCACATCCCCAAAGGCAAGGGAATTAAAAGCAAAAGTGAATTACTGGGACCTTATGAAGATAAAAAGCTTCTGCACAGCAAAGGAAACAACCAACAAAACTAAAAGGCAACCAACGGAATGGGAAAAGATATTTGCAAATGACACATCGGACAAAGGGCTAGTATCCAAAATCTATAAAGAGCTCATCAAACTCCACACCCGAAAAACAAATAACCCAGTGAAGAAATGGGCAGAAAACATGAATAGACACTTCTCTAAAGAAGACATCCGGATGGCCAACAGGCACATGAAAAGATGTTCAACGTCGCTCCTCATCAGGGAAATACAAATCAAAACCACACTCAGATACCACCTCACGCCAGTCAGAGTGGCCAAAATGAAGAAATCAGGAGACTATAGATGCTGGAGAGGATGTGGAGAGACGGGAACCCTCTTGCACTGTTGGTGGGAATGCAAATTGGTGCAGCCGCTCTGGAAAGCAGTGTGGAGGTTCCTCAAAAAATTAAAAATAGACCTACCCTATGACCCAGCAATAGCACTGCTAGGAATTTATCCAAGGGATACAGGAGTACTGATGCATAGGGGCACTTGTACCCCAATGTTTATAGCAGCACTCTCAACAATCGCCAAATTATGGAAAGAGCCTAAATGTCCATCAACTGATGAATGGATAAAGAAATTGTGGTTTATATACACAATGGAATACTACGTGGCAATGAGAAAGAATGAAATATGGCCTTTTGTAGCAACGTGGATGGAACTGGAGAGTGTGATGCTAAGTGAAATAAGCCATACAGAGAAAGACAGATACCATATGGTTTCACTCTTATGTGGATCCTGAGAAACGTAACAGAAAGCCATGGGGGAGGGGAAGGGAAAAAAAAAAAAAAAAAGAGGTTAGAGCGGGAGAGAGCCAAAGCATAAGAGACTGTTAAAAACTGAGAACAAACTGAGGGTTGATGGGGGGTGGGAGGGAGGGCAGGGTGGGTGATGGGTATTGAGGAGGGCACCTTTTGGGATGAGCACTGGGTGTTGTATGGAAACCAATTTGACAGTAAATTTCATATATTAAAAAATAAAAAAAAAAAAAGAAAAAAAGAAGAAAAACTAATAAAAATATATCACTTAAAAAAATTCAAAAAAAAAATAAATAAAATAAAATAAAATAAAATAAAAATGTCAATATTTATGATATTCCAGAAATGATACTTTTTGCAACAATTTAAATTTAAAATAAAATTATGAATATCAATTAAAAAATTTTTAAGTGTTTATTTATTTTTGAGAGAGAGAGAGAGAGAGAGACAGAGTGCAAGCAAGGGAGGGGCGGAGAGAGAGGGGACACAGAATCTGAAGCAGACTCGAGTCTCTGAGCTGTCAGCACAGAGCCCGACGCGGGACTCGAACTCACCAACTGCGAGATCATGACCTAAGCCGAAGTCGGACACTTAACCAACTGAGCCACCAGGCACCCCATAAATATCAATTTTTAAATGTGCGAAGAAAAGCATAGTTTTCTAAACTATTTTAGGGTCTTTGAGCAAAGCCTTTAAAGATTGATTCCATATACAGTACCAAATTTTGAATTGCCTTGTAGGTGTCTGAGTGTCTTAGGGAATATACAGAATACGGTTTTTGATAGCTCGTTGTCAATCCAAGGAGACTAACTGAATTTAAGTCTTGACCTGGGGTTGTCATAATTTCTGCCCACAGGTGGAATGGTGGAATCGGATACATGCGGCAATCTTCGATCCCTTTCTGAAAGACAGCATGGCAGCATGAAAAGTGCGTGGTCTTAAACCACAATGAGATACCACATCACATCCATTAGGATGCCTATTATCAGGAAAAGAAGAAGGAAGGAAAAAGAGAAGAGGAGGAAGGGGGCAGGAGAAAAGAAAGAAAGTGTTGGTGAGGATGTGGAACCTTTGAGCACTGCTGGTGGGAATGAAAATTGGTGCAGACACTGGAAAACAGGATGGCGTTCCTCAAAAAATTAAAAATAGAATTACCGTGCGATCCAACAATTCCACTTCTGGGTATATACGCAAAAGAACTGAGAGCAGGGATTCAAGCAGATGTTTGTACACCAGTGTTCACAGTGTTATTCACAAGAGCCAAAGGGGAGAACCAAGCCATACGCCCATCAACAGAAGAACAGACAAAACATGGTACATACACAAAATGGACTATTATTCAGCCTTTAAAAAGAAGGAAACTCTGACCCCTGCTGCAACATGGATGAACCTCGAGGCCATTATGCTAAGTGAAATAAGTCAGGCACAAAAGGACACTATTGTATGATTCCACTTACATAAGGTACCCAGAGCTGTCAAATTCATAGAGACAGAAAGTAGAAGGATGGTTTCCAGGGGCTGGAGGGAGAGAGGAATGGGGAGTGTGTGTTTAATATCAATGTTATTGTTATGTTATCGTTTAATGGGCACAGAGATTCAGTTCTGCAAGATCAAAGAAGCTCTTAGAGATGGACGGTGGTCATGGCTGATCAACAGTGTGAATGTACTTGTTGCTGAGCTGTTCACTTAAAGATAGCGAAAATGATGAGTTGTGCGGTGTGCGTCTTTTACCAGTTTTTTTTTTAAGTACCTGGTCTTTGGACTCAGACCTAAGTTCAAATCCAACATCTGGTAGGTATGTGACCTTCAACAGGTTGCTCTCTCAGTCTCCGAGACGAAATAAGAATGCTTAAGTTGGGGGCGCCTGGGTGGTTCAGTCAGTTGGGCATCCAACTTCGGCTCAGGTCATGATCTCACGGTTCAAGGATTCGAGCCCCACGTCGGGCTCTGTGCTGATGGCTCAGAGCCCGGGGCCCGCTTCGGATTCTGTGTCTCCCTCTCTCGCTGCCCCTCCCCTGCTCACTTCTCTCTCTCTGTCTCTCAAAACTAAATAAACATTAAAAAAAAAAAAAAAAAGAACGCTTAGCTTGGAGGGGTGTTGAGAGAATTAAAACATTAAAACATGAAGGGATCTATAGAGGGTGCTGGGGATGTGCCACCCAGGTACGCTTTTGGGGACTGCAGTGTCATGGCCCCAGTGGCTGGGGTGTTGGCAGCCAGTGGCCCAGAGCGGCAAACCTCTCAGGTGTCAGCCCCGAAGGGGGCTGCCTTGCCCGGATTTGAAACCCCTGTCAGGAGACATCAATTGGTTGAGGCCAGCTTACAAGGTCCAGCCCTTTGCCGCAATCTGGGAAAACTCTGAAGGGTCATTCCAGCCTTAGAGCCTCCGGCGGGTCAGCTGAGATCTTTGTGATCTCCCCTGTCCTGCTTCTCTCACATGCTCACAACCGAGAGAGAACTGCTTCTGTGGGCGGATCTGCAGCTCAGAGTCCCTTTCCAGAGAACTCTCCCCAGCTCCTGATTTCCGGAGAGCTTCCCATTGTCCTCAGAATGAAATCTGAAAAGCTGATCTTTTCCCTTCAAGGCCCTACATGGTTCATACCGGCCTGTCTCTCTTGCTGTTCTCTCTGCCTGGGGGCACTCCTCCTCTGGTAGTTGCGTACCTTGTGGGTCCCCTCTCCATCCTTCTGGAGAGGCCTGCCCTAAAATGTCCCCTACAGGGGCCCCTGGCCGGCTCAGTGGTAGGCACGTGACTCTTGAGCTTGGGCTTACAAGTTTGCGACCCACATTCAGTCTAGAGACTATCTAGAAATACAATTTTAAAGAGGAGCCTGGGTGGTTCAGTTGGTTAAGCGTATGACTGCGGCTCGGGTCATGATCTCACGGGTCGTGAGTTCCAGCCCTGCGTCGGGCTCTCTGCTGTCAGCGCAGAGCCTGCTTGAGATCCTCTGTCTCCTCTCTCTCTCTCTCTGCCCCTCCCCCACTCACGCTCTCTTGCTCTCTCCCTCTCTCTCTCAAAAATAAATAAACCTTTTTTTTAAATATTAAAAAATAAAATAAAATGCCCTCCCCCACACACACACCAGAATCCTGCTTTGTGTCTTTACCCTGCTCTACTGTTCCTCATAACACTTACCATCACCCGAAATGATACTATATACTCACTTGCTTGTAACCACAAGAATGTGGTTCCCCAAAGGCAGAGACTTCCTCTTCCCGGTGACCTGTGGTATTCCCAGCAACTAGAAAGCCTGACACATAAGGCACTCAAGAAACATTTGTGGAAAGAAGTCATGAATTAGAGATAATGTACCCTGAGCATGTAACTCGATGCACGGCACAAGTCAGGGGCTCAACAGACGGTAGCTATTATTTTTTTTATCATGTTTCATACCTGTCCAATTCAGATGGCGAACGTCATATGCCTCTTTATAGTGCGAGGCTCCAAATCCCTCAAGAAAGAAATACTTTCCAACTGGACTTGATTCGTTCTAAAGCCAGTGGTGAGGGAGAACTGAGATGATTTTCGTCCAAGCTGGCCAGCTGGCTCTGCTTCATTTGAATGGCCAAGATTCTATCGCATCACGATAGGTCTCTATTAAAATTAATTATGATCAGACTCCATCCATCGCTTCCCCGGGAGAGAAGACAGAGGCTTCCGGCAAAAAGTCGTCCTGGCCACTCTCAGAGACAGAGGGCTTCTCGGAGGCCCTACGTGACATTTCTTCACTGTAATCACCAAATACGGCTAATATTATTCAATAATCTTCTAGAAACTATAAAAAGGGAGGTAATAGATGTGAACTCTGCCCCCAAATCATTTAAAATCCAAACTTGTCAGAGCAGAAGAGAGAAGAGAGTTCCCATTATTTTCTCCTGTTCCCTCCACCCCCAGCAAATTCCCCTTTCTCCTGAGCTCTGTTCCCTCCAGGTCTGACAGGAGCGTACAGCCTGGCATTCCTATCTGTTTGACATCCCACGTTCTTGGCTGCAAAGTGACAGTGCATTTTATGAATTATATGGCACACAGTATTTCCTGCTTTGCCATATTCGGGGAGAGGCGAATACAAATGTGCGATTTAAATGCTGTTCCCTACTCTACAGTCACCATGAAACCAGCCTTTAGAATGCAGTGTGGAACTTGCTGATAATCCTTAGCTCTCCTCCTCTTTTTGCAGATTCAACAAAACCTAAGAGAGGGAAGCCCTGTCCTCACCACGAGGAGCACACACTAAGGAAGGGGCAGGTGGCAACAGCCAGGAGGCAGGTACCGTGCTTGGGAAATTCACCTGCATTTTGTAATGTCATCCACACCACAGCACTTTGAGGTAGGTATTATTTATGTCAATTTACAGATGAGGTAAGAGGTTAGAAAGATTAAGTAATATATGTTGGGTCACCCAGGTGGCAAGTAATAAATTGAGATCTGAATTAAGCTTTCTCTGATCCCAAAGACCCTTCTAAGACTTTGCTATGTTGCCATGCACTCCTAGGCTGATTCCTTACTTCATTGGGCCCAAACGTGGGTTTCCTCCTTTAGAGTGCCCACTCCAGAGGTGCCTGGGTGGCTCAGTCGGTTAAGCGTTGGACTCTTGGTTTTGGCTCAGGTCATGATCTCACAGTTCATGGGTTCAAGCCCTGCATCAGCACAGAGCCTGCTTGGGATCCTCTCTCTCCTTCTCTCTGCCCCACCCCTCCGCTCTCTCCCTGTCTCTCTCTCAAAATAAATAAATGAATAAACTATAAAAAAAAAAAAAAACTGCCACTCTACACTGGATCCTATTTGAAAAACCAACAAACCCATAAAAAAAAAAAAAAGGTTGCACTACCAGATTAAAAATATTGGAAAGCCACGATAATTAAAACAGAATGGCGAGCAGTGTAACAGTAGAGTTCAGAAATAAACTCAGGTATATGATAAAGGGAGCATTTCAAATCATTTCAAAAGGAAGAAAAAATGAATTATTCTAAAATGGTCCTGGGAAATTGGTGAGTAAAACAATCATTAGGTGCCCAAAAAGCATCAGTAATAACCAATGTGCCTGGTACAATTAGATGAGATGACGTGTGCCGTCCGGCCCTCTCAGGGACTGCTGAGAAAAGAGATTCAGAATACCTTTTTGAGTTCTGGGCTTTTTAAATCTCTGGTCTATATAGCACTCTGTTCTTAGTTCCTCACACAATCTCCAACGATACTTTGAATTTACAAAGTGTTTTCACTACCCTGTTAGTACAGAACAGGTGTTATTATTCCCACTGTCTATATAAGGACACTGAGGCTCAGAGAGGCCAAGTTCACAGCGGGCACGCTGTGTAAAACTTCAGCACCTGGCTTCCTGATTCCCGTGTCGCGGGCGGACCATCCCCCTCTATACAAGTCTCTCCCCACCCTGCCCTCATTTTCACACGCACACGATTTAAACAGTGGAAAACAAATACCCCACATCAACGTTCACACAAGAACTAGGTTAATTTCTCAGTATTCCTGTTCAGTCTTTGTCCAGAGCACACATATTTTTACCTAATTGCAATCCTAGTTTAATTATAATTTAGTGGCCCCTCTTTCCCCTTAACGTCGTACCCGAAGTCCCCAGTGCTGTTTACGGTTTTGTAGCAAATGACTGATGTTCACCTTCACTCTTACATGCTCCTCTCCTTTAAAGTCGTCCACGTAAATCTCCATCTCTAATCCAATTGCTGTTAAATGAATTTCTTTCACATGAGCGAGTGCGGGCCATTGTGTTCCTCTTTTCAGGCATCCATTTGTCTCCTTTCCCTCAATGAGGACTCCTGTTTCTTTTCCCAAGCTATGGGTAACTTCGCATAGTGTGCTTGGAAGCCTCCGCTTTCAGAATCTCTCTCCTGTGGGTGTACATCCCAGAGCTCTTGCCCGGGGGGGGGGGGGGGGGGGGGGCGGGGGGGAAGCAGCAGAAGGGGGCATCTGTTGCCTGCTGGGAGTTTATGACCGCTGCATTCCTGTTAAGGATTCACTCCCCACTCCTTTTTTAACCTGTGGCTTCTCAATTTAGCTTGCTTAGGACAGTCATCACTAAAAGTATGATTCACCCCCATGGTTTCCTCCCTGGCCACGGAGAAATTTCAAACTGAACATTTTCATCACCGTTATGTGTACAGTATGATTCATGGAGAACAGACTCTGCTTAGAGTATTAAATAAGTCATTGTTTTCAATCATCTCCACCGTGTGTTAAAAAAGAGAGACAGTTTGCATATGTAATGTTCTATTTCCCTCCATTTCAGCAGATAAAAATGGCCTCATGGAAACATACCCTGACTTGACTGGTCTCTGTTTGGAAACAAGCAGATATAGGCAGGACATGGAAATACAAGGAGAGACATGGAAAAGATACATTTTTGGTCAGTGTCTGTCCTAAGTGCTCCATAAGGTCAAGTTCAATCTACTTAAAATAAAAGTGTTACGAGACCTTAAGAAGGCAGTGCCCTTGTTGGGATGAGTACCGAGTGTTGTATGTAAGCCAATTTGACAATAAATTATATTAAAGAAGAAGAAGAAGAAGAAGAAGAAGAAGAAGAAGAAGAAGAAGAAGAAGGCAGCGCCCAAGAACGTTGTCAATAAACACCTACCGGGGGCACCTGGGGGGCTCTGTTGATTAAGCATCTGATTCTCGGTTTCAGCTCAGATTTGATCTCACAGTTCATGAGTTCGAGCCCCAAGTTGGGCTCCATGCTGACAGTGCAAAGCCTGCTTGGGATTCTCTCTCTCCCTCTCTCTCTGCCCCACCCCTGGTTGTGCTCTCAGTCTGTCTGTCTGTCTGTCTCTCTCTCTCTCTCTCTCCCCCTCTCTCTCTCTTAAAATAAACAAACTTTTTTTAAAAATTTAAAAATAAAAAAGTAAATAAACACCTTCTGAATGTCTACACACAACTCTATTGGCTTTCGGAAGGAAGGTCACTGTCCCCACTCTCAAGAAATTGATTCTCTACACTGAGTTGTCTGGCTGACAAACACACTGGGAAACTGCCAAAAGAGGGTGATACAATAAGAGGGCTGTAAAGTTTTTGCAAAAGGCTGGTTTTGATCAGGCTTCTAACCATGAAGTGCTTTTACTTAATTAAAATGGAGATAATAAAGCTACAGAATAATAGTAACGGCAATAATAATAACAGAGAAATGCTATTATAATTCGGTTTTGCTTTCAGAAAATGTTTTGCTTGCAAAACATTTGTGCAAGAGGAAGAATAAGAATGAGTTTGTTTCTAAGAACAAATGCAACTATTTTCTCTGCTGGCCATTAAGGAAAGTTTCCTGGGGAAGGAAAAGTCCTAATTCCATTTTGGGAGGAAATTAGGGGAATTTATGATTTAGTACGTCCCAGATTGATTGTAACTTTTCATGACTGGGCTAAGATGGGCTCGGAATGGCCAAACACGTTTGGATGTTATGTTTCAGTGAGGCCCGGACATTGCCAACAGTTGATAGTTACGGTAGCTGTGATTCAGTTGGGGGAACAGCAGCCTCGACCTGAGAAAAATGTAGTGCTATAGTAACAAGTCAAATTGCTGGCATTGTCAGTAGCTGTGATTTCACTTTATTGATTGTCTCCTGTGAAACATGAGGCTCTTTATTTGAATCATTTGTATAGGTGTCATATTGGGTTAATTGCAAAGCAATTGGATTTAATAATAATATAACGGTGTATCCATGTACATCGATTGCTAGAATTGTGAGATGTGAACTGCACTTGATCGTGAGGTTGTGCTTCCAGTGCTATGATGAGCAAGTCCCAGGCTAATCGTGTAAATGCAAGCTGCCCAGGGTGAGCTGTAACATATATGCCAGTCGAGCTTGTAATTGCAAATACTTTACAGGGCTGGAACATGATTGGATGCCCTTGAACTTGAATTGTTTTAAAAAGCACAGCTTTGTGTTGAGTTAACAGCGAGCCGTTAAGATCAGTACCAATGTAAACACAGAGAATGAAGGCTTTCTGTTGGCCACGCTTTCCTGCAGATTTTCATAGTTGCTGAAATTATTTTGCTCTTAGCTAAGCTGTTTTGTCTTTGTTGGTCCTTTCAGTAAGGAATGCAAGAAAGATGGTTCTCAAAGTGAACAGAAACTCCCAAAAAAAGCAAGGACACATACAAAATAAAGCAACAACCAAGTCCATTATTTCACAACAACTAAGGAAACAACACAGTCATATATTTGCATAATTATTTTCACATTTAAAACTCGTGGATATTTTTCAGTTCTCCAGTTGAAGAATGTTCCTTTCCAAGAGGGAGGAAGCAGGGGGAAAAAATAGACTTTCTGGGAAATTTTCACATCCATATGATGAAGTAAAACTAAAGAAAAAATTCAAGTCAAATCTGAGTAGGAAAATTTCAGAGGTGTCAGAGAAAGAAGAAAAAGGAGGATGAGGAGGTGTTATCAAATGAGAAGGTTAACTCAGTACATATAGTCTGGTATGCTATAGACACTCAATAAACGTCTCTGAATCAATAACTCGATTAACCAAGCTTAAAAAAAGTTGTGAAGTCGGTAATGCATCAAAACGTATTGCCCGGATTGCAGTCTTTCATGCAGCTAAAAAGGAATAACAAACGTTCTTTATTAGGCCTTTATGAGGCGATTCTTTTTTAGGCTATGTCAATTTACCTTAACATGTCTTCATGTTAGATTTACATTGTCCACCATTTTCTCCAGCGTCATTGCTATAACATCTTCTTAATATCATTTGACTCCCTGGTCAAATTGGAGAGGTCGCTGGGAGAATCACTGACTTCTAGAATTCAACCAGACCCCGCAAGTAAAATCATCCACCTACCCGCAAATTCTTCCCGTTTCCCGACCATCTGGAGAAGCTGACTGTCTCGCCAATTCGAAGACAACTTTGGAGGGTACTAAATCCAAAACAAAACTAGATACATTGAATGAGCGTGGTTATCTATTAACACATTAGCTATGTTTATTAGTCCCCTACAGGGTGATCTCTTCATGAACACAGAGCCATGCTACAAGCTGGTTTTTAACTGTCTTCCGGAAACGTCCGAATGAACGCGCTAAGGACTGAGCTGCAGGTGCTGTCCACACACTGATGAGTTCCATGACCACGTGCTCCGAGTAATGCGTCTATGACCACGTGCTCCGAGCTGCTCTGGGGCGCAGATGACAGCCGAATCAACTGAAAGGAACTGCGGTAAAAGGGGACAAGAAAGGAAGCTACCTTTATTTTGCACGGATCTGTATTCTAATTGAGTGTGGATGTAGTGATAACCTTGCAGACTTAGAAGGAATGCAGGAACCTAGGAAATTGTAAATGGGAGGCCCGAGTGAGATGAGACACTGCCAGGGGGAAAACTTTATTCGTTTATCTATTTTGTTTAACGTTTATTTTTATTTCCGAGAGACAGCACGAGCCGAGGAGGTCCAGGGAGACAAGGGGACAGAGGATCTGGCGGGCTCCAGGCTGACAGCAGAGACCCCGAGGCGGGGCTCAAATTCACGAGCTGTGAGAGCGTGACCTGAGCCGAAGTCGGATGCTCGACCGACCGAGCCACCCAGGCGCCCCCAAAACTTCGTGTTTCTGACAAAAGGTGAGTGCACGGCGTTTCCCAACGTGATGAGGTAACAGGAAGCAGAACCTCCACTGGGCCTACAGTCCCGCCTCCCGGGCCCTTTGGTTTCGCCACATAGATGCCACACACTGGATTTTCTTAATTACGACGAGACTCCTATTAAGTAAAAAGAAAAGAGGCTTGAGTAAGAATCAGCCAAAGAAGGAAAACAACATGGAAACAATGAATCTTGGGGCTCCTGAGTGGCTCAGTCAGTTGAGAATCCGACTTCGGCTCAGGTCACGGTCTCGCGGTCCGTGAGTTCGAGCCCCGCGTGGGGCTCCGGGCTGACGGCTCGGAGCCTGAGCCTGCTCTGGATGCCGTGTCTCCCTCTCTCTCTGCTCCTCCCCCACCACACCTCTGTCTCTCTCTCTCTCTCTCTCTCTCTCTCTGTCAAAAATAAACATTTAAAAAAATTTTTTGACTAAACAATGAATCTTGCCTGACTATTCAATTTTTTATGGAGTTGCTCATGAAGACTCCTGTTGTATAAAAAGTACAGCAATTTTTTAAAAAATTTTGTTTAATGTTTACTTATTTTTGAGAGAGAGAGAGAGAGAGAGGCAGACCATGGGCAGGGGAGGGGCAGAGAGAGAGAGACTCGGAATCCGAAGCAGGCTCCAGGCCCTGAGCTGTCAGCACAGAGCCTGACGTGGGGATCAAACCCACGAAGTGTGAGATCATGACCTGAGCCGAATTCAGACGCTTAAATGACGGAGCCACCCAGGCACCCCAAAAGTATAGCAATTTCTAACTGTTAGGATGACCCTTGGACCCAAGACCCAAGAAGAGGAAAAACCATGAAATGCTTTTCTTATCCTAGGAGATTTTTCCTCTGAATGAACTAACGTTAGTTACATTTTACATATTCTATGGGCACTTTTTTCTTTGTTCATAAGCGTTTTATTCATAGCCTGGAAAACACAAAAATTAAAAATCCTATTTGCTTTTGGCTCTATCTACTCTGAGTCCTGTCCTCCCTTTTCTACCTTATTTCTAAGGCCTCTCCATTATAACAGCAAAGAAAACCCAGAAGCCTACGGTGTCTGAGCAAAATCTCACCAAAATGCTCCACCCTCCAACACCTGTGCCCTGTGCCCCACGGGCAAATACCCACTAAAAAATGGGGCTGGGAAGGGAGACCAGAGAGGGGGGAGGAGAAGGAGGGGGAGGACAACTGGGTTGAAAAATGTAACCTGGTAGCATACTGTGGGAAACCTGTGCTCACGATCTATTTCTCTTCAGCTTGAGTTTCTACCTTATGAAAGATTTGCAATCTTTATCCTGTCACAGAACAAATGGAACCATGACTATTGTTTCACAATCTATGAGGCCAATTGCACGGACTGATTGCATGTTTCTTCTTCTATCACATTTCCAACAGTTGCAAATATTTCTCCCGCTGGGAAGTCAGGATGTCACCTTGGTTTACTATGGGAGGCGGGCATTCGAACTGGAAAGACGGCCAGTGATTGGCTCTTGGGGGCCGAGCACACTTGGGGATCCACCCACCCCCATCCTGTGCTCCGATTACGCCCCGATCACTGGACTCATTGCTTCACCAACACCTATTTCGTTTCCAGGCACTTGTTCGTGTCCACACCGACCATATTACAGTCCCCAAAGCAGGGCCCCTGCTCTAGCATTTATGGCCATACTTGCCGGACTATCATTATATTTGAAATCAAACTGTCTCAGAAGATGGAGAGTACGAGGTGGTCGTATTCACTCTATTTTTTCCTGTCCGTTCATCTATTACAATCTATCCCATTTTTTTAGGAACTTCTCTAAATGCTCCCCCTTCAAGAAAACTCTTAACTATTCCACCGTATGACTCTCTTTCTGAACTAATAGTTTGAAAAATGTTGTCTTATATTAATTATGTTGATTTACATCTATTGAACGTATTATTACAATGTTATATTATAATCTCATCCATGCTATTGTTTTTTTACCATGTGAAATAAACCTGTTACTTTCATAAAAATGTAGGGGTGCCTGGGTGGCTCAGTCAGTTAAGTGTCTGACTTCATCTCAGGTCATGATCTCACGGTTCATGAGTTCGAGCCCTGCATCAGGCTCTGAGCTGTCAGCCTGCTTCAGATACCATGTCTCCCTCTCTCTCTCTGCCCCTCTCCCGCTGATGCTCTGTCTTTCTCTCTCTCTCTCAAAAATAAATAAATGTGAAATTTTTTTTTTTTAAATGCAGAAGAGGGAGTTTTTTCTTGTCAAGTATACTATGTGTATGACACATATATATTGGAGTTTATTCACTACATATATATGTTGGGAGTTTTTAGCTTGCTAAGGCTGTTTGTGTTTAAAAACTACTTTGCCTGCACCCTCGGCCCTCTAAAAGAGACACATATATAATCGATTTATTTAAGCAATTATAGATGAAGGCACTAACTGGGGATCATCTAACCAAAGATCCTTCGTGACAAGCCTTAAAACTCTCATGCCAAGATAGGAACAGCAGTAGGGAACCTATTCCTATGGGCTGTGCCAGTCTAGAGACACAATGATATCACCTCATAATTATGCCTTGTATTTTCTTGTTTCCTTATTTACTGTCTCTGAGTTTTTAAATAAAATGTTAGAACTGCTGGAGTCTGAAGGGCTCAGATATCTGCCTCTCTCCCACTACCAATACTACTTAGAATGTCTACTGACATTTTCTATGCCTGGTCATCTGCTCTTTGCTTGAACAAACGCAGTGGACATAACATTTCTAATATTGACGTTCACATTATCAGGGAGCTCATTCTTATAGTGACCTGAAATTTGATTCATTACCTCTGACTTCTAAACTTTGGTCCTAGATACGCTCTCTGAAGGAATAAAGATCAATCTACCCACTTTTCCCAGCAAGCCCTCTTTTTGCGTGCAATGTTTCAGCTTGTTCCGCGTGAGTGTTCTCTTCTCCAAATCAAGTCTACTCCATTCTTCCCGCGGTCCTTCTAGGCGTTTCAGCTTCCTTCTTCTTCATTCACTGATTCGCTTTTACTGAAGACCTACTAAGTTTAAAGTGTTGTGCTGCCTACGGTCTGTATAATGATGGGCAAAAGCGGACATTGTTCTGGTGCTCCTGGAACTCAGAGTCAAGGCAGAGAAGACAGACATTCATCATCCAGCCACACTAACGGACTGATGATTAAAAGCTCAGCTAAGTGCTCTGAAAGGAAAGAGTGGCATTCTGTACAAGCAGATGATGGCGGAACCTGATCTGGTCAGGGATCCGGGGAAGGTTTCTCCAAGGAAGTGGCGATTGAGCTGAGGCTTCAACAAACAGTGGAATAAAGGGTGAAGAGAAGGACACACAAAAGAAGAGACAGAGGGATCGGCATGTTCGGGGATCCCGAAAGAGAGAGTACATGGTCAAAGAAGGAAAGAATAGTATCGTAGAGTACAGAGAGTGAGGGATAGAGAGGTAGCTGTTAAAACTGGGGAGTCCAGGACAGAGAGCATCACCAGGAGTCTTGCAGGCCTGGTAAAGGTTTGGGATTTCATCCTCAAAACAATAGGAAGCCACTGAAGGGTGTGGTGGATTGTGGCAAGTGCCCGGTCACCAAATATTCTGGCTTTACTTCCTCCAGTGTTCCGTCCTGTGGGAAGACCGTGCATCCCTCCCTCCTGAACTCAGGGGAGACTTTGTGTCCTGCTTTGGCCAATGAAATGCGGGCAGAAGTGGTGTGTGTCCCTTCTAGGCAGAAGCTTTAAGAGCCAGCATGTGGATCACACTTTCTCTTCAGTCATGTCATTGCTACCACGACCAGCAATGTTCCATACAGAGGCTGCTCCATCAGTGTGAATTCCAAAGTGAAATTTTCGTGGAGCAAAGCCACAGACGTGCTGTGAATGAGCAGTAACTTGCTGTTGGTGAAAGCTAATGAGATTCCTGGGGCTGTTTGTTACGACAGTATGCCCTAACTCATTCTGACAGATACAAAGGATTTTACGGGGCATGACCAAATTTGTGTTTTGAAAAGATGAGTAACTACTGTTAAGAAACCAGACTGGAAGGAAACCAAAGTAGATTCTGGAAAACAAGTTAAGTCATTATTACATTGATCCAAGTAAAGGAAGATAATAAAGTGGACATTGGTGAACACAGAAATACAAAGATGTAGGTATAGCCAAAGTTATTTAGGAGATAAAATTTTCAGAGCTTAGTGATAGGTTTGGATCCTTGGTGGGAGAGGGGGACGGAGAAACAGAGGTATCAGAGATGATGTCTCAATTTCTGGCTAGGTTTCAGATCGACACGGATGGCTCATAAAGAAATGGGTAAAAGAAGAGGAGAACAATACTTAAAAGATCATGAGGTTAGTTTAGAACACACTGAACCTGAGGCGCCTGAGTGGCTCAGTGGGTTAAGTGTCCAACTCCGGCTCAGGTCACGATCTCGCAGTTCGTGAGTTCGAGCCCCGCATCGGGCTCCGTGCTGACAGCTCGGAGTCAGGAGCCTGCTTCAGATTCTATGTCTCCCTCTCTCTCTGCCCCTCCCCTGCTGGCACTCTGTCTCTCACATTGTCTCAGAAATAAATAGACATTAAAACACACACACACACACACACACACTGAACCTGAAGTACCTTTGAGGCAGACAAGTGTTCAGTGGGCTACTGGCCACAGGTCTAGAACCCAAAGTTCAGGTTAAAGAGACAAACTTAGGAATCACTGTATATGGATGGTAACCATGAGCAGCAGTGAGTTTGCTAGGTACAGAGTAAATAGTAAAAAAGATTTAGATAGATAGATAGATAGATAGATAGATGATAGATAGATAGACTGATTTTAGGATTCAATGTTTGACTTCTTTTTTAAGTTTATTTATTTATTTTGAGAGAGACAGAAAGTAGGGAAAGGGCAGAGATAGAGGGAGATAGAGAATCCCAAGCAGGCTCTGCACTGTCAGCACAGAGCCTGAATCGGAGCTCGATCCCACAAACCACGAGATCATGACCTGAGCCGAAATCAAGACTCGGACGCTTAACCATCTGAGTCACCCAGATGTCCCTAACTTCATTTTATTATCATTATTATTTTAAGTAGCCTCCACACCCAGCATGGAGCCCAATGTGGGTTGAATTCATGACATTGAGATCAAGAGTCAGATGCTTAACTGACTGAGTCGCCCAGGTACCCCTAAGATTAAATGGTTAGAAGCTCCAAAATTTAACATCTGGGGACAAACTTACCCTTATCAAGAAGAATTGGCCAGAGAGGAGGAAGGAGAATCAGGAGAATATGATGTCTCCAAAGCCATAAGAAAAGACTTTTTCGAAAAAGATGAAGTGATTAAGTGTCCAGGCTGCTCAGAACTCAAGAAAACCACCATTGGACTGGGACTCCTGGGTGGCTCGCTGGGTTAAGCCACTGACTTCAGCTCAGGTCATGATCTCATAGTTTATGGGTTCGAGCCCCACGTCAGGCTCTGTGCTGACAGCTCAGAGCCTGGAGCCTGCTTTGTGTTCTGTGTCTCCCTCTCTCCCTCTGTCCCTCCCCTGCTCACACTCTCTATCTCTATCTCTCTCTCAAAAATAAATAAACATCAAAACAAATTAAAAAGAAAAGAAAAGAAAAGAAAAGGAAAAGAAAAGAAAAGAAAAGAAAAGAAAAGAAAAGAAAAGAAAAGAAAAGAAAGAAAAGAAAAGAAAAGAAAAGAACAGAAAAGAAAAGAATTTCACCATTGGGTTTAGCAACATAAAGGTCACCAGAGGCCTTTGCCAAAGCTAGCTATTACCAGAATGATGAGGCAGAAGTCTGGCTGGTGTGGGGCCACACACAGCTCTCCATGTCCCTGCTGGCTATAGCACAAGGACAAGAGTGAAGCAAAGTCTGGGTGCTGCCGGAAGACACGTGCACAAGAGGATCAAGCTCTTATTTGCGAGTCCTCCTGCCAGGAGCTCACCAACAGTCACGAACACGCTCCCTGTGTACACACGGTAACACGTCCTGCCCACTTTCTCCACCCTCTGCAGAAGTTACGCAAAAAATTATAGCTCTGAACCATAATAAAACCATTATTTAACATCACTTTGTGGGTATTTAGGAAAACAGAATTAACTACAGATGCCTCAATATTCAGTTATAAAACTAAACAGACTCTCAAAAAGTTTAGGCACATTAATTTAATCTAATTAAGAGAAAGTACCAAAAACCACAGTCAAAATGCACGTGCACGCGCACACAAACACACACACACACACACACCTTTCTATTGATAGTGTATATATCTATATTTATGTATATTCTTACTTTTAAATTAGAGTGGGTTTTGGGGGGTTAGGGGAAGGTAGGAATGAAGAAAATTCTCCCTTATTTTTCTTCATTTCTGGTTCCAACTGCTCTTACAAATACTTTGACTATGTATCTCTAGCTTATTCACTTATAAAATAATCTGATTCTTCTGCCTTTTCACAAAATTCTTTGTTGTGCGAATCCCTCTTTTGAATTGTTCCAGACCTGGCCTTTTCTTACCCACCCACTTCTTTGCCCCTCTCCAATCTATTTTGCATGAGCACCTGCCTGACAGAATCCTATTTCTAAAATCCTAGTTTAATTATTTCTTTGCCCTTTCAAGAACTTACAATGGCTCCCTATTTCCCATCACATGAAATGCAGAGTTGTCTACTTAGAACACAAGACTCGCCACAATCTCTCCCTATTTGACTCATTCCAGTGTTCTAACTACTGCCCGAAGTACGACTCCTGCTCGCCTTCAGGCCATGTCAGAACTGGCTCCCACACTCCTATTTGCCCTTCCTCTATGCTTTGGTACCCACTTCTCTGATATGCCCTCTGCTACTCTCTTCACATAACCAAATCTCACCCATCTTTCAAGGCCCTGTAGGAAAAATCTACATGCAGAAATTACTTACCTTCTATAAGAAATTTGCCAATAAAAAAACTAATTCTCTGGGGTGCTTGGGAGGTTTAATCAGTTGAGCATCGGACTCTTGGTTTTGGCTCAGGTCATGATCCCAGGGTCATGGGATGGAGCCCTGTGTCAGGCTCCACACTGAGAATGGAACCTGCTTGAGATGCTCTCTCTCTCTCTCTCTCTCTCTCTGCCCCATCCCCTGCTCGAGTGCACTCTTTCTCTTAAAAAAAAAAAAAAATACTAATTCTCTGGAGATTTTACTATACCACTCTCTTTTTTTTTTAACGAAAAAAAAATTTTTTTAAGTTTATTTATTTTGGGAGAGACAGAGACAGCACAAGTGGGGGAGGGGCAAAGGGAGAGGGAGACAGAGGATCCCAAGCAGGCTCCGCACCATCAGCGCAGAGGGGCCTGACGGGGGGACTGGAACGGAGGGAACCACGAGATCGTGACCTGAGCTGAAACCAAGAGTCTGACGCTTAACCGACTGAGCCACCCAGGTACTCCTATGCCACACTCTTTACATGAATCATCTCCTCGAATGCTCAGCGTAGCCCCCGGAGGTAGGCAATAGCTTGAATGTGATCCAAGGAAGGATTAAGTCCGCCTATGGAAAGAACCCAGCACAGTGCCTACCCATAATAAGGATTCGATAAACGCCGACGGTCATTATGCCAGCTACAGAGATGTTGTAACCCTCCCAGGTCACACGGCAGCAAGTGGAAAGAGCGAAAATTCAGACTCCTGCTTCGGAGCCCACCCTCTTACCTCGCGAAGAGCCCAATGCTCTGTCACGTCGCCAAGCTTCTCAACTATGACAGTCAGCTATGATTTCTGCTATCTGACTTCCTTAGCAGCTGGAGTGTCTGTACTCCTCTGGTTTACACTTGATGGCTATCTTAGTCAGACTCACTTTTTCTTCAGTGTCTGTCTCATCTCAAGCTGCCCAAGAGTGAAGACTACGGGTGTGCTGATAAATGTTTAACAACCGGCTCTCAAGGAGGAGAGGGAGCTGGTTCATAGTGTCCATCCACAGTGTTTGCTGCCTTCAGAGGTATAAACACTCCTACGATGATCTCTTTCGAGATACCAAAGCAAAGTCAACCAACCCATAAAATTCCTAAAATTTTAACAATCGGTCTTGCGAGTCGGTGCAAGCTGGCTACAGTACAGGCCTGGTACCAAGAACTAGATGTTACGCTGGATTCTCTTGTCTTTGCTAGTGCCAAGCTTATTACCGAGCAAATAGGATACATGACCACATATCGGGAACTTCTGGTTCAAGGTTGCAAGTTACACGTAAACATTTACTTAGCCTACTTCCCCAAATCCCATTGAAATGATGATACACAAAAACTAATGCTCACATAATAATGCTTAAACAAGAAAGGGTGCCAACAGCCAATTAGAAAACTTTACAAATTCATTAAAGACAAGAAAGCAGATGGGCCCCCATTGATGGATAAGCCAAAGGAAACCACAGATTGAAACCAGCACCAGTGACGGCCGCCGTGGAAATGGCAGCCATTCCTCCCAGAGAGACCCTCAGCAGGTATGGAGAGCTTACACAGACAGTGGAGCGAATAATCAGGGTAATTAATTAAAGGCTAAAAATTAGCTGGGCCAGTTTGTGCCCTCCCTCTCCTATGTGTTTTGAGCATTGTGTCCCCGGCTACAGGTCTCAGAATTGCTTTCCAAACTAAATGCAACAGTTCTCTGGGAAGGAACCCCGGTGTGGATATTGGAGGCTGGAGAAAGAGAGAAGAGACTGGACTTTTAACTGGACCCAGAGGGGGAAAGTGGGTATAACTCCGGCAGCCCCACTAAAGTCAAATCTGTCCCCCACCTCAGGTACTCAGTATCTGTTCAGCGGATGAATGAATGAATCCTATAGCTTGTAGACAGATGAATGACTCCTTAGGCAACCCAACAGCCTAAGTAAATGCATACAAATTCTGGATTTAAAACCAATAAAAACGGGTTTTAGCAGCCAAGTTGAAGAAGAGGGGGAATCTCCAAGGAACACAAATGAAGAGAAACATGGAAGGCAAGGTGTTCTGCATACACTGCACAGCCTACCTCCCACGAGACTCTGGGTGACCACGTGATACAGTTCTAGCCAACAGAATGTAAGCAGGAGCAGGCAAGGGATTTCTGGGAAAGCTTGTTTTTCCTGATCTATAGATCATCCCTTCCTCCTTGTTTCTTCTCCCTTTTCCTCCCAGGACCTTGGCTGTGAGGCTGGAAATGGAGGAGCCCACTTGCCACCAAGAGATAAGCAGAAGCATAAAAGCCACTCCTTGAGGGTGGAGGGACCCGAAGATACAGGGAGCTTGAGGAAGAAGACCCGGCTGAAAGTATTTCTTCCCTTCTCTAACTATTTCCAGCCTTCCTGCTATGTTAGAAAAACAAAACTCTCCCCACTTAGGCTGCTGTAGCAGGGTTTGGTTGCATCCATAAATGACAAATTGTATGTCTGGAAACTTGAATGGAAGAAAAACACCCGTGAAAAATGGAAATTCTAGGCCTGAGATAAGTGTGTACAGGGGGTCTGAATGTATACTCCTTGCTTGACCCAGGAATCCTAAATTGAGAAATTAAGTTAAATAAAAAATTAAATTAGAGTGGGGCACTTGGGTGGCTCAGTTAAGCGTCGAACTTTGGCTCAGGTCACGCTCTCACAGTTTGAAGGTTCGAACCCCACATCAGGCTCTGTGCTGACAGCTCGGAGCCTGGAGCCTGCTTCAGATTCTGTGTCTCCGTCTCTCTCTGCTCCTCCCCCACTCGCGCGCTCTCTCTCTCTCTCTCTCTCTCTCTCTCAAAAATGAGTAAACAGTAAAAAAAAAAAAAAAAAGGAAGACAGATTTGAGGAAATTTCTCAGAATGTAGGACAGAGAGACTATGAAGTTATATCTAAGAGCCACTGAAAACAGATCAAGAGGCTTCATATATACCAAATAGAAATGCCAGACAGAACAAAGGGCAGAAGAAGGGGAGAAGAGATGATATTTAAGAAAATAACACCTGTGGGGCACCTGGGTGGCTCACTCGGTTGAGCATCCGACTTCAGCTCAGGTCACGATCTCGCGGTCCGTGAGTTCGAGCCCCGCGTCGGGCTCTGGGCTGATGGCTCAGAGCCTGGAACCTGCTTCCAATTCTGTGTCTCCCTCTCTCTCTGCCCCTCCCCCATTCATGCTCTGTCTCTCTCTGTCTCAAAAATAAATAAAACGTTAAAAAATTTTTTTTTAAAAAAAGAAAATAACACCTGAGAATTTGCCAGAACTAAGTAAAACATAAATGAGTCTTCAAATTTCAGAAACATACAAACACCTTACCACTACAATTTTTTAAATTCACAATTTAATTTCACATGGTGAAATTTCAGAATGTCAATGATAAGAAAAAAAAATCATTAAAAAGCAAACGCTCTCATTATTCGATTAGAACATCATGCAATTTGTCATCAGTCACCATAGATCTCTGTGGGAACTGAACTGCATCCTGCTGCTGCACAGGGACAATAATTCTCATCCTAAAATTCTATACCCAGCTAAACTTTTATTCCAGGCTGACAGTGAAATAGACATTTCAAAACAAGAAAGTTTGAGACTTTATCTCACAATCACCATAAAAGAAAGACTCTTTTTTAAAAAAAAGATCTACTATAGGGTTTACTTCAGTAACAAAAACAATTGAATCCGGAAGGAAGAAGGACCAAACTTAAGGGTGAATTAAAAAACTGGTAAACATATTGTCAAAATTAAATAATGATTCACTCTAAATAAAAAATACTGATGATCAGTTTGAGAGAATTTTAATAATAAAGTAACACTGGTGGGGCGCCTGGGTGGCTCAGTCAATTAAGCATCCGATGCTTGGTTTCAGTTCAGATCATCATCTTGCAGTTTGTGAGATCGAGCCCCATGTTGGGGTCTACACTGTCAGTGTGGAGTCTGCTTGGGATTCTCTCTGTGTGTCCCTTCTCTGCTTGCACACGTGAGCACTCTCTCTCCGTCAAAATAGATAAGTAAACATTAAAAAAAAAAAAAAGAACTTGATGATCCTATAAAAAGCAGGAAAGGGGGGAGGGGATGGGGGTGAAAAAAACCCAGAAATACAAATTTAAATAAATTCTAAACAGAAAATCGAAAAACATAATGTTGAGTAAACATACACACATTATATAAGTGTAAATAGATATTTTAAAACAAAAACATGGATCAATATAAAATATTGTTAATGGACAGATATATGCACAAAAATATAAAAACAAGGATAGGAAAGATGGTCACCAATTTCAGAATAATGGCTACCTCCAGAGGGGATGGAGATTGGAACTGAAAACAAGTATAAAGGGGCTTCAATATATCTTCCTGTGTTTTTTTTTTTTTTTTTTTTTTTCCAACGTTTTTTTATTTATTTTTGGGACAGAGAGAGACAGAGCATGAACAGGGAAGGGGCAGAGAGAGAGGGAGACACAGAATCGGAAACAGGCTCCAGGCTCCGAGCCATCAGCCCAGAGCCTGACGCGGGGCTCGAACTCACAGACCGCGAGATCGTGACCTGGCTGAAGTCGGACGCTTAACCGACTGCGCCACCCAGGTGCCCCTGTTTTTTTTTTTCTATACTGTGAAAGAAACCAAAAATAAAAAAAAGAAAGAAAGAAAAAAGGGAAGGGAAGGAGGGAAGGAAGAAAAAGGAAGAAAAGGAAGGAAGGAGCTATTCAATGCAAGAGTAATTCTACACAAGCAGTACAAGAAAGTGTCCCCTTGGGGAGCTTGGCTGGCTAAGTCAGAAGAGCATGTAACTCTTGATATCAGGGTCTTGAGTTCGAGCCCCACACTGGGTGTAGAGATTACTTAAATAAATATAAAACTTTAAAAAAATATATTGCCCCCTCAACAAATTAAGAAGTACGGAGAAACAGATATGGCACAAATGAGCAGGAAATAAGACCTGTGAAGGATGATTTGATAACAGTGTGTCCTCAGTTACTATTATCGGTGTTAACATTCTACCTGCAGAAATCTGCTGGGAGACAAAATGGGTTTAACTTGTGCGGGGAAAAGACTGATAGGAGGTGAAGGAAGGGTCACGTGACTCTAAGAATTTTTTTAAATATTTGTAGAGGTGAGTAGGCATATTTTGGAAGATCCTATTTCCTCACAATATTTACAAATAAGGATAATCTGACCAATAAAATCTCTTTCCGAAGGCAAAACGGTCCACTATGCGACTAGTTCTCCAGCATGCTGGTATGCAAACATCCGGGTGAAAACCTGCAAGGAGTAAAAAGCCCCTTGGGACGTTTCCAATTCAAAAAGTCTCAAGTTCAGAAGGCTCCTCCACTCATTGCCCTTTGCCTTAACTCGGGGTGGGGGGCTCAGAGAAAGGAGGAGAAGGGGGATATGAGATGTAAACCTGCGTAAACCCCCGCATTTACTTTACCCACACGTTCCCTGTTTCTCGGGAAGGCGAAGAATCGGTTGCAAAGAGAGCTGGAATCAATTTCAGCTTTCTACCTTTCCTCTCCCCACAATTTTCCAGAGAGTTGGCCACCCTCGCCTAGGCCAGACAACAAGGGAAAGTGGGATATAATTCTCTCTCTCTCTCTCAATGCAGGCTGGCCACGGGGACAGTATCAGCAGGAAAAGTTGCTCACAGGCTGTGTTGTTAGGTTTGTGGTGACTAAAATACAGCCCCTGCTCTCCTGTCCCTTTTCAGAGATGACAAAGATTTTCACCCAGACACTAAGACCACCGGACATGACATCTTGGGACAGTCCAGCGCCGACCCTGGGAGGGTCCCGTGAATCCTTTGAGACCATCAGACATCACGACCTCTGCCACTCTGGTCAAAAGAGGGATTCTGAAATGTCACTTCCCCCCAGTTCTCTTTTTTTGTTGAGGTGTATTTTACATATTACAAAACATGCATGTTTCGCATATACAATTATAATTATACAAACATAAATATACAATTTTACATATACAAAATATACAAATCATGTTGGCGGAACTATACATTCATCCCAGTCATGGTTCAATATAAAGTGGCCCTTTAAGGAAATTTATTATCTGAATAGATCCGATGGCAGTGAAACATGATAGCTTTTATTTCCAAATATCTTGCATTTGCAATCTTAGAACTAGCATCCGAGACGTGAAGATAATGAGATACAGGGTAGTAAATAGTATATTTTACCCCATCTATAAGAATAGTTCCACTTTCCATAGTCATTTAGATAAGAAACAGAAAATGCTATAAATCACTGTAAAGTGATTTGTACTTTAAAGCACAAATCTTAACAATTTGTATGCTGAAAAGTGATTAATCATACTTTATTTTCTTTTCAAACTTTCTTATACTGCCTCATGAATAAGCCAATACACCTTATCTTCTGTCCTACCTGAAAAATCTGGATGAACAGCCTGGGCCGAATTCCATTGTAGCAACAGGGGTACAGAGCTACAAATAATTCTCTTGAAGTCAAAGGAAAATAACAACAAATACAGGAACACCTTCCTCTGAAGTTCCTTTATTTTGGTTTAAACCTCTCTTAACAGGCTCTTTTCAAGTCTTTGGAGCATTATTAAACGATCCTACTATTGATTTTCCGCGCTCAGTACTGGTGAAATGGAGTGATTTGAGGACTAATGACTGAAGTCCACTCACTGTCTAAAGGACAGGTACAAAGGCAGACGTACTTGGAACTCATTCCTCCAACCATCCTCGTAACTTAGACTTCAGCGCCTGGAAATAGGACAGGTGGGAAATAGGACACGGAACTCAACTCATCTCTCTCACTTAAATATAGCACTTCTATTTCTGTGACTTATCTTGGGAAATTTCATAAGTATTGGTATATTTTGCTATTCAGCATGGAGCCGTATGCTTCACTTCTACCTTTGAAATGCAAGTTTCCAAGTAACCGCTTTTAGGAGAGCATTCCTCTATTTTCAGCTTCATTCTCCATGGGCCATTTATTTGTGGTGCTGAGCCATTGAGTAACCAGAGGTTACAGAAAGAATCTGTCATGCCAGATTCCATCTTCAAAAGAAAAGCTTTTAAGACAAACAAACCAATTTTTTAAATGAGTAAAAGAAATGAATAGGCATTTCACGTAAGGGGGAGGGGAAGAATGGTCTCATAAGTTCAACCTCATAAATAATCAGGAAAATGCGCATTAAAACCACAATAAGACACCATTTCACACCCCATCAGATTAGCAAAAATTTGTAGTCTTACAATACCAAGTGTTGATGAGAATGTAAAAGTACAGAGATGCTCATACAAATTGGTAAGGGGGGGAGGTGTCTTTAGGGGTGGTATGTCAGGATGTCTACAACTTTAAAATGGTTCATCAAAAAAAAAAAAAAATGGGAAGGAGAAAAGAAAAAGCAAATATGATAAAATGTGTTTTCGAAAGTAGGGGGCAGGCTCTATCTAGGGGCAGAGGCTGCAAATTTGAATCATAGTTCTGATACTCATTAATGGTAATCTGGCTAATTTATTTAAGCTCTCTTTATGTCAGTTTCACTATCTGTGAAATGGTGTACATGACAGAACTGTGATAAATGCGGTAATTTACATCAAGTACTTAAAGTAGCCTCTGCCTCATCACAAGCCTTCAATCAATGTTGGCTATTACCTCAATTGGCTCCATTTTGCAGATGATGTAAGTTGAGACTCGGAAGCGTGACGTAACTTGTCCGGTCACATCGCTGGTTATTGGTGGCTGAGGCTAGAGAAGCTGGGGCTGCAGGGAAGCTCTCCCACTAATCAGCAGAGACAGCCACACAGCAGCCCCAGAACAGCAAACACTGGAAACAACACAAATGCCCATCCGTTGTAGAACGGACCACTAAATATTGTTACATTTCCATACCAGGATGCTGTACAGCCAGGGAAAGGAACAAGACAGATTCACATGCAGAGCATCCAAAAAACTTAAAATGCACGGAAGGCTTTTATTTTATCCTTAAAGACGTTAGCCGGTGCAACAACAAGAGGACTGACTGAGCCACTAAAACCACCATTAAAGAAGAATTTAAAAATATGTTGGTTTACAATCACTTGGTATTTCATCACAGCACTTTTTGTTAAGAGCAAGAAAGTACAGATCAAGTCCCACATCGGGCTCTGCACTGACAGTGCAGAGCCTGCTTGGCTTTCCCTGTCTCCCTCTCTCTCTCCGCCCCTTCCCACCCTCAAAAGAAATAAATAAACCAAAATAAATAAATAAATAAATAAACATTTAACAGGTAAACAGCACAAAACCAAAGAATTCCTCCCACAATGAACTAATTTACAGCTACTAAAATCATGTTTTTACATGAATATTTAGCGACATAGTGAAATGCTCACTATATAAACTTTAAAAATATAGGATTCCCAAACTTTAAATATATACAAACATATATATTGGCATGCATACATGTATATGTATATACATATATGTATATATGATACAAGATATTTGTGTATATACATATATTATATTTAAATAATATACATGACAGAATAAACCTGAAAGTTATACATCAAAAAAAACTTTACTTTTTAATTTTTTTTAAAAAAAATTTTTAACGTTTATTTACTTTTGAAAGAGAGAGAGACACAGAGCGTGAGTGGGGGAGGGGCAGAGAGAGAGGGAGACACAGAATCCGAAGCTGGCTCCAGGCTCCGAGCCATCAGCACAGAGCCCGACGCGGGGCTCAAACTCACGAACCGCGAGATCATGACCTGAGCCAAAGTCAGACGCTCAACTGACTGAGCCACCCAGGCACCCCAAAACTTTTTCTTTTTTAAAGGTTTTATTTTATTTTTTTTAAGTAGGCTCCACACCCAAAGTGGGGACCAAACTCACAACCCTGAGGATCAGGAGTCACATGCTCTACCAACTGAACCAGCCAGGTGCCCCTTGAAGGTATTATTTTAAAGTAATGAATACACCCAACGTGGGGCTTGAATTCACAGCCCCAAGATCAAGAGTCGCGTGCTCCACCCATTGAGCCAGTCAGGTGCCCCTAAAAAAACCTTTTTTTAAAACTTAAAAGTGGTTTTCTTTGAATGGAGAGATGGAAAATGATTTTCCCTTTTTTTCCCTATCTCTAATCTATATTTCCCACAGTGAAAATGTAAAACTGGTGACTCTGGAGAGCATTTAGGCAGCCTCTAATAAAGGTGTGGACTGCACACTTAGAATCTGGAAACATTTCCACTCCTGGGTGAAAGTCCTCACCTGTGCTCAAGGAGACGTGTACCAGAAAGTTCACAGCAACACTGTCATGATAGAGAAAAAGCAGAAACAACCTACATCCATCTATGCTTCTATCCAGAAGTATAGATATTAGACGGATATCCAGGCAGCAATTAAAAGGAAGGAAACAGAGGCACCACAAGCAAGGTGGGCATATCACAAAAAAATATAATGTGGAGTGATATATATCTGAAAAGGGCAGAAATGTAGGTGGACTATGCTACTGTTTATACAAAGATTAAAAACAAGCAAAATAAAACTATATGTGTATCTGTATTGTTTATGTATATATGCATATGTAGGAAAAGTATTTTTAGTACACGGGAATGATAAACACCAAATGCAAGGCAAAGGTTATCTGTGGAATGTGAGGAAGGGAAACAAGATGGGGGGGCGGGGAATGGAACACATGGATGGGGGTGTGGGGGGCAGGCAGGGACTGCCAGGATAGCTGTAACGCTTGATCTCTTGGACTAGTAGTAGAGTACAGGTGTTTGTTGTTATATAATTCTCTGTGGGGTGTGTGTGTGTGTCTGAAATGTCTCACAATAAAATAGTGCTCATATAATGAAAGAAAAAATTTAAATTAAGTTTACCTCTAGCCATGGAATTAATGGGGCGGGGGGGGGGGTGCTGGGTGGCCTCGTCAGATGTTAAGCATATGACTCTTGATTTTGGCTCAGCTCATGATCTCACGGTTGGTGAGATCGAGCCCCATGTCTGGGGCTGTCAGCGCAGAGCCTGCTAGCTGTTATCTCCCTCTCTCTCTGCCCCTCCCCTGCTCTCTCTCTCTCAAAAATGAATAAACATTAAAAAAAAAAAAAAGAAATGTAATTAATCAGAGGTGCAATCATGGACATTTGGACTGATTACGTGGGGGGGGGCACTGATTGGGGTGAGGGGTGGGGAATCCAACTGGACTAATTTTTAAAACTATTTTTACATCTTTATTTTGGCAAAACAGGATTTCCAAACCAGAACATTTTAATTCCTGCAGAAACAGAAACGATTTTCAATGAGAATATCTGATTATAATTATTATCCAATTTTGTTTAAAACCCAAATTATCTCTACTGGGAGAAAAATTAAAACCTATGCACCCCCCCCCCCTCCCTAAAACATCCACATTTAAAGAAGGGGGTAAAGAAAGGCTGAACCTGTAAAGAGTTATAGGCATTTTATTCTCTCAGCATATTCTGGATTCAGGGGAAATTCTGTGGCTCAGAGCAGGCCCTGGATGACTAAACCCCGCTTCCAGCCTTGCCGAGGCCGATCATCCAAGCCCTGGCCGACTTTGTCACAGGGCGGAATGACACATTTGCACATGGTGAAACAGTTTCGTCAGTGAAAAAGATTTCAACTCGCTTTAAAAGAAGGAAAAGAAAACATTCGGCGCATTCCACATTTTCCCTTAAGTATACCGTACCTTCCAGTTATGCTGCATTCTCTGTGCCTCAGAGCTCCGAAGCACTATTTAAATTGTGCACATAAATCATTTCATCCCCGGTGAAATATAGTCGTCTCCTCGGGGAGAAGGAAGTGGTCACCTGTCCCAAGTGGCTACACCCTGGGGTGAGGACCCGGCTCGGCCACAATCAAAAGGCAGGTAAATCGAACGGACCCACATTCCGTCTTGGAGGCTCAAAGTCTGGAGAAGTTCTCATCTTTGCACCCCACAACCTTTGGGTTAAAGGCTCTCGTTTTTAAAACTGGGAAATTCTACCTCCTGCCCACAGGATCTCAGCAGTTCCAGCGGGTGGGAAATGTAGGGTTACGAGAGCGGAAAGGATCATCAAAAAGGAAGGCTGAAGAAAGAAACTCAGGGAGAAGCTGGAAAAGGTTACACAACCCAGACATTAACAGATAGAAGTGGGGGTGGGTAAGCGCGTTCCCAGCAAAGACTTTCCTTCCACCAACGACTCCACCGTGAGGTTCCTGTAACTCGCAGACGCGGCTTGACTGACAACAATTTTGTTTACACACCACACACCCTTGGGGAGAGCAGTCCTGCGTTCGCAAGCCACTGCCCGCGTTCTAGACGCTTCCCCGGGAAGGGAGCCGGCCTGCGAGGGGGCGGGGCTGCCGGGCCCGGGGAGGCCCCGCCCACGGCTGCACCTCAGCCCCGCCCACCCCGTCACGGGGCTCTCCCGGCCCGAGCGGGTGCAGGGGAGGAGTGAAACCGGTTCTCGGGTCAGCCCACCCCGGGATCTGGCAGAGGAGGGCAGGCCGATACTCGGGTGAGCCTGTGAAAACAGCCGGCATCTGCCCGGCGCGTCCGAGGGCCTCCAAATATGTGCACTCTGTCTGCATTGCTAATCAGGACCTCTGAGGAACTTAGGTAATTTCCAAACCCAAACCCTGCCCCCCCAACACACACACACACACACACACACACACTCGCACCCCGGGTCTGTAGGAATTGCGCACACACACACTTTCGTACCCTGGGTCTGTAGGAATTTTGTACACACACACTCTCGCACCCCGGCTTTGTAGGAATAACACACGCTCTCACACCCTGGATTTGTAAGAATTGCACGCGCACACACACACTCGCACCCCGGTTCTGTTGGAATTGCGCACACACACACACACACACACACACACTTTCGCACCCCAGGTCTGTAGAAATTGCACACACACACATACTCTCTTGCACCCCGGGTTTGTAAGAATTGTGCACACACACATACACACACACTCACACTCCGGATCTGTAGGGATTGTGGACACACACACACACACTCTCTCACCCCGGATTTGTAGGAATAACACTCTCTCCCACCCTGGGTTTGTAAGAATTGCGCTCGCTCACACACACACACAAACACACACACGCACCCCGGTTCTATTGGAATTTCACACACACACACACACTCTCACACCCTGGGTCTGTTGGAATTGCTAATAGGTGCCCCTCCTGTCTGAGGACGTGCTCAGCAGCTAAATTCAGCAGAAAGGATGATCTGAAGGCAGTCTGTGCTCCAGGCCTCCCCCAGGGAGACGAGAGAGAGAGGTCAGCCTCTAGAACTGCCTGGAAGCTTAGACTTTCTTTTGGCAAAGGAGAGAAGTCCACCTCACCTGAGGCTAGGCCAAAAATCACTCTTTCCTGAGGGCCTGGGTTTCCCTGTAACTCAAAGGGCTACCTCTAGCGTAATATTTTTCTCAGTTTCACTAAATTGCTTTCTGCTGAATGATGGTGGGATCTTCGTTTCACAATTAAATCCATCTCCTACCATGACGGCTCCCCAGACTGGGCACGTCCACAAAGATTAGCTCCTGTGTCCTCACACAGCCCAACTGGGGCTGCTATTAACATCTGCTGGGGAAGGAAGGCGACAGAAAGGCCTTCCTAGGCTGTGCTGTCGATGTGAAGTCACACAGACTCGTTCCTTGCTGGGCCAGCTATTTAAACTCCCAGCTTGCTATACTAGGTCAATGGAAACGACTTCACCCTTGACTTCGTTTTCTCTGCAACCACTTCTCAGAAGCTATTTTCATTTCCTTCTTTCCCTATTTCTCTCCCTCTTCCTTTCTCTCCCTTCTCCGCAGGGTCACTTCTTTCTAGACTCTGGGAAGTCTGGAGAGGAGGGAGGATTAGAGAGAAATGAAGGGGAGGGAGATGCTATCCATCAGGAAAGGACAAGGGCAGAGCTGGGACTTAATGCTCCTCCTGCCAAATTAATATGGTCAGAGAACCAGCTGGGTCGGGTCTGGACACGCTTTTCTGTTCTGCAGCTCGAAGGTTTTGTGTCTCTTCAGCTTCGGTGATCTTTGGTGCCCCTGAAGGCAAGTGGTACACCTGAATCATAAAGCTTCAGATGAGTTGAGTTCAAAGTTTTATTTTTTACTTTTAAAGCCCACAATAAATTAGGGCAAAGGTAGTTGGAATCCGGCCTCCTGCCCCAGCGTTCCTCGGAGATGATTAAGGTTGGCTTAAGCAATATGCTCTTGAGAAATCAGGTGTAATGAGACCTGGGTGGAGGGAACCGGGGGTTGTTTGTGGAACTTCTTCTTCTCCTCTGAGGCATGTGCCAGTCTTTCTGGAGCAGTCCTGCAACTTTGCCACTAGAGCCACGTGGTGTCAACCTGCCTTCGCTCCGAAAGTCGCGGAACACAAGGCTTCCCAGCTGAGTATCGGGCTGGCCCGTGAATAAGGAGGAGAGTGGTCACTGTGAAGTGTGGGCTGCAGGCTGAGGACACCTCTTCACTCCCTCCACCGCTGTACCTCCACCCCCAGCATCTTCAGAAGCCTCGCTAGCTAATGTTCAGAGAGAAGTAATGCTTCAGAGCTCTGTCACCAATCGGAATGGAGTCTTTAGGATTAACGTGAGAGGATAGAGTCAAAACAAACATTCTGCACAGATCTAAGTTGATCCTAAAGAAAGCAATTAATTCTCACTGTTCTGTTTCCCTTATCTTTATGGGGAATCATATTTTGTCCCAACTCTCTAATGTTTTTACATTTCCAGAAGAATAGTCGTTTCTTTCTAAGACTCATAAAAATTACCGTGTTGGGGACAGTCAGCAACTCCTGTTTTTTTTCCTCCGAGCCTGTCGATTTGCAAATCTCTGGCCGCTGTAGCAAATAACATGCCTTTGAAACCTGGCCGCAGAGATGCCGTTGGTATGATTTTCCAGGTTGTGCCGGACTGTTTCCCCAGGGCCAACTCAGAGCCCCCAGGCCTCAGATGTATGTAGAGACAGGATGGGAAGTCAGAGCAACAGAAGGATGGGGACTTAAGGTGGCTTCGTTCCAAAGCCCTGGGATGGCCCCCCAGTCACACCAAATCCTGTCCTGGAAAATCTGTCTGCCCTCTCAAAACAGGTTCCCATAATAACAAAGACAAAGCTGGAAGTACCGGCTCCCTGTAGCATGAGCTTGTTGGTGTTTATTAATGCCTGCCTAGTGAATAGACGGGGACCTAGAAAGACCAGGAAGAGAACAAAAGGAGATAAGCGAACTACCTTTCAAAGATAAAGGAAATCTTTCCCACTCCGCTTTGTACGGCGATCTAGACCCACAAGAGGTCAGAGGCACCTGGGTGGCTCAGTCGGTTAAGCGTCCGACTTCAGCTCAGGCCATGATCTCATGGTTGGTGAGTTCGAGCCCCGCGTCGGGCTCTGTGCCGACAGCTCGGAGCCTGGAGCTTGCTTCGGATTCTGTGTCTCCCTCTCTCTCTGCCCCTCCCCCACTCACACTTACTCTCTCTCTCTCTCTCAAAAGTGAAGAAACATTAAAAAAAAATTCAAATGTACTGGAAGTCAGACCCCGAAGACATACCATCCCAAATTGACGCACACATCATGCTGTCAGCTCCATGGGGTTTGCAAACAGCTGAGAAATGACTCCGTCCCTCATGATTCTCCAAGACATTGTCCAGTGGACTTCGTGGACACCAGCGGCCTCTAAACCCCCCTGTTATTTACTGGAGGGTGCTCTGTAAAGAGGAAAGCACCTTGTTTTTTACTTTATTCCACAATTGTGGTCATTTTTATATCACAGTGGTTCCCAAAGCACTTTACAGAGGAATCTGAATTCATCTCTTATTATGGGGAAAATACAGAATTTCAGGGAACTGAAATGAGAAAATCCTTTGGCTGAAATTATTTATTTTTTATAAAGTCTCTCAGTAACAAAGAACCTATCTGGGTGGTAAGTAGATTCAAAACCGTGGGGAAATGACCCAAAGATTGCATTTTGTTTTTACTCTTTTGTTAATGCTCTCTGGGTCAGTTAGACAAATGAGAAAAGTCAATCATATTCAGAGTGGGGTAGTCTTTTACTTAGGGCTTGGACAACTATGTTGCTGAAAATATAAGAACATTAGAGAATTGAGACAAAATGTGATTCCACATAAAGATAAGGGAAACAGAGAACAGTAAGAATTAATTGCCCTCTTTAGAATCAGCTTAGATTTGTGCCGAATGTTGGTTTTGACTTTATTGCTTTAATCCTAAGGGCACCCTTACAAATCAACATTGACATGTGTCCTTAAAAAATAATGGGTACCCAACTCTTAATTACTTAAATCATAGTGCAGAAAGAATTTTCTAGAACCAGCAGACCAAGGGACCATTCATAGAAGGAGAGCAGGATGAACTGGACCTAGGGGGTGGGGAGGAAGCTATCTAAGTTCCTGATTGTTCCTTTTCTCAAAATTCTTTTTGGCAAAGATTTAATTGCACCAAATATCTATCAATTTTATGATGGTAAGACTATCAAACTTGTTTCATTAAACATTCTCTCTTCTCCTACAACTCTCTAAACAGGATTTTCCCATTTAGCACCCTATCAATCCAGAGTTCTGGTTGTACCATAACTCCAAAGATCCCTTGTATCAAATATTAATATTTGTATAGTTGTTAAAGTATTTAATGATGTGTACAGGGACTCTAAAATTAAATATAGCATGTCATTTATAGTCTTTTATAAAACTATAAATGAAAAATTATTTTCTCGCCTTCAGTTTTTGCCAGTAACTTATATTTTAAGTGGTATGTACAATTGTGAAACGCTTTAAATTTTTTTTTAATTTTTTAAATTTAATTTTTTTATTGTTTGAGAGAGAGACGGAGTGTGAGTGGGGGAGGGGCAGAGAGAGAGAGAGAGGGAAATACAGAATCTGAAGCAGGCTCCAGGCTCTGAGTTGTCAGCACAGAGCCCGACGCAGGGCCCGAACCCACAAACGGTGAGATTATGACCTGAGCTGAAGTCAGATGCTTAACCGGCTGAGCCACCCAGGAGCCCCAACAATTTTTTTTTTAAAGAGAGAGCACAGGCAGGAGAGAGGGACTGAGAGCGAGAGACATAGAATCTTAAGCAGGCTCCACGCTCAACTTGGAGCCTGACATGGGGCTCGATCCCATGACCCTGGGATCATGACCTGAGCTGAAACTAAGAGTCAGATGCTCAACTGACTGAGCCACCAAGGTGCCCCATGAAACACTTTTTAAAAAGTAGGGCACTTAGGCAAAATCTTTTACATCATATAGTGTGGTGGTTTTCAAATGACGTTTTTCTAAATACTCTTTTCCAAACAAAATATTAAGTAGAAGACAAAGAAATAAAACAGAAAAACAGAAGTGTTGAGGGGGCAATGGAGGAACAGGTTTTAGGCCTTTCAGCCCTCTTAAGGGCCACAAAAGCACCTTTGAGAAACATTAGGGCATGAGGGAGTGTGAAAGCCAGGGTGGTGGTGTAAGACTCGTCAAAAAGAAAATAAATAAAAGCCCTGTTAGATGACACAGCTCTTCCTTGCACCTGTATGTAAGTGTGTATATTTTGTGTGCAGGTGTGTGTGTGAATTATCATTCAACTGATACGTAGTTCGTGTCTTTATCATTCTTACTCCCAAACTGCAACTTTTGCGGCATTTTATGATGGTGCAAATGGTTCTGTGTCTGTAAGGTTCACATTCTGTAAGTTTTTTCATCCTGGCAGCTCAGAAAAGGCCAGAAGGCATGTTGGGCCACAATACGTGTGCCCTCAATGAAGTTGTTTAGATACATAGCTCTATTTTGTAAAGTAACAGTAGCATCGCAAGAAACGATTGTCAGGTTATGATTAGAACTTTAGAGGCTATTTCATCCCATAATGGTGATCTGTCTTCAGTTGAGAATACTGAGGTCCTGGAAGTTGAGGGAGATCACCAAGGTTATAGGGGTGCATTCCAGGCCCCAGCACAAGTCTCTGGGCCCCAAGTCACATGCTTTTTTTCCACTACCGTGGGTCATGCACTGTATAAACTAATACGAAATTTTTACACCTTGAAAATAACAAAATGTAACTATTGACAGAAATCCATTATTGGTGCATTTGTTTAGACTAATCCAGTCCGGTTCACGATTTAAGTCATAGTCAAGAAGCACAGCTTGTGTTTGATCGCAGATCGTGGAAACATCCTTAAGCAACACGTGTCACGGGGAAAGGATTTCAGGAGGTCACACGGGAAGACAAAGAACACCACGGTTCCCAAGCACTCATGCGTTCTTTGGAAAGTGGGGGTTTGCAAAACACACACCGAAATTGCAAATGTGAGGCGGAGATGGGAAAGCTGAAACTTTGGTGTAAATGAGCCTGATGCTTTTCCACACTGAGAGGTCCTTTCACACTTAACTCCTTGAGTAGCAAGTCGCGAGAGGCCATCCCAGAGGCTGACGCTCTCCGCTCTCCGCTCTCCGACAGCTTTTAATGTTTCTCTGGATGCAAAGGACGACTCCTTTGGCCTGCGTGGCATACGGATCGCCCAAGTAAGAGAGGTTCATGTGGGTTTTAACTTGTGAAGCATATTTGTGCAAACGCCACATACATCTTCAAATTACATAATTGGACGTTTTATTTATAAGGCGCATTTCTTAAACATGCTATTCTCTGCTTCAGGCGAAGTTGGATTTGTTTGTTTTCGTTCTCTCAGAGCTTTTAAGAGAAATACTAAAGAAGGATTTGCTGTGAACCAAATCAATGCGCTAGTTTCCATTTTTGATTTTTTTGGCAGCTTCTGCTACTGCCGGGGAATATTAGCTCCTGTAATGTTAGTCATTGTGTGCCTAATTGTATATGCAGTTAGGTTACATGCATTTCAATATTTGTAGATGCAAATGATTCAGCGGGAACAAACACAGCAGGCTTCGGGGAGGTGGCTGGACAAGGGGGCGGGGCAAGTCTGTCCACAGCATCCCGTGATGAGTCTCGAGGCGGAGGCTTCGCTGTTGTTCCATATAGTTTGGCAAATGGAAGATACTTGTCTTTGTAAAAGCATCTGGGGGTCCTTGGGACGACGATCATAGCGGTTATCTGGTTTATTCAGACTATGTTATGTTCAGGATGGCCTTGATTTGTAAAGGATATCTAATTGATACAGTATTTGAGGTTTCCTCAGAACAAAACTAAAAGGAAAAAGAGAAGTGCTTATTGTAGATCGGATAATACTTGCTTACCGCGCCTCGCAGGATTGGTGTGAATAAATAAATTTGAAAATTGTAAGGGACATTGCAAACCGTGAGGAACTCTTCCCGTTCGTTGGTACAGATATGTATTGGTGTTACATTTCAGTGTGGAAGCAGAGATGAAAAATTCAGATGACCGTTTCTATCCACTCCACATGAAAACACAGGACGCTTACGGGTTTTTTCTTTGATAGCTGTACTGAAGTACGGTTTACATGCCATAAAATCCAATCACTGTAAGTACACAGAGATTATTGTTTAGTAAACACATATAGTCCTGCAGCCATCACTAGAACCCAGTTTTAGAGCATTTCCATGACCCCGGGAAGTTCCCGGATGCCCATTTGCAGTTAATTCCTTTTCTCACCCCAGCCCCACAAAATCACTGATGTGCTCACTGTCTCCATAAATTTCCCTTTTCTGGACATTTCATAGAAGTGGAGTCTTATGAACCTGGTGTCTTTCATTTAGCTTATGTTTTTGAAATTCATCTGTGTTGTAAGATACGTCAGTACTTGGTTCCTTGTTATTGCTGAATAGTATTCCATTGTGTGGGTATGCCACATTTTGTTCATCAGCTGAAAGACATTGGAGTTGTTTCGAGTGTCTGGCTATTGTGAAAAATGCTGCCATGAACATTCACATATGTGTCTTTGTTTGGACATTTTTTTTTTTTTTTCATTTCTCTTGGGTAGATTCCTAGGAGGGAATTGTTGGGTTTTATGGAAAGTTTATGTTTAATGTTTTAAGGAACTGCCAATCTGTTATCCGAAGTGGCTCTGTCCTTTTATATTTCCATCAGCAGTGTGTGGGGGTTCCAATTTCTCCATATCCTTGCCAACACTTGACATTGTCTCTTTGATGATAGCCAGCCTGGTGGGTGTGTGGTGATATGGCAATTTGGATTTGCGTTTCCCTAATGACTAATCGCGTTGAGCGTCTTTTCGTGTGCTTATTTGTCATTCATATATCTTAGTTTTTAAATCTCTAGTCAAATGTTGTGCCTGTTTTTAAAAACTGGGTTGATTGCTCGTCACTGAGCTAGACCCTGCTTGTCTTTTGCCATTAATTACCACTTCCCCCTCCACTGACACGCGGTCTCTCCTCTTCTGCTACCTTCCAACGTTACTACACTTCGGTACCGCTCTTTGATTTTTCAGTACGAACACACTTTTTTCCTCCAAACTTGATTTTTAAACTTCCTCAAGAAGAAGAGCACTTTCACCTTATTTAGTTTTTTATAAGCCAGACCTGAATATTAAAAATATTCTGAAAATAGTATACCCCAATGAATATTTGTCACATAAATGATAGAAAGCTCATCATCTGTATGTAAATATCATCAGCACGCCTGGTATCGTAATTTAGTAAGTCGCATTTAGTTTTCTTGCATTATTACTCATTTTGTGTTGAAACCGTTTTTTTTTTTAATTTTTTAAAATGTTTTTATTTATTTTTGAAAGAGACAGAGACACAGCATGCGTGGGGGAGGTGCAGAGAGCGAAGAAAACACAGAATCCAAAGCAGGCTCCAGGCTCTGAGCTGTCAGCACAGAGCCCAACACGGGGCTCGAACTCACCAACCGTGAGATCATGACCTGAGCCGAAGTCAGACGCTTAACCGGCTGAGCCACCCAGGTGCCCCTGAAAACCGTTTTTGAAAGGAAGGAGTGCTTCAGACAGTAAACCTAAATTTAATTATCAGAGAAAGATTAAAAAGCGATTCTGAGGAAACATTAATATTTTGTGGTAGTTAACATGTTAAAATAAATTCAAATTTTTAGGGACTATTTTTTTTTCTGCAAATGTCTCTGAGTGCCTTAACAAAAATAGCACGAGGCGTAATTATCAACATAGGCAACTCGCTCAAGTGTGCTCATGAGAAAGTTGAAAGCAAAGCAGGTGCTTCACCCACCACCCGCACTCTGGATCCCAAAGAAAAGACTTCTAATTATAAATATAAACTTACTTATGTATATGCCTGAATATAAAACAAAAACAACTTTCCCCATAACTAGTAAATAACAGGGGAAAAAAAAACTTTTGAGTCTTGCCTGGAAGGATGCCAAAGATACACACTTGAGAATATTTTAAGGTAATTAGCATTTTTGTCTCTGTGTCAGTAAAAATAGGCTTTTGCCTGCTACTAATTTTCTTTGGGTTAGTGAGACCATTGTATGAGTGAAGGGCTGTTAAAGGCCATTTATATTGTACAAACAGAGGCACAAATTAGAGAGGGCATGTTAATAAGGAGAGGGGGCTTATGAGTGCTCAATTATGAGCCCAGAACCTGCTTCTATTTTAGGGGGATAGAAAACACATCAATCTTGCTTTTAGAATATTTTCAATTAAAATGAACAGCACATGGCACACTAAACCAGCAAAGGCTGCGGCCATGTGGATTTTGAATAATTCTTACGTACCATCTTAGTATAAAAACTGATATACGTATAATGGGCTGAAATATAATTTGAGATCCCAGAAGACCTAGGTCCCTGAGCTGCATAAGAAATTCTAAAGGAGAAGAAATATAAAACTGGACCATCTGTTTCACTTTTCAGCATGCAACCTTTAGAGTCGACTGTTGGGAGGAGGATGCTGTTTAAACCTGAATAGGGATGAAATATAGTACATAAACTCACAACATATCATTAACTTCCTCTCTCCTAAGCACAATCAATAGCGTCTGCAAGCCCAGTTCTGCATGTTAAAAACAAAGCACAATGTTAGCTGCGCGGAGCATTCACTTCTCCCCACACTGAAACAATAGTGAGCAGATTACTCTCCGGCCCTAGGCAGTGCCTCCTGCCTAATTGGGGTGAGCAAATGCAGGCACCCACTCTGCACGGGCAAGTGTTTGGGGAATTTAATTATAGTTTGCATATGCAACCATATGCATATAAGCCCAGTGTGCACTTTCTTTAGCCACTACTCTCGGTGGCTTCCTAGCATGTTTTTTTATATGTATTTAGGAAAACCTTTCAAGATATCGTCCCCCAAGTTACCTTTCCCCTTATGCAGAGTATCTATTTTAGAATTATAGCTAACCAGGCAGTCACTGTTCATATAATGCTCAGAGAGTGGAAACAGCAGTAAATAAAGCACTGAAGGGTGGCAAGAATGAACGCCTTTGGTGTCAAGGTACCCCCCAACGCTCCTCAAGAAGCCCGATGCCCAACTCCTGCCAACCACGATTGCACTGGATTTTTTGGCCTTTCTTTTTCAGGTGGTGCCAGCCCTCTCTCTTGAAACCTTTGTAACTATTAAGGCTGAAGTGCCATTTAAAGAGAAAGGAAGGCAAAGAAATGAGCTATAGGAAGTCGTGGTGAGTCATTTGTCAATGAATCCTTTCTTGAGCTCATTGGGAAAGCTGGTTTCAGGGTGATGGGATCATAGGCTTTACTTTGAATTTGTCCGTGATAACCTTAAAGCTTTCTTCAAGGGAGATACATAGGGTTCATGTCTGATACACAATGTCTGTTGCTATGGAAAGGTTTGTACTTAACCATATTACAGTGTTCTGTTAGGAGCAGGAAGACCGGAATATCAGTTCATCCCTTTTTTAAACTGTGTTTTATGGCCTAAAACAAAACAAAACCGTACAGCACATACTTGTGACATTAGAAAACATTTTAAAGGCCTTTTTTCCATTGTATGTGTCAAGAAACTGTTATGCATTTAAAGATGCACGGTAGCCTCTTACTATGGAATTTGGTAATAACGTTATAGATGTCAATGACGGTTGATTACCTAAGCTCCTCTGATATGTATACCTCTAGATTCATCTCCGTGTTGCATTTCTGAATTCTGCCTGAATGTCTACTGTTGGTGCCACAAGAGAGCTATCATTTTGGCATGTTACCTGGTACCGTGTTCTTGGTGAACAGGTTCAACACCAGGTAGTGCTATGAACACTGCTGTTCATGAGTCTTCGGTTCAAAATGCAAAGGCAAAGCCCCCCACTAACATTCAAAGTTTGGCTTCCCTGGGACGCGTGAGTGGTTCAGTCGGTCAAGCGTCTGACTCTTGATTTCAGCTCATTCAGGATCCTAGGGTCGTGGGATCAAGCCCTGCACTGTGTAGAGCCTGTTTTTTTTTTTTTAATTTTTTTTTCAACATTTTTTTATTTATTTTTGGGACAGAGAGAGACAGAGCATGAACGGGGGAGGGGCAGAGAGAGAGGGAGACACAGAATCGGAAACAGGCTCCAGGCTCCGAGCCATTAGCCCAGAGCCTGACGCGGGGCTCGAACTCACGGACCGCGAGATCGTGACCTGGCTGAAGCCGGACGCTTAACCGACTGCGCCACCCAGGCGCCCCTGTAGAGCCTGTTTAAGATTCTCTCTCCCTCTCTCTCTCTCAAAAAAAAATTTTTTGGCTTTCCTGGCAAAATGCAGCAGTTGCTCAAACACAGTCTATACACGTTCAGCTTTCACATTTTTCTTTGTGTCAATTATTGCAAAGTATTGTTGGTTTCATTTTTTTTTTTTTTTTTTTTTTTTTTTTAATTTTTTTTTTCAACGTTTTTTTATTTATTTTTGGGACAGAGAGAGACATAGCATGAACGGGGGAGGGGCAGAGAGAGAGGGAGACACAGAACCGGAAACAGGCTCCAGGCTCCGAGCCATCAGCCCAGAGCCTGACGCGGGGCTCGAACTCACGGACTGCGAGATCGTGACCTGGCTGAAGTCGGACGCTTAACCGACTGCGCCACCCAGGCGCCCCTGTTGGTTTCATTTTAAAAAGTAATGTAGGCCTGCCTGGCTAGCTCAGTTTGAAGAGCGTGCAACTCTTGGTCTTAGGGTCGCGAGTTTGAGCCCCGCATGGGGTGTGGAGATTACTTAAATATTTAAAGTAAAACCAGTGTGTATTGTATGGAGCTAACTCCTGCATTTGTTGGAAAACGTGTCGATTCCCAGCATAGACCCTAGGGTCAGGCTACCAGAGTGGGAGTCCCAATATGCATTTGTAGCCTGTGTAAACTTGGGCGAGCTTCTTAGCCTCTCTGTGTCTGTTTCAACATCTGTAAGACTGGAATAATAATAGCATCTATTTCTTAGAGCTGAAGAGGGGATTAAGGAGATAGTTCTGATGAAGCACTGTAAACAGTGCCTGGCACATAGTAGGTATGCACTAAGTGTTGGTTTACTACATCGTTGCATGTTTTTATCATCCTACAATGTTTAACCTTGCCTTTTTGTATGAATATGGAGCCATTTCCCTTTACTCAGAAGCACTTAAAATGGTAGAATTTGGGGCATCGTGGTGGGATGTTTGAAAAATATGTGGGTTTGGGGGACTTTCCTGTGTCCCACAAATACTACTAAGAACATAATTGACAGTTTCCCTGTGACTGTAGGGAAATTTTGGCCTTTAGATCTATAGTAAGTAGGATTCCCTCTTTGCCCGTTGTCCTGCTGAAAGCTCTTTTTTTGGTTTTAGGTAATGCAAATGTAACAGCAGTTTATGTAGATGTATATGTGTTATGTAGGTCCTTCAATTGTTTACATCGATGCTTTATTAACAATCCTGATATGTTCTTAAATGTAGAAAGAGGTTTAAAATAATTTTGATAATTCACTCCACTAGGCAAAGCTTTGCCAGTGTCCCAAGTATAGTAAATGGAGAAAAAGAGAGACCTTATTTTGCACATATCCAAACTGATGCCTGAAGTTTCAGCCCAGACCTAGAATTGTTCTAGTTGACATTTATCCACAAGCAGTAGAACCACTATCAATAGGCCTGTTTTCTTTACTCAGAATATAATTTGGTATTGTGAAGTTAATCTGGCTATAATTGAATGGAATTTTTTGTTCTTTAAAGGTTTGTTTTTTTTTTTTCCTTCACATTTCATTCATGTACTATCTCTAGTGAGGTCAAATTCCCCTGTAAATATCATCTGATTTATTCTCACAACATCTCTAAGAGATAGGATGCATTTGTCTATATTATTAACATCTGGTGTTAGAAGATCCACATTTACTTTGTTGGGAGTCACTGAAAATAAATCTCATGCAGACACTAATGGAAAATATAATAGGAGATAAATACAGGTATGCCTGCAAATGAAGATATTTTCCCACCTTTGAAATCTGTTGACTAAAAAGATAAAAAGTAGAACAACTTATGATGATTGAATAGTAATAAAAAGCAGCATTTAATCTAAATCTCTCCTTCCTGTGATTACAGCATGCTAAATATTACTCAATACCAGCGAGGCTGCTGATGAGCTATGTAAATGTTTTCCAATAAAATTAAATAGATTAGATTTGGAAAGAGAATGTTAATGTTTCTAAGGCTTTTAAAGAGTCTTCTTTATTTTTTTTTGGAAGAGCCTTCTCTACAAACTTTTCTGAAAAAGACAGTTTCAGACCACGTCACGGTGTCCTGAGTCGTAGCTGACTGAGCGCCCTTATTTCCACGTGGCCAGAACGGACGGAGGCAACCGTCGTGGGTGAGAAGTTCTTGTCATTTGTAATCCTTTATTGTTAATTCTCTTCATGTATTTGGCCTGCCGCTTTGTTTTGGTTGTCAGAGTTTGTTACTGAGACAAGAGTCGGATCATCCTGTTCCGACAGCCGCAGATTGAGTTGGCATGAAACACCGTGAGGTGAGTCTAATTGCTGTTAATATTGGGAGGATGAATAATCCTATTAAAAAGGAGAACAGTTATAACAAAATAAATAAGTGGAGGCAAGTCTACATTACATGAAAGAAGGACAGCTTGATGAGGGGAAACCCATTAACCCGAAAGGAAACAGTTCTTTGCCTCCAGTTTAGCAGTGGTGAGCAAGACCACATTCATACCGGATCAAAATGGAAACGATTTTTCTGAGTCATTTATAGACTTAAATATTAGGTTTTCTTATATATGGAAAGAGAGACCCTACTGTGATTCCTAATTGTTAATTGAATATCAAAATGCCATGTTAGGTAGGTTTCTAGGGGAACTTTCATCCTGTTCCATAGGTATTATTAACGACTCAAAAAAGGGAACTTTATGTTAGGTGGAGAGAACTATAGTCTAAACCAGTGCTCCGCAAACTCAAGTGTCCATATCCATCCTCCTGGGATCTGGATAAATTGTGGATCCTGATTCAGTAGCTCCTAGGTGGGGCCTGAGTTGCTGCATTGGAGAGGCCCCCAGGAGATGCCCAGGCTGCTGATTCAGGACCCCTCTTGGAGAAGGCAGGCTGCAGGGAACTACTTTACAAAGAAATCCACACAATTATGGTGTAACTTGCTTTGTCGCCATTTCAGGGAGTTGAATGGCATCGGGATAACAAAACCAAACCACTTGCTTTGCAAATGGAAGTGGAGAAAATGAGTCCATTTAAAGCTTCAAGGACTCCTTTACATTTTTAAAAAAATTTTTTTAATGTTTATTTATTTTTTGAGAGAGAGAGAGAGAGAGAGAGACCACAAGCAGGGGAGGGGCAGTGAGAGAGGGAGACACAGAATCTGAAGCAGGCTCCAGGCTCTGAGCTGTCAGCACAGAGCCCTACGTGGGGCTCGATCTCACAAACCACGAGATCATGACCTGGGCTGAAGTCAGATGCTTAACTGACTGAGCCCCCCAGGCGCCCTCCCTTTATGACTTTTTAAAAGTAATCTCCATACCCAGTGTGGGGCTCGAACTCATGACCCTGAGGTCAAAAGCTGCATGCTCTACCAACTGAGCCAGCCAGGCGCCCCAAAGACACCTTGAAGGACAACTGGGATTACTGTTAAGGGTGAAGCTGTCATGGAACAGGCAGACAGGAAGAAAGTCTCCTGGTTCCTTCTGGAGCTTCGTGCATAGCCTCCTTCAATACCTCTCTTCCTGTGGTCATAGTTATCAGATGGCTACAGGAAACATGGACACATTCTGTTCACACAATAGACTCCACAACCCGATTTCGTGATGCCTGAGTAAGAGAGGGCATTGTGCTTCTCCTTCATCGTCCCCCAAAGTTGTGAAGAGAAAGCTTAATGCTGCAAGCACCTCACAGCATGTACATTTCACCCGTTCGGCCTCTGCCCAGCACATGCTGTTTATTGGTGGCTGCATAGTGGTAAGATCATCTGACACCCCTCAGCATAAAGTCTGGTGTTGTGGGCTCTTGAATGCATTAATCTTAATCAAACCGCGGATAGCTGAATAAGAGGGAGAACTTTGAATGATTACGGAGGCATTGGAGTCAGAAGAGCTTTAAATGGGGGAAATGGGTTTTGGACCCTTGAGCGCATGTTAAATATTCTGAGTTTGGGGTAATCACAGACTCTCATTTATTACTTATCAGGTTAGTATGTAGGGACAGCATGAAGAGATGGTAGGAAAGGGCATTCCAACTTTATGGACAGTATGTGGGTGCATCAGTCTGCTCTGGTTGCCATAACATAATACCGTGGCCTTGGTGGCTTAAACGACAGACATTGATTTCTCAGTTCTGGAGGCTGGGAACTCCAAGACCCAGGTGCCAGCTGATTCAGTTCCTGGTAAGGAAGGGCCTTCTGCCTGGTTTGCAGGCAAGCTTCCTCTTGTGCCTTCGAGTGGCTGAGAGAGAGAGAGAGAGAGAGAGCCATCTCTCTGTCTTCCTCTTCTTGTAAAGCTACTGATTTCATTCTGAGGGTCTTAACCTCATGATGCCCTACCTCATCTAGCCCTAAACATCTTCTTAATGCCCCATCCCCAAATACCATCACATCGGGATAGGGCTTCAACATGTGAATTTGGGGGGGGGGGGCACAATTCAGTTAATAGCAGTGCAATAAAGGCTGATGAGACGGTGGTGACTTTGTAATTATAATACAAGCACAAAGATGAATACTGTTTTCTTGCTTTTCAACTTATTATATGCTTTTTATATGTGTTGTCTCTAAATCCACAAGTATAAGTGTATACATCATACTGATGTCAAGTCTGGAAACAAAGTCCCTGATGTTAGAGTCATCACATTATTGAAGGCTGCTCGTTCTAAAATTAATTTATTCCCCTACCCACAGTATAACCTTTTAAAAAATTGTTATCATGTATTTATTGACTAACTCCCATAATCTTAACTCTACAAAGACAAATTTAGTCCTACTTCACAAAGACAAATTTACATGTTAGAAAAAATATCTACACTTTCTAGTACACACTAGAAAGCCAACATGGCAGACAAATGTGACGTAGAAAGATTCGCTTGCTGGGGAGCCTGGGTGGCTCAGTAGGTTAAATGTCCGGCTCTTGGTTTCGGCTCAGGCCATGATCTCAGGGTTTCGTGAGTTCTAGCCCCATGTCGGGCTCTGCACTGGCAGCGTGGAGCCTGCTTGAGATTCTCTCTCTCCCTCTCTCTCTGCCCCTCCCCCACTCACACTGTCTCTATCTCTCTCAAAATAAATAAACTTAAAAGATTTTTTAAAAAAGAAAGACTCGGGGCGCCTGGGTGGCTCAGTCGGTAAAGCGGCCGACTTCGGCTCGGGTCATGATCTCATGGTCCGTGAGTTCGAGCCCCGCGTCGGGCTCTGTGCTGACAGCTCACAGCCTGGAACCTGTTTCAGATTCTGTGTCTCCCTCTCTCTGACCCTCTCCCGTTCATGCTCTGTCTCTCTCTGTCTCAAAAATAAATAAAATAAAAAGAAAAAAAAAAAAGAAAGACTCACTTACTGGTACAAATTCATGGAAGTGATGGAGAAAATGGAACAACAAACTGCCCAGCTGTCATAAAGCAAGAAACCAAAGTTAAAGCAAAAAGCACAAGACCTCTGGGGGTTTCGGCCCTGGGTAAAGGCCGTTGGGATGAGGAGGGACTGGGGAGGAGGAAGAGCTAGGGACAGGAGATGAGGCCTTAGACTCATTGGGCAGGGAGGCTGGAGCCAGTCTCCTGCAGAAAACCTGGAGACTGAGCAGAGCTAGTAGCACTCCACTCATCGGCCTATGGAAGGAGCCAGAGGCTTGCTGTTATTGAGGCTGAGAGTGGGCACAGGCCAGGGAAGGGACATCATCTGAGAGAAACTGATACCAGCCCTGGGCCTCTTCCTAAGAGGCCTGAATTTATACTGTTTGCTTAGAAAGCTAACTCTAAGTCCATTTCCTTAGAATGCACTCTCTCAGCCAATCAATTAACATAAAAATACACCCAGAGCCTTGAGACCCCTAGGAATCTGACAGAAGCAGAGCATTCTATGAGATCACTTTCACAACCTATGGGTCAGAAGCTGGTTAGTCCGCTGGGGCTATCCTAACAAAGTGCCACAGACTGGGTCGCTTAAGCAACAGAATTTCCTCCCATTCGTGGAGGCTGGAAGTCCAAGATGAAGACATTAGCGGGTTTGCTTTCTCCTGAGGCCTCTCTGCTTCGCTTGCCTTCCTGCTGTGTCTTCACGTGGCCTTTCCTCTGTGTCCACACATCCGTGGCGTCTCTTCCACTTCTCAAAAGGCCATCATTGGTCATCTCGGATTACCCTTATGACCTTGTTTAATGTTAGTCACTTCTTTAAGGGTCATCTGTCTAGATACAGCCACGTGGGGGTTTAAGGCTACAACGTATGAGTTTAGGTGGGAAACACAGTTTAGTTCGTAGCAGAAGCCTCTCAGAAAAGCAACCGGAACCCGCCGAAGATGAATTCGCAACCGTCACAACAAAATGTTACAACGTACACAAGGGGTGCCACCTTATAGGAGAGTCATCAGAGAGTTATCAAGAGACTCAGCACCAAAACAACTACAGATGGCAGAACAAACACCAGACAGTCTGAAACAAATAGAATGAGCCAGCAAAAAGTTCTTAAAAAAGAATCGAAAACATAACGACACAGCAGGATGCCTAAAGGATAGGCAAATTTGGAAAGAAACAAATGGAATGTCCAGCAATGGAAATTACACTCATTACAATCTCATCGGATCAGGTAAATTAGTGCACTAGACACACCTAAAGAGAAAATTAGCCAATTGGAAGATATATTTGAGGAAACCACCTTGAGTGAAAGAGAGGAGATGATGGAGTGATGATAGATGTGTAAGACGGAATGAGAAGGTCCAACATACACCTACTGTGTCTCAGGGAGACACAGGGAGAGAGGAGAAAATGGGAGGCAAACAATGGTCAAACAGAAAGTTAATGAAAATGTTCTATAGTGAAATATTAGAATCTAAAAATTGAAGAAATATACTGATTCCCAAGTAGGAGAAACAAAAACAAGTGTACATCTAGTTTGAGAAAAATCCAACAATTCCAACATTTCCCACAAAAGACATCTCAATAAATAGCAAAAAATTGGTTTCCCATAAAACATATCCTTTGATCATAAGGCAGTGAAATTAGAAATTAATAACCAACAATAGCTGCTAGGAAAATGAAAAATGACCATCATGTCAATAAAAAGGGTCTGAATGACACAAACTGTATCAACAGATGCATTGAATCTTTTAAAGTTATATCAATATATACAAGAAAGTGCATCTTTACGGTATGTGGTACCTCATTATTTATAATTCCGGTTTCATAAATACATCCTTTTCCTTTGCCTCATGGCTGTCTCTGAGACTGTTTTGTTAGCTGTGTCTGGCTGTGATACCAGAGAACCATATTTTGTTGGTACTTTACAAAGAGCTTTCACATACATTCTGTCATCGTCTAATTTCTCCCTCTTGGTGATATAAATCAGAGAGGCATTTGCGACATCCTTGACTAGCGTGCAAATCTCTTACCGATATGTGCAAGATAAGTACTCTTGGAGTCAGAAATTTCTTGCCAACCGATTCTGCTTTCTTCCACAGCATATAGAGACTTCCTCTGGGCTTTCCCAGTGAGCACAGCCTTACAGAGGAAAGTTACTGACCTTAAGGACTGAGGAGCTTGAGGACAGTATTCTCTCACCAGTATTAAGTATTAGATACATGTATTAATGGATTCATCGTTAAAATGATTAGAAGAGAATGGCCTGAAAGATGTGATGATGGGGCAGAGACTGCATCGATAGAAAAACTTATTTTTCCCTTAAAATCTGACTACGGAAATTAAATAGGCTTTTAAGAATTTATAATGTGTTTTGCAAAAGAAAAAAAATTTCTCGATTGACTTCAAAAAACATGATAACGTTGCCTTCGGGCTCCCCTAAGACTTAAAATTCTGTTGAGGATTACGTGCATGTAAATTCTTTAATAAACCACCCATAGAGGTCTGCTTTGGAAAGATTTAATCCCCGAATGTGTTTCTAGAGAATTCTGGTTGCTATTCCAAATAGGGCAGGCAGGACAATGTGCCTTGGGGAGTGTTGCATGGGCCCAGTAGCAACTCCAGGCACAACCAAATGGCAAAGCATTTGACATATAATTCTCCCTTTTTTTATTTTTATTTTTTGGTATATGTTACTGAGGTGTCTCCTCTCCTTTTCATTTCTATTTCTTTGTTTTTACCTGGAGCCAATCTTGACATCAATTCTCTATATTCACTGCCTTCCACAAGAAAACAGTCAGTCCAGGGACCCTTGGGTGGCTCAGTTGAGTGTCCAACTCTTGATTCCGGCTCAGGTCATGATCTCTTGGTTCGTAGGATCGAGCCCTGAGTTGGGATCTGTGCTGACAGCACAGAGCCTGCTTGGATTCTCTCTCTCCCTCTCTCTCGGCCCCTCCTCTTGTTCTCTGTAAGTAAATAAACATTGAAAAAAAAGAAAGAAATACAATCAATCCAAAACCCTTAAAGAAGACTTGTGGTGGCATCCTAAAAGGTTGTGTCCCACACTTTGCAAAGTTCCACCCCACAATCCCATTCAACATCTCTTACATCACCCTTGCTCCCCAGTTCCCAGCTATCAGGAGTCACCTATAAGGATGCCCTCTGTAACACAGCCTCAGCTGGAGACTCCGTTGATATACCTTCCCCCAGGATGTTCCCTAAAGTAATCCTGTTTGCCACCCACCTTGCCTATCACGCAGGGTAATTCAGTCACCAAGCCCAAGTTCCCTAGCTTATGCCAGCACCCTGTAAACTGGTAGCTCTCCAGCTGCAAGAATTTATCCTCAGAGAGCAAAGCGGGTTACAGTCAATAATAATTCTCTTACGTATAAAAGTAAATGCTTTATTAAACTAGCAGTACTGATATTTTTCTCCCAAAACCACCTTTGTCTTATGAATAAATTAAAATGTCAGGGCGCCTGGGTGGCTCAGTCAGTTGAGTATCCAATTCTTGATCTCAGCTCAGGTTACCACCTGACAGTTTCTGAATTTGAGCCTCAAGTTGGCTAACAGTGCTGAGCCTGCTTGGGATTCTCTCTCTCCCTTTCTGTCTCTGCCCCTCCCCTGCTCATACGCCCTCTGCCTCTCAAAAAAAAAATTAATAAACGTTTAAAAAATTTTTTTGAAAAGTTAGCCTCCAGCATATTGTTTTCTCTACCTCCCTTTAATTTTATCGGATTTTAATTTAGTCACTTCATTACAATGGTTGCAATTGAACAGACTGTTTTGTCCAAGGAATCATTTATTTCTTAAAGTTAGTCAATTGACTGAAAAACAAACAACTGAGCGCCAAAAAGTATTTGGAACTTTGTGGTTTGTACACATAGGTAAATAGTTATCTCCGTATAAAATCCTAGAATCATTAGTTTGTAGAAATTAGGGGTTCAATCAGAGAGTGATATGATTCTCAGAAATTGAGAAAAATTAGAGAATTTCATTTTACATAAATTAGCCTTTAGTGTTTAGACTGCTTCATCCAGCATCATTATACCAAAATTTCTAGAGATAACGCTTTGATGAGAGTTAGTTAAGTCAAGTAAGGTGAAAACACTGCTGCTGATAAACTGCATGGCTGGTTATCCACGTCTTGGAAATGACCTTCCTGTAAAATTGTGTATGGAATCTAACAGTGATTACATGTGTATATATATATAATTTTTATATATAGTATGTATATATTTTATTTATACATTACATGTATGTAATATATTACGTTATAGTATGTATATATTACATGTATATATATTATTTTTTATATATAGTATGTATATACCTTATTTATATATATATTTATATTTTTTTAAGTTTATTTATTTTGAGAAAGAGCACATGTGCACACGTGTGCAAGCAGGGGAGGGGCAGAAAGATATATATAGACATATAGATATATAGATATTAATGTTTATTAAAAGAGAGAGGGGAGGGGAGGGGCAGAAAGAGAGGGGGACAGAGGATCCAAAGCAAGTTCTGTGCTGACACCAGAGAGCTGGATGTGGGGCTAGAACTCACGAACTGTGAGATCATGACCTGAGCCTAAGTCAGATGCTCAACTGACTGAGCCACCCAGGCACCCCCTAACAGTGATTAACTTTTACGTCAGGCCTTACTTCCCTCAAAAAATATAACATTCCTGAGGATATGTGTGACAATTTGGAAAGAGAGGAGGCACAGATAAAGAGCAATTCTGGAATACATCTTCCAAACAGAATTGCAATAGAATGATACGGAAAAACTTTGGCAAAGTAAGTAAGGACAGGGTTTCCAGCAAGGCCTGAAATCCTTATGAATGTTCTATGCCTTATATTCTTTTTGTTTTTTAAATGTTTTATTCATTTTTGAGAGAGTGCAGTGAGGGGAGGGGCAGAGGAAGCAGAGCAGAGGGTCTGAAGCAGGCTCTGCGCCTACAGCAGTGAGCCCTGTGTGGGGCTTGAACCCCCAAACCAGGAGATCATGACCGGAGCCGAGGTCAGATACTCAACCGGCCGAGCCACCCAGATGCCCCTATGCCTTATGTTCCTAATTTCCTTTATCTAAAGATTTCATGAGACATGAAGATGATCATCTTTATTCTTTGACTTTCCATTGTTCTTTCCTAATCTTTGCTTCTTTCTGAAACGTAAATCTATCTTTGAGGTAATGGCTACGTATTAAAGTTACATTGGACAACTATTTTAAGATTAAATCAAATAGGAGAATGCACTTTGGAAAAATTGATTAAATCCAGGTTCCCTAGTGGGAGAGTAAAACAGAAATAATGTTAAATCACCTTCTCCCTGGATAAGGGATCTGCTTGTAAAACCTGGAATATCCTTTTAAAGTAGAATGTTTATAGGGCACCTGGGTGGCTCAGTCAGTTAAGTGTCTGACTTCGGCTCAGGTCATGATCTCACAGTTCACGGGTTTGAGCCCCACGTCAGGCTTTGTGCTGACAGCTCGGAGCCTGGAGCCTGCTTCAGGTTCTATGTCTCCCTCTCTCTCTGCCTCTCTCTCTCTCTCTCTCTCTCTCCCTCTCTCAAAACATAAATAATTTTAAAAAGTTTAAAGTAGAATGTTTATTACACAGTCTGGGAAAAACATTTTAGTACATTTGACAAGGTGTTAATTGCCCTAATGTTCAATGTTCTTACATATCGATACAAAAGTAAATAAGTCAATTTAATAAAAAAAAAAAAAGTTTATTTGCAGTGAAAAAACTGATTGATAAATACATACAAAGTTCAAGCTCAATTATAATTGAAGAAATAAAAACTTCTAAAACTGAGAAATGAATTTTTTTCTTTCTTATTGCCAGAGATGAAAATATTTGTTTTGGGCGTGGGAGATTTGTTCTCCCAGGTACCATCAGTAGGAATGTAAATTGATACAGCTTTTTCGAGAGTGATTTGTCAGGATGTACTAAATTTTAACGTGTAAATTTTAACCTTTTTTGAATGTTAATTTATTTATTTTGAGAGAGAGAGAGAGAAAGAATCCCAGGCTCGATCGATCGATGCGGGACTTGATCCCACCCCTGCGAGATCACAACCTGAGCCCCTATCAAGAGTCAGAGGCTCCACTGAATGAGCCCCGCCGGGCATCCTTGTAAGTTTCACTTTTTTTAATGTAAATAACACACCTTTTGATTTTCCAACTCCATTTAGACATTTATAGTGTTTTACACGTGAAACAGAATAAACATTGCCATATTATTTTTAAATAGCCAAAAACCCGCTGAAGAGCCATCCATAAGAATCTGGTTCTTTTATATGTTAGGGCACAATTTGTGCCCACATGCAAATGTTCATAGGAAGGAAACAGCTATATATGCTACTGGAAAAAAATCCAAGATAAACTGTTTTGTGCAAGAAAAAAAGCAAGTTAGAGAACATCTATATCATAATCCCATTTGTCTAAAATAAATAAATATTTTATGTGTACGCTCTGGAAAAACCACAGGGAAGTGGCAAAGAAGTACTTTTTATTCGTACATTATTCTGTCCCGTACCATTTCTTGGCTTTTCTTTCTTTCTCTTTGGTTTTGGTTTTGCTCAGTTTTGTTTATTCTTTTGTTTGTTTGGTTGTTGCCATGAGCATTTATTGTTTATATAAAAATATGTAGCTAATGGTGAAAATAATTTTTTAGGGTTTTTTAAAAATTTATTTTTGAGAGAGAGAGAGAGAGCAAGCTGGGGAGGGGCAGAGAAAGGGAGACACAGAATCCGAAGCAGGCTCCAGGCTCCGAGCCGTCAGCACAGACCCTGACGCGGGGCTCAAACCCACAAGCTGTGAGATTGTGACCTGAGCCGAAGTCGGACGCTTAACCGACTGAGCCACCTAGGCGCCCCAAGGTGAAAATAATTTTTACTTTCATTAAATATTTTGTTTCAATGTTCCTAAATCTTCTGGGAACCACGGCAGATGGGCTCTTTCCAAGAACAGGAACACCATTAGGACTATCATCAGTCCCTTTTTCTCTCTTCTCCCCCATGGCATTCCTAGTACCAAGATTCTTCTTTAGTCGTGGACTAGAGAGACAGAGGTGCTCTGAGGTCAGAAGAAGATGGTCAGGGACATGGGCACACCCAGTCTGAGGGGCAAGTGGGCCTTAAAAACAAAAGTTAACTGTGTTTTCATGAAAACACCCTATACTTCCATGCAGCACTTTTTCATCTTTTCTCATACCGTCTTGCTTAGCTGCTGTTGATTAAGATTTAAGTGGACAGGAATGGAAGGCACAAGATGAAGCAAATATTCTGAAGCTCCCTTGTAGGATGGATCCGATTCCAGATAACTTTTCCAGTTGTAAAGAGCAGTGACAACAAGAACCAGAAGTATTGTGCTTCACATCATGTAGATGTCAGTTACATGATGAGAAAAAAATTAAATATTCATGCTACGGGAAAGTGGCTTTTGCAGACTGGAGAGCAACTGGGATGCACTCAGAAATGCTTATTTCAGGGAGATTTTCTGCCGTTGGATTCAAAGCACTGAAAGAAAAAACAAAACACAAGAGAAATAGGTTGTCCTGAAGGCTGTTTTATTTAGTCCTCTTACATTCCTATCAAATTTTCTTGCAAACTCCCTTGGAGGTTAAAGTTTATTTTAGGAGGCAGTACCTTGGTTGAAGCTGCTTTTCAATAAGGAGGAGGCTGAAGTCAACTGCCCCCACCCTAATTGCTTTGTGAAGCTTTCTCTTCTCCCTAATCTCACTGTAGTTTCTTAAGAAATGAGGCACTTACATATCCCAAGGGGTTAAATGGAGATTTCTGCTGCAGAGGAGAAAGTACGGAGTTTGCGGCATTAATCATTGAATAACATCAATCACACATCCACTTGGGCAGTTAAATTTCTGTTGCACAGAGTACAGAAATACCTGGGGAATGTCTCCCTCTTCGTTTGTGGTGGTATTAGACATCTGTCATGAAGACCTTGTAAAAATAGATGTTGGGAGGCAAACAAAGTCATTTTAATGCCAACGCAATGCTAGGCACATAATGAGTAAGACTCTATAAAAATTGTTGAGTATATAAATGAAATTCCCAAATAAATTATTGCACCAATTCCCTTCACAGTCTATTAATCGCCACCTTACTGCACACTCGTGTGTTCATTGCAGCAAGCATGATCTTTCTTAGGCACCATTTTGATTTTTCAGCTCCATTTTCAGAAACTATAATAAGTCAAAAATTTTGCTCCTTGGGTTCCTGGGTGGCTCAGTCTAAGCGTCTGATATCAGCTCAGGTCATGATCTCACCGTTCATGAGTTTGAGCCCCGCGTCAGGCTCTGTCAGCTCAGAGCCTGGAGCCTACTTCAGATTGTTTCCTTTTCCCATTCACGCCCTGTCTCTCTCTCTCTCAAAAATAAACATTAAAACTTTTTTTTTAATTTTTTTTCCTCCTGTAAAATCCATATTGCTGATGCATGTTGAAAGGTTTTCTGACAATTGGTCCCTTCTCCCTAATTTCCCTCTTTAAAAGTTATTGCACATTCGTATTATCTTTGCTCCCCTAGAACACATGTGAATCTGCCTCATAATCTGCCTTGCCCAGTCCAAATGCTACTTTTGCTATCTGCAATGCTTTCACGCTTTTCCTACCATTCCAGATCAGTTTCACTCTGCTCTTCATGTCATTTGTTATTCTAGCCAGCCTCGCGGGGTAGAAGTATGGAGCAGTGTACTTATAATAATAAAGTTATGGAGAGTTTTAGTTCTCTTTTACATGACTTCATGTCAATTCAATGCAAGCTTAGTGATCTTTAGTGGAATATTAGCACGTTGGAGGTAAAGGCTGCTTTTACAATTTTCTTACTCTCACCAAAATGTTGACTACATACAGGAACCTTCGTGACCTAGTTAATTTCAAGGGCCTGGTAACCTCTCAGAAAAAGATCAACGTGACTTCCTTTGAAAATTAAAAAAACATCATATGGTTTGGTCATATCAATAGCATATTGACGAGTCAATAGTGAAAAAGGGTCAAATATTTGTAAGTCAATCTAAAACTGTAATGAAATTCAAATATAAGTCCCAATTTTAGTGTTTGTTTTTGGTTGTTTCGCTGGAACATTAAAAAAAGCATAGGGATGCATGGCTGGCTTAGTCCTAGAGTGTGCGACTCTTGATCTCGAGTTGTGAGTTCAAGCCCCACGTTGGGTGTAGAGATTAATTTTTAAAAAATTTTAAGGAGTAAAAATCACTTTGAGAATTTTTTAAAAATATATTAAGGAGGATATGCCATATCAATTATTATACAAATACTTAAAAGCTAGAATAATTAAAGTATGGCACTGGTAAAGAAATAGATATACAGATTAATAGAACATAACTGAAAGCTCAAAAGTGATCCTTGTACGTAAGGAGAATTTAGTTTTTCCCAGAAATGGCATTTTGTATCAGGGGATAAAGTAGGACTTATTAAACAAAGGTTGAAATATTTGGTTGATCACTTGGGAAAATAAAAATTTGGATACCTACAATATAACAACATAAATACCACATAGATTAACAATTCCTAAGTAAGTCAAATAAAAACAAAACAATACATAAAAGTGTTAGTGGATATCATAATTAAGTATTTCTATAGTCTGTAAGAAGAGAGAACTTTCTAAAAATGATACCAAAGACATAAATTAAAAAGGAAGGGAAGTCCTGATAAACCTTAAAAATTCTACATAAAAAAAATCATAACCAATGTTTAATAACAATGAACTGACTGAAAAAAATATTTATAGTATATAAGACAAAGGGTTAAATACTCAATCTATAGTCTTCTAAAATCAGTCAGAAAAATAATGTCTTGATAGAAAAATGAGTAAGAAACTTAAAAAAGTGACATATAAAAGAATAAACACAAATGGCAAATAATTTTGTAAAAATGTTCAACGATCCTAGTAATCCAAAAAGTGCAATCATATTTTGACCCATCTGATTGGCAAAGTGCAAATGAGAGAAATTTGGTAACACCTCCTAAAAGACTTTAAAAGGATCTATCCCATGACTTCTACCTTCCATTAGTAGAAGTAGGGAAACATATGCATAAAGAAATGCTTATAGCCACTGATCATTACAGCAAAATATTTGGGAAAAGGTGGGGTGGTATCCAGGCAAATCCCAAAAGCGTAAATAAGTTAGAAATGTACTTTCTAGCCATGTAAATGAAATCTTGAGATAAGCAATCCATAGTTGATATTGCAACTCCATGATTAACAGTGACGCAGGTTTATTCTGTCTTGTGCCTACAATCCCATTAACATGAGGATTCTACCTCGTGGTCCAAGATAGCTACTCGATCTCCAGACATCTCATCCATTTACACAGGAAGTAGTGTATGAAGATACGTTGGGAAGATACGAAGTTAGAAAGGCACAGGTCTTCTCTTTAAAGATACGTCCTGGGAGATGAACATATGGCCACACCTGACTGCAAGGCAAACTGGGAAATAAGCCTTAATTCCAGACAGCACCTGCCAGCTAAAAACTGGAGTCGTGTTACTAAGGAAGAAGAGAAGATGGGGCATTAGGGGACAATCTATAGTCTCTGCCACATAACCAAAATGTTGACTCATAAATGGTTCAACAACAGATAAGCTCTGGTTCATTCAGACAGTGAAATACTATGTTATTGTTAAAATGATGTTATGGATCTATTGTTATTAACATGAAAAGAGATGCCCAATGTATTATTAAATGACAAAAGCAGTTCATGAAATAGTTTTTTTTAAGTTTATTTATATTTTGAGAGAGGGAGAGAGAGCTCGAGCTGACTGGGGGCGGGGCAGAAAGGGGGGGGGGGAGAGAGAGAGAGAGAGAGAGAGAGAGAGAGAGAGAATCCCAAGTAGGCTCCATGCCATCAGAATGGAGCCTGACACAGCACTTGAACCCACCAAATGCGACATCATGACCTGAGCCAAAACTCAAAAGTCAGATGCTCAACCAACTGAGCCACCCAGGCGCCCCATCAAACTGTTTTGATAGTACAGTTTTTATAGTATCATTTCTTATCTAGTTGCCTTTTCCTCTATTTTGTCTATTGATTGATCAATCTATCTTAAAGTACTTTTTAGTTTTTAAAATGATAGAATTTCTAAACTACTTTGTTGGGTTTTAAATTTCTGACTATACTGCATTGTGATATGAAATGTGCTATGTATGAAATGAATACTTTGGTATTTGTTGTGACTGGATTGTGTCACTCTCTAGTAATTATCTGTTTTCCCTAATTATTGGGGCCAGGATTCTGTATACATTCATTAGAGCAAGCTTATTAATTGTGTTGTTCAAGACACTTTATATTTCCTAATTATTTGTAAGGCTTTCTATATCAGTTTCTGAGAGATGTGTGGTAAAAATACCTACCATGATGAAGGCATTTAATCATTTCTTTAATATATATACCATTATTGATGTTTTTAAAAAATTTTTTTAACATTTTTATTCATTTTTTGAGAGACAGAGAGAAAGACAGCATGAGTGGGGGAGGGGCAGAGAGAGAGGGAGACACAGAATCTGAAACAGGCTCCAGGCTCGGAGCCATCAGCACAGAGCCTGACTTGGGGCTTGAACTCACAGACCGTGAGATCATGACCTGAGCTGAAGTCGGCCGCTTAACCGACTGAGCCACCCAGGCACCCCTCATTATTTACCTTTATATATATTTTAAGGCTATATTTTTGGGTGCATGCAAGTTCAGGATTATTATAGGTTTTTTTGGTAATTGTTTCTATTGCTGTTAAATGATAGCCCCCCCCCACCCCGCTTTTCTTTTAAGTAGGCTCCATTCCCAACAGGGGGCTTGAACTCACAACCCTGAGATCAAGAGTTGTATGCTCTCCTGACTGACTGAGCCAGCCAGGGCCCCTATTGCCTTAAATTCTATTTTACCTGGTTAATACTGCTTTTCTATCTCCGTTTGTTTAATATTTACATGACATGTTTTTTCCATAATTTTACTTCAAATTTTGTTGTCTTTTATACTTGCAAAAGGCATACAGATAGAATTTGTGTCTCAATTCAGCTAATTTCCGCTTCTTAACAGGTGAATTTAATGTTTGTATTTATTAGGATTGCTGATAGTTGGATTTATTTCAACCATCTCATGTGTTTACCATTTTTTTCTTAGTATTTGTTTTTTTTTCTTATTCCTATTGGATTGATTTTATTCCCTTTTTCCTTCTTCAATGTTTTGGAAGATCTATATTCTATTTCTTTTAGAGGTTTCCCTTAAATTCTGAATATACGGCCATCGACTTAAAAAAGCCAACATTTAAACAATTGTTCTGTTCTCTCTTCTCTGGTGTTATTGTTGTCTAGTTTGTTAGTTTCACCTGTTTTTAAAAGTGTCCCCAAATTAACCTTTACTATTAGGGTTGTAGGTATGCTACACATAGCACTTCTCTTCCTCTCTGAAATTCAGAACCAATATGGAGAAAGAAGAGGGGGACAAAGGCAGGAATTAGAGGCGGAGAATCAAAATACAATATTAGCTTTATTTCAGGTAAAGCTGGTGGGAGAAAGTGATTTTAGATCTGTGGCCAGATGGGCCTGCTGATACTTTATTCCTGAATTAGATGGACTTAGCCCCCGATGGCACAGTGAGACAACAGCAGGTCTCCCTAATAAGGCTGGTTATTCACCACCTGGACCCAGGCAGACCAGAATGTTCCTTCTGTGGAGGCAGGCGGATCGGGAGGAGAGAGAATAGCAGGGCCGAGCCAAGCATGTTGAGGTGTTCCTCCTAAACATTCCCATTCTCCTGCCTTTGGGTGGGATGGTTAAGGATGCAGAACAAAGCTATGAGTGTTTTTATATTATCACTTGCATGGGTTTGTAGAACTTCTCTCCTTTCAATGGATGTAGGAGTGGGAAGCAATTGTTCCTCTGACGATTATTACTATCATTGCTGTTCTTGGTAGTATTATTTTCTGTAGCTCCTGCTACATGCTGATTTACTGTGGAGCTGAGATTTTAGCTTCAGCGTCCTCAACTTGACGGACCTCCCCAGACTCTGAAACCAGGAGGAAGCAGCACCCTACGATAGTTGGAGGAATGGAGTCCTGCTGGCCCGGAGGTCATTTTTCTCACCCTGGTGGTGGCCTTGGAGCTTCAGGACAGGGGGTGGGCACTGGGCAACAGTCCCCTGCACCCCATGGATTCCATGGAGCGTCAGCATCTTCCTCAAAGAGAAGAATCTGACTGAGACACTGCTCCGCTCTTAGCTTGAGGGCCATGTGACTTGGCACGCCCCACTGCTGAGAACTGCCCTGGCAAGGTAGGGGTGAGAGGGATACTACTCCTACGAGGTGTGGTGAAATCCAGAAGACCAGAACAGGTTGCTGGCACAGTGAGATCAAAGGGCTGGAGTCATCTGAAGCCTCCCTCCATTACCAATGGTGAATGTAAAGCTACAATAAATTTTTCTAAACAATGAATGGTTCATTTTCAACTGTATGCCCAAATTTTGACCCACTGTGTGAGAGGACTGATGCATCATTCTACTTCTTTTATAGGACAATATTTGGAAGTCGTCATCACATTAAGAGATGAGCAAAGAGTATGCACTCAGAAAATGTAGGGAATAAAAATGTATTCTAGAGGAGGTGAAGTTATAAAAATAATTAAAGATTGTATTACATTCTGAGATTTTGTAGCATTTAGCTGCAATTTATTATTTAGTTAGTTTCAAGTTTTTATTTAAATTCCAGTTCGTTAATATACAGTGTAATGTTTCGGGCATAGAATTTAGTGATTCATCACTTACATTGACACCCAGTGCTCATCACAAGTGCCCTCCTTCACACCCATCCCCCACCCACCTCCTCTCCAGCAAGCCTCAGTTTGTTCTCTGTAGTCAAGAGTCTGTTTTATGGTTTGCCTCTCTTGTTTTTTGCCTATGCTCTGCTATTTAAACTTTTATTTGTTGTGATTTCTGTTCTCATCCTAAGTAAATGTAAACTTGTAAAAAAAATACTTTATCTTAAGTAAACTGTACGCCCAAAGTGGGGCTGGAACTCAGAATCCTGAAATGAAGTGTCACATGATCTACTCACGGAGCCAGCGAGGCGTCCAGAAATCTAAACTTTTGTACCTAATTTTCTATTAATACTTTAGCATATTATTTTTTTAAGTTATCTATTTATTTTGAGAGAGAGAGAGAGAGAGAGAGGGAGGGAGGGGGGTGAGAGAATCCCAAGCAGGCTCCATGCTGTCGGCACAGAGCCTGACTGGGGGACTGATCCCATGAACCGTGAGATCATGAACTGAGCCAAAATCAAGAGCCAGACGGTTAACTGACTGGGCCACCCAAGTGTCTCTATTTAGACTGTCTAATAAGAGCTGATCTCAGTTTCTCAAAATACACCCCAGAGGGAAGTCTTTGGGGATGGAGGTGGAAACTCCATCAGTTGACTCCTATGAAGGGAGTCTCTCAATATGCTGTTACCGCCTCCTGGCTGGCTGGCCAAAAAAGATGTTGCCTGGTGGACTGGGGAGACCCGGGCCCAGACGCTTCCACCCAGCCCATTCTAAAGACGTCCCTGGAGATTCTTGGTCTCATTGCAAGAAAGAATTCAAGACACGATGGATGAGCAGTGGAAGCAGGGAAATGTATTAAAGTGAAAGTACGCTCTGGAGATGTGAGAGCGGCCCGCTCAAGAGAGAGCGGCCGCAGCTCGTATTTTTTTCTTAAAATGGGGTCCCCAAATTATGCAGGCTCTAGGCCCCACAAAACACAGATCCACCTCTGTTTGTTTTGGGTTTGTTTAGCTTTACAAAAAGGTTGGCCAGTTTCCCTGCTTACCTCTCTTCCTCGTTTCTCACATCTTGTTCAAGTCCATCTTTTAGTTATTCTTCCGGTGGAGATCTGTTGCTGACCCTACGTATTTCCTCTCCCTTTAGAGGCCACTATTATCCTACCTTGACTATGTATTATTTCTTTGTAGCTTAACAAGAAAAAATTCGTTGTTACACATGTTTTAAATTTTTTATATCAGCGGACTAACGGTGTATATGTTTGTCAACTTGTTTTTTCCACTCAAAATTATGTTCCTGAGGTGCCTGGATGGCTCAGTCGGTTGAGTGTCCAACTCTTGGTTTTGGCTCAGGTCATGATCCCAGGGTTGTGGGAGCGAGCTCCAAGTCGGGCTCTGCAATGAGCATGGAGCCTGCATGAGATTCTCTCTCTCTGCCCCTCGCCCCCACTGGCACCCTCTGTCTTTCTCTCTCAAATTAGAAAAAAAAAAAAAAATTATGTTCCTGAGAGTCTACTGTGTTGTTGAGTACAGCTGTAACTTATTCCTAATCACTACTGTATTGGATTCCATCACCCATGTTTTATCCATTTTACTGTCAATTGACATTGGCTTATTTCTAGTTTTTTACCAGTAGTAGGTATAGTGCTACTTTAAGCCTTTTCATAAATGCCTCCTGGAAATGGATGGTTTCCCTAGAGTTTATACTTAGGAGTGGAATTTCTAGGTCAAAGAGTACGGACATCTTCATAAAGCAAAACTGGTTCCCAAAATCATTGTTCTAATTTACATTCCCACCAGTACCATATGACAAATTGCCTTGCTCTCCACATTGCTGCCAATGCCTGGTAGTTTTAGGCTTGAATATTTGCCAATTTTGTGGATATATAATGGTTCTTCATTATAGAATTAATTTGTATTTTTCTGATTGGTAATGAAACCAAGGGACATTTTATATGTTTATTGGCCATTTATATTTTTTATAAAATGTTTCCGTAAACCTTTGGGCCTTATTAAAGAAATTGATTTATCTTTTTCTTATTGATTTATAAGAATTCTTTACATATTCAGGACACTAATCCCTTGACAATTACATATTTAGCAAGTATATATTACATATAAAAATATATTTAGTAAATCTCCTTGCAGTCTGGCCAATCACTTCATTCTCATGATAGCTTTTGATGAAATGGATATTGTTATTTTTAATTTAGCCTTGTCAATTTTTCTCTGTGGTTTTCAGTTTTAGTTTCTTGTTTGAAAAAATGTGTCCCTGAGATCATAAGAGTATTCTCCCATATTGACTTCTAAATTTTTAAAAATATTATATTTTATATATAGTCCATTAACTCATCTAGAGTTGATTTTTGTATATGATATGATGAAGGGGATATATTGTGGGAAACAGGAAAATGGTACTCTGAGAAAATACTTAAAGGTTGAAAACTAAGCAGCTATGTTTCCAAGTTTGAAAGTTAAAGAAAGAATAACAGAAAAAAACAAAACCCACAAAGGAAGTAGAATAAAAAACACTATTCTACTAAGAGCAGAAACCAATTAAATAATCATCATATAAATGATAGATCAATTAAACAGTAATTGTATTAAATAATAGGCTGAAGGAAGCCAAAATTTTGTTCTTTAAAAAGATTAACAAAATAGATAAACTCTGGTGTGACTACTCAAGAAAAAAGGGAAAAGGCACAGATAAACATCATTAAATTGATAAAGGTGTCATAAGTTTAGGTGCAACAGAGGTAACAAAAAGATAAGCAGATACTTTTAATTAACTTTATGCTGATTAAATTGAAATGTACGGGGCACCTGGGTGGCTCAGTCGGTTGAGCGTCTGACTTCGGCTCAGGTCATGATCTCACAGCTTGTGAGTTCGAGCCCCGCGTCGGGCTCTGTCCTGACAGCTCGGAGCCTGGAGCCTGCTTCAGATTCTGTGCCTCCCTCTCTCTCTGCCCCAACCCATTCGCAATCTGTCTCTGTCTCTCTCAAAAATAAATAAACATTAAAAAAATTTATTAAAAAAATTGAAATGTAAAAGAAAACATGCAAATATCCAGAAAAATTTGTATTGATTTTGCATTTATATTGCTAAACTCTCTCCTCAATGCTAATAATTTCTGTGTGGATAATTTTGGGTTCTCTACATAAAAAAAAAAACCTACAACATGCAGATTGTAACAGTATTTTTCTTCTGCCATTATCTCTTTGAATATCTCTACAAATTTCTTTCTGGAATGTGGCTTAGAAGTATAAGAACTTGTTAGGAAATGACAGATGTTGGTGAGGATGTGGAGAAAGGGGAACCCTCTTACACCGTTGGTGGGAATGCAAACTGGTGCAGCCACTCTGGAAAACAGTATGGAGATTCCTCAAAAATTTAAAAATAGAACTACCCTGTGACTCTGCAATTGTACCCATGGGTATTTAACCAAAGGACACAAAAATAGGGATTTGAAGGGGTACATGCATCCCAATGTTTATGGCAGCAGCATCAACAATAGCCAAACTATAGAAAGAGCCCAAATGTCCACTGACTGATAAATAGATAAAGAAGATGTGGCATGTGTGTGACACAGATACAAATACTCACATGATGGAATATTACTCAGCCATCAAGAAGAATGAAATCTTGCCATTTGCAATGACATGGATGGAGCTAGAGTGTATTATGCTAAGCCAAATAAGTCAGTCAGAGAAAGACACATACCATATGATTTCACTCATATGGGGAATTTAAGAAACAAAACAGATGAACATAAGGGAAAGGGGGAAAAAGAGAGAGGGGAAACACACCACAAGAGACTCTTTAACGTTAGAGAACAAACTGAGGGTTGGTGGAGGGATGGGGGTGGGGGACAGGCTAGATGGGTGATGGGTATTAAGGAGGGCACTTGTTGGGATGAGCATTGGGTGTTATATGTAAGTGACGAATCACTAAATGCTCCTCCTGAAATGTCACACTATATGTTAATTAACTAGAATTTAAATAAAATTTTGACAAAAAAAGAAGTATATATTAGTACTTCTCATTCTGTCTTCCACATCTCATAAATTCTCTTTTATATTTTCATCTTGTTATCTCTGTGCTGCATTACAGGTGGTTTATTCAGATCTGTTTTTCAGTTGACCATTTTACATGATGATTTATTCACTGAGTTTTTAATTTGAAGAAATAAATCTCTCATTTCCAGGGGTACACTTTGGTCCTGGTTCAAATCTGCTTATTCTCTGTTCATATGGTCCTTTTGTTCCATTATTTCAATTCCTTCTTTTACCTCTTTAATCATTTTACCTTTTAAAAAATGTTTATTTACTTATTATTTATTTATTTATTTATTATTTATTATTTATTTTGAGCAGGGGAGAGACAGAAAGAGAGGGAGAGGGAAAGAATCCAAAGCAGGCTCCACACTGTTAATGCAGAGTCCGACTCTGGGGCTTGAACTCAGGAATCGTGAGCTCATGACCTGAACTGAAATCGAGTCGGAGGTTCAACCAACTGAACCACCCAGGTGCCCCACCTCTTTAATCATTTTAAACATAGTAATGTTTATAGTCTCTTTCAGAGTGTTCGATTATCTATAGTTCTATGAGTACTAATTTTGCGGATTATTGAGCCTTTTTTTTTTTTTTTTTTGAGAGAGAGAGAGAGAGAGAGAGAGTGAGAGGGAGTGCGTACACCTGCAGGGAAAGGGCAGAGGGAGAGAGACAGGGAGAGAATGCAGAGCCTGACTCAGGGCTCAATCCCATGACCGTGAGATCATGACCTGAGCCAAAATCAAGAGTTGATGCTTAATAGACTTAGCCAGGTGCCCTGATTGTTGAGTCTTTTGATTCATCTTCATTTCCTCACATGGTTTGTAATTTTTTATTGTGAGCTCATCTGAAGCAGTGATGGTCTTTTCTGTGGGAGTCCTGGGTACCCTGGATTAAGGATTTGCCTCCATAATGTGGATTTGTTTTTGATTATGCAAGGATCTCAGAGTTTTCACAGGCCTTGAGCAAATTTTTTTTCTTGCCCAACATTTTGTTAGCATGTCAGTTGAGAATTCTTGTTCTATAAAACTAGTACAAAATTCAATCCTATTTAAAATAAAAAAGAAAGGGTGGGGATGCATGGGTGGCTCAGTCGGTTAAGTGTCCAACTTCGGCTCAGGTCATGATCTCACATGATCTTGAGTTCGAGCCCCGCATCGGGCTCTCTGCTGTCAGCACAGAGCGCACTTTGGATCCTTTGTCCCTCCTCTCTCTCTCTCTGCCTCTCTCTCTCTCAAAAATAAACAAATGTTAAAAAAAAATCAATCCTACACTCAGGCTTGGTTTAATTTCTTGGAAGAGATGTTTCTTTTTCCTTCACACCCAATGCCTTGAGGATTACAAGATGCTGTGCTCTTTTTCTTGTTGGAGATCTTGTTAGTGCCATTTTTGTGGACTAAGCAACTTTGCAGGAGCTTTTCCTTAATTCGATATCTTAATTCCAGATATTCATCTGGAGTGGACCCAAGGCCATGTATTTTGTCTCCATGTGAGGTTTGCTCCACAACCCCCATTCTCTAGGTGCTGGTTCTTCCTGCCCAACCTTATAACTCCAGCTACCAGATTTCCCTTTCTTCCCTGTTGGCTCAGTTATCTACTTTTATTACATTTTTTTTCATGTTTATTTTTGAGAGAGAGGGAGGGGGAGAGAGTCAGCGTGAGTAGGGCGAGGGGCAGAGATACAGAGACACAGAATCCGAAGCAGGCTCCAGGTTCTGAGTCATCAGCATGCGGCCCGATACGGGGCTCGAACTCACGAACCGTGAGATCATGACCTGAACCAAAGTTGGACGCTTAACTGACTGAGCCACCCCTCAGTTATCTACTTTTAAAAACACACAATTTATTTGTGTAGCAGTGATTTATTGTGTTTATTATATTTTATCCAAAATACCTATGTGTTTATTGCAAGAGAGTGTCACATCAGCCCTTCATGTTGCCAGAACCAGAAGTAGTAGAAGTCTTGATCTACCCAAGTTTACATCCTCATTTAAATAAATACTCTCCATGGAGTGGGATTACGGGTGATTTCGATTTTCTAGTAAAGCCTTACTTTTTTTTGCCTGGACCTCATTCAATGACTATGCAATACATTTACTATCTGAAAATATTATAAAATAATTTCTTTTTTTTTTTTAATTTTTTTGTATTCATTTTTGAGAGAGAGAGAGACAGAGTATGAGCTGGAGAGGGGCAGAGAGAAGGGGAGACACAGAATCCAAAGAAGGCTTCAGGCTCTGAACTGTCAGCACAGAGCCTGACGCGGGGCTCAAACTCACGAACTGTGAGATCGTGACCTGAGCCGAAGTCAGACACTTAACCGACTGAGCCACCCAGGCGCCCCTACTATAAAATAATGTTAATTTTGAAATGAAAAGTGGGTTGTGGTATCATATTACCATACAGTTCAAAAATAATTTTACTCTTAACTATGTTAACCTGGTGGAGAGGTCACACAAAGCTCTAAAATTATTTTAGGGGTGCCTGAGTGGCTCAGTTGATTGGGCATCCAACTTTGGCTTGGGTCATGATCTCACCATTCATGGGTTTGAGCCCTGCGTCAGGCTCTGTGCTGACAGCTCAGAGCCTGGAGCCTGCTTTAGATTCTGTCTCCCTCTCTCTCTGCCCCTCTCCTGCTTGTGCTCTTTTTCTGTCTCTCAAAAACGAATAAATGTTAAAAAAATTTTTTTAAATTATTTTACATTTGACTTTAGCATGCATTACAATAAAACATCACCAATTCAGATTAAATGAGGAAAATGAATCTAAATTAGTCTAAAGCTTGAATATTTTTTAAATGATTTTATTTGTAACTAAACTCTACATTCAGCATGGGGCTTGAACTCACAACCCCAAGATCAAGAGTCTCATGCTCTCCTGACTGAGTCAGCCAGGTGCCCCTAACGCTAGAATATTTTTAATGCTGTTTTATTTCTTCGAGTAAATGCAATAAATGGAACAACAGATGGTGTCAGGAAAGGTCCTGTGTTCTATAATAAATAAATACTAGTTATTTTATGCTTCTGAATAGGAAGATATTTCCCACTCCTGTCTCTACTCCTCAATCCTTGTATTTACTAGTTACTATTAAGTTCAGGTATCCTTGAGATTGTTGGACTGATAACTTTTTAAATGTCTACGGTTTCAGTTTCCTAATGATATTTATGTATGTCTGTTTCTGGGTATAACTGGGGGTGTGGGATGTGTCTTGGGGCGTGAGGGTGCGTATGTGTATCTGAGGGAGACTGGTGGGGGCGTGATGTGTCTGTGTCTGATGCTTTTTGGTTCATTTTTACTCTTTCACTGAATACATTTACTTTTAATCTCGTTCCTATTCAAATGATAATTAATTTTAAATTATTGAGGCTTAAATAATGTTTTTCTCTAAATGATTTGCCAATACGAACGTACTGAAATCTTTTTAATTTGAGGGTTTTTAAAAATCTAAATTATTCTCCACAAATGTCACATAAAAAATCACCCAGTATATTATCTGAACATTTTCCTCATGGCCCCTTCTTTCTTCAGAAAGCCTTTCCAGTAAATTTTATTGAAGCAAATTCTGGGGATGCCTGGCTGGCTCAGTTGGTAGAGCATACGACTCTTGATCTCGGGTTTGTGGGTTCAAGCCCCACGTTGGGTGTTGAGATTACTTAACAATAAAACCTTTTATTAAACAATGAAAATAAAAATAAAAATAACTCTGCATAGAAGATTGCCAGTGGAACAAAACGCGGAAGACAATTTCTCCAAATGGACTTTCAATGGAATATAAACATCTTTTATAAATGTTACAACTTTCCAAAGTCATTAGAAATGTTTTTTAAGGGGCTCCTGGGTGGCTCAGCTGATTAAGCGTCTGACTCTAGATTTCAGCTCAGCTCATGATCTCACAATCTGTGCTGACAGTGCAGAGCCTCCTTGGAATCCTCACTCTCCCCGCCCGCCCCCCCGCCCCTACCCCTCTTGCGCTCTCTCTCAAAATAAATAACTTAAAAACATTTTTTTTAAAAAAGAGAAATGTTTTTAAAGTTTTACTTATAAAATGAAAGAACGAAAGAAATGGAGAAAAAAAACAACCTAATAAAGTCTAACCAAATACAAATAATGTTGTTTTTTTTTTTTTATATAAGCCTGGCATTTCCCCTTCCAAATTATTGGTAGTCCTGTGCTGGGAGAAGGAAGGAAATGGCTCCGTCGTTATGGCTTAGGTATGCATGGAAGGGCTAACTGCAGCGAACTAGAACAGCCCGGCAGTGTCCAGCCCTGGAATTTGACCCATCTGTTGAGTTGGGCAGAAGCTACAGAACCCATCTGGTTCCACACAGGCTCTGGAGAGCACGGCCACCGGTCACGGGCCTTCCCCGACACGTGGACCAGCTAAAGACTTTGGATTTTTACAGTCACTCCAGTACTGCTGTTGGGTGTGAGGTGCTAGGTGTCGGGGGTGTTCAGTAAGAAGGGAGCTCACATTTGGCAACCCAGACAGGCAGGCAACATCAAATACCAGTGGATACCAAGGCCAGAGCAGTCAGCCAAGAGTTGTGGGACTAGACCCCGGGGCCAAGCGAGGGTGAAGGATAAAACTGAGCACATTGGAGCCCCCAACTCAGAAGGATAGAATAATAGGCGGGATTCAGCGGCCGAGACCCAATCCCAGGAAAACAAGATGAGCATGTGGTGGGCAAAATGCCGACTGATCTCAGCTCCAAGGCCCAACATCGACCTGGAGGACCAGCAGCAAGGGGGAATTGATGGCCGGTCTAAAGCACCGGGCGGTAGCTCTTCTACCATACCCACCGACCCCACCCCCGTGAGCTGATGACTGGTCCTTGAGCCAGAGGGAGCCATGCCCGATGAGGAAGATTAATGCAAATTTTTCAGCTTTAGCTTTACTTATTTTTCTTTAGGTTGTTTTTGTTTTTGTTTTTGTTTTTCGTGACAGAGAGTGACAGAGGGAGCATGTGTGAGCAGGGGAGGGGCAGAGAGAAGGAGAGAGAGAATCCCAAACAGGCTCCTTGCTGTCAGCACAGAGCCCAACCCGGGGCTCCATCTCACAAACCATGAGATCGTGACCCGAGCCAAGATCAAGAGTCAGACACTTAATAAGTAGGAGCCACCCAAATGCCCCTACTTATTTTTGGACGTACATTTTTGATTCAAAAATCAAAACCATATGGACAGGTATACACAGGAATTCTTGTTTCCACGTCATCTCCGTTCTTCTTCTTCTGCCCGCTACAGATGACCACCCCCTACAGACAGGTATCCTTTCAGTGTTTGTTTTCACAAATAGAAACAACTATGTATACATATTCTTGCTTGCTCTAACCCTGCTTGTTATACAAAAGAAAGCACACAAAAGAAAGTATACACACACCCATATATAGTTTTCTTAACTTCACAATATGTCTTGTAGATTTCTCTACCCCAAAAGATGGAAATCGTTGCCCTTTTTTTTTTTAATTTTTTAAAAAATCTTTATTTATTTTTGAGAGGCAGAGAGAGACAGAGGGAGAGCAGGGGAGGAACAGAGAGAGAGGGAGACACAGAATCCGAAGCAGGCTCCAGGCTCCGAGCTGTCAGCACAGAGCCCAACATGGGGCTCGAACCCACGAACCGTGAGATCATGACCTGAGCTGAAGTTGGACACTTAACTGAATGAGCCACCCAGGCACCCCTCGTTGTCCTCTTTTATGGCCGCATGGTACTCTGCTGTGTGGATGCACCGAGTTACTTTGAACAAAGGCCCTATTAGTGCTGAACATTCGGGTTGTTTCTAATCGTTTGCTCTTGGAAACTATGTCACAAGGCCTGATCCCGGACAGATGTGGCCTGTACTTTTACAAGGCATCGATAGCATAGACGCTGAGGAGTGCGGTGGCTGGTCAAAGGGTAAGTTCACTGATGATTTTGTTCATTATCATCAAATCTTTCCAAAAAAACTTCCATTTTTTGCGAACACTAGCGAATATCTGAGAATTCCTCTTCCCCCTCAGCCTCACCAGCAGAGCACGTTGTCAGACTTTTCGATTGTTATCAAGCTGGTGGGGAGGTTATAATTTTGAAGTCGAACGAAAGGTGACTTGTACGTGGTAATGCTTTATTATTTGGAATGTTCCTTCTTCCTTCTTTCTTTTTTCCGTTAAACACCATAGGTCCAAATGTTTCGTGTTTAGTTATATAGGCTTATATATATAAGTTATGTATTCCAAAACCTGGAGCATTCTGGATATAATGGATCCCACTGGCCAGGGTAGGTAAGATGAAGAATTTGGAATCCTGACTGACATCCAGGCTCCAGAGCCCCCTCCAGATTCTGCACACCAACGTGTGCCGGGCTCCGCCTGACATCAGGTTGACCTCCTGGCCTTGACTCAACATCTCCCTGCCCACTCCCTGCCCTCCATTATTACCTGAGGCACGTGGGATGCCATGGAAAAAACTTGAAGGACTTGCATGAAGTACAGCCAGTGGACTAAGAAAAGGAGTAACCGTGACGCTGTTACCCAGAGGCCCCAGCCAGAGTGCCTCAGGTCGGTGGGAGCGGCTCAGTTGTTTTCAGTAAGGTTTGTTTTCATTAAGTGTTGATAGAGAGGGACACATCTTTTTCATGGGTACGTGGGTCATGAAAAATGGCTTTGAGTAAGCCACTGGAGAAGCGTGAAGTGTTTCTGTGAACACAGAGGACATTCTTGGTGCTCGCGACTGTAAGAGATGACAGCACTGTCCTGGGTGCCCGGGACTCCCGTCTCTGTGCTGGAGAGAGTGTTCCTCTTCCCTGCAAGGCTCTTGCTGCTCAACTTTTAGCTGCTTTCACCGTAGAATTTTCAAATGGAGGTTGCCAGAAGCCAAAGGGATACATTTCTGAGAAGATGAAATGCATATATTCCAAAATTTTTAACTTTAAAACTTTTCAAAACAAAGACATTAAATTAGATCCTGACAGAATCATACAAGAGTATTACCGTGCACCACATAATAGTTAGCAACTTATTCTTGAGTGAAAAAAATTGAGAGGTTAAAGCAAAGTATCTGGAAAATACATCTCAACTCAGCTATGGTTAGCCTAGTTTTGTGTCAGTCATGCTATTTTTTTTTGTTTGTTTGTAGTACAAAGGAATAGTGAGTAACTGTATCTTAATAATCTCAAGTGCTTTGAAAGTATAGTAAGAAAGATTTTGCAACAGTATATTAAAAAAATTTTTTTAATGTTTATTCATTTTTGAGAGACAGAGACAGAGCATGAGTGGAGGAGGGGCAGAGAGAGGGAGACCCAGAATCCGAAGCAGGCTCCAGGCTCCGAGCTGTCAGCACAGAGCCCGACGTGGGGCTCGAACTCACGAACCGTGAGATCATGACCTGAGCCTGAGTTGGACGCTTAACCGACTGAAACGCTCAACAGTATATTTTTGTTATAGCATCTTTAAAAAGATCATAAGACTAGGGGCTCCTGGGTGCCTCAGCTGGTTGAGCGTCTGACTTCGGCTCAGGTCATGATCTCGCGGTTCATGGGTTCGAGCCCCGCGTCGGGCTCTGTGCTGACAGCTGGGAGCCTGGAGCCTGCTTCGGATTCTGGTTCTCCCTTTCTCTTTGCCCCTCCCCTGCTTGAACTCTGTCTCTCAAAAATAAATAAATATTGAAAAAAAAATTAAAAAATCCGAAGTCTATAGGATGGCCACAAAATCTTTTTTCATGCTAGTTTACAATCATATGTATATTCCTTTCCAAAAAAATAGTATTTTCCCCCATGCCATTCCAGACATCCCAACACCGATAGCTGAAAATCACTGAAGCATCCATGATGGCTGTTGCCAGGTCTCTGAGTCTTGTTATCGGAGCGGAGAACTTTTGTAACATCTGGAGACAAAATTCCCCATTTGTTAAGTAGGGACCCTGAGGAGGTCATGCTGAGGGGATGGTGTCTTGGCGCCAAGAGCAGCATGTTGATGCTCTGTCTCGTTACAGGAGGGAGGCTGTCTCACTTCCTCATTTCTGTACGAACCATCACGAAGGGCATTCAGATGAGCAGAGTGGCTCATTTCAGTGGTTCTCTCAGGCGACCTTCTGAAATTGCTGCCTGTGTCCTACCATGAAAAGGATTCTGCTTGATTTCCTCAGAATACTAAGGATACTTCCTTGATTACTCATGCACAGGGACCTTGTGGCAGTTCAGGGAGTGTCAGCAAAGCTCCAATGTATCAGTCTTCTTGGGGAAGGGGACGTTGCCCTATTGTCACTCTGACTGGTGGCAGAGGTCATTCATTCATTCGAGGAACGCTAATGCAGGACCAGGTCTTATGTCATGCCCTGGATATACAAAACTGTGGGGTGCCCTCCTGGAGCACTCAGTCTAGGCGTGCAGATGTGAACATTCACAAATATTTACAACCTGACGAGGGCTGAAGACGTGAGGTCCACGAGTCGGTTTCATAGCCCAGAGGTGACTATTCCAGGGTGTATTCCAGTACCAAAACTCGGGTCAGGAAGGCTTCGCAAAGGGAGTGACATCGAGCTGCAGTTTGAAAGACAGTAGCTTTTGACGAAGTCGTGGGGAAAAGCACAGAAAGAGCAAATGCAAAGGCAGAGAGGAAGGAGACAGCCTGGTGGGGCGGGGAATTAGAAAAGGAGGGCCAGACGCTGGAGGAAGTGGCTCAGCATTGAAGGAATGGTCACACAAAGGCACAGCGTGGGGGACCAGCGAAAGTGGGTCAGGGCAGAGAGGACACCATTGTGACCAGGCAGGGCTGTCCCTAGGGTCACCATGATGAGCTGGCTGGCCACAAGAAATGGGCCCTGAAGAAGAGCAGGACCATCCTGGGTGGGGGGTGGGGGGTGGCTGTTGGTGAGGAGGGAGAAAAACTGGTGAAGGAAAAAGAACATGGAGGAGCTTTGGGCTAGGATGGTCTTAGGGCAGTCAGAGGAAGAGAGAGCTCATTTTTTTTTTTTAATTTTTTTTTTTAACGTTTATTTATTTTTGAGACAGAGAGAGAGCGAGCATGAATGGGGGAGGGACAGAGAGAGGGGAGACACAGAATCCGAAACGGGCTCCAGGCTCTGAGCTGTCAGCTCAGAGCCCGACGCGGGGCTCGAACTCACAGACCGCGAGATCGTGACCTGAGCCGAAGTCGGCCGCTCAACCGACTGAGCCACCCAGGCGCCCCGAGAGAGCTCATTTTGAGACCTGAAGAGCCATCAGAGTAGCCACCAACTAAGCGGTTCACTTGTCTCCTTTTGTAAAGAAGGAAGTTGAAGTCTCTGCCCGCATGTGCTGCTTGGGGGGTCAAAGACTCTGTCATGTGTCTGTGAAACTCCCATCCCGCCCCACACCCCTGAGGGCCTTTCATTCCTGCTTGGTACTCAGAAGAGTTTAGATGATCTACATAGGCCTCTCACCCTGGCTTTAATAAATAGACGTAGAATGAAAATCACAGAACACCGTGCTTCAGATTTCTTGGTGAAATTATTTCCAAAAGACTGAAGCAGAGGAAAGCCAACAAAAAAAACTCATGGGTTTTCCTAGAAGAAAAAAGGTCATCAGAGATCATAGGTGAACTTTTCCAGTGGCCAGGTGACATTAGAAATCAGAATATAGGGGCGCCTGGGTGGCTCGGTCGGTGAAGCGTCCGACTTCGGCTCAGGTCATGATCTCATGGTTCGTGAGTTGGAGCCCCGCCTCCGGCTCTGTGCTGACAGCTTGGAGCCTGCTTCGGATTCTGTGTCTTCCCCTCTCTCTGCCCCTCCCCAAGTTGTGTGATGTCTCTCTCTCAAAAATAAAATAAATGTTTTTAAAAAAAAAAAAAAAAAGAAAAGAAATGAGAATATGGCAGGAATTATGAAATACAGTGGAGGCAGGTGGATCAAGTGTCCAGGGAGTTTGTCCATAGAAAGTCAGCAAGGAAGACTGTTCTCAAGTGTTAACCTTGAACCTAAAATTTTTATGAATTTTCCTTCCATGAATTATCTCATGTTAGTAAGATGGTCTAGCCTAGTTAATGATAAATGTGTCAGAGGATAAATTACAATTTGCAACATTGTTTTTTCCAGACCCAGTGAGGTTTCTAGTAACAGTATGTCTGGCTGTCTCTAGAAGTCTCCCTACTGTTCTCATCCCTCTTTCCCTTCTGCCACAGTTTCTTTCTTCTTTGTCTTTTCCTCCCCTGCAACCACCCTGGATGGTTGGTTCTCTACCCTGCTTATCCCCCATTCTTTGTTGTTGCAACCAAAGGTTCCCATGGGCCCCACATGCAGGGGGTGCTGGAGGCCAGCAGCCCCCTTCACTTCTCCCCTCCCTCCAGCCTTAGTACCAACATTCTTCTTAGCTGGTGGAGAGGTTCGCTGTGCTTCCTTATCACCTCCAAAGTAAAAATGCTTCACGCCATCCACTGCCCTATCTAGCCACAGAATCATGGAATGACTGGGCTGAAAAAGCACCCCCAGCCTGCATGCCCCTCCCCCTCCCCCTCCCTCTCCCAGTCCCCGTCTAGCTTCATCTACCAAAGATCAACTGTAACAGGTTAGCAATGACAAATCCCAGGGTTCCAGCATTTAGGAAGCGGGTTGAGGACCCACAGGCCTGAACTGTCAGGATAGAAAGACAACCTCTTCAACGTGTAGGTATGTTTTCCTTTCCACACTTTCAGCTGGGGAATAGGTGGGGCTGTTTATGAGTGCAGTGAACAGAATTTATCCCCAGCATCACAGTGCCCCTATCCACTGCACTCCGTCGGGCTTCATTGCATCCTCTCTGGTCCTGTAGCCTCTTTCTCCTCTTCTGCATCCAAGCAGGCCTTCAGGAATGGATCCGACATATATTCATAATAAGGTGTGAGTGACTGATAAAAGCTTAAGGTATTACTCAGTAGAAGCACGTTGGTATTTTGATAGGGCTCAGAGCCTTTAAAGAAAGGAACAAATCCATCCGTCTTTAATGGAGAAATTTTAATTAGGTAGCAGGAGAAATGTTTGGGATTGAGTGGAGTATACCTGGTTTTCCTGAAATCACATGACAGATGTTTATTCTACTTAGAAATTAAATGCACACCCGTGCACACCCCCGCCCACACCCTACTTATCTATATAATTCCAGGCAATATGTTAAATACTTTATGTATATATGTTTTTCATTTAATTTTTATTCCAACCACCCCTTCCCCCCCTCGCCCAAATAGGCAAGATATTCAGTGTTTCATGTACATTCTGCTACCCAAAAAGTTAAGTAAATTGCCCAAACTTGCACGGCCCATAAATGTGGAACTAGGATGTGAATCCAACTTCTTTCTACAGATTGGGAAGCCACCAGAGGTAACACTCTTCATGTGGTGGGAAGCAGTTTTCTTGCTTGCCTCCTGGGCTGCTTAGTTAAGGAACGTACAGAGCTTTAAAAACCTCTTAAGTCATCTTAAAAAGTCCTCTTAATTGTCTGTGTTTTTTCTCTGAACTTCCCAGTTTGTGTATGTCATTCTCGTAACGATGTGCCCCAAATGAAGCATGCTGGCCTGGTCTATTTTCATTTTTCAGCCTATGCAGGATATAAAAAATGAACAGCATATGGTGAAAAGTTAATGAGATTAAAAAAGAAGTTCCCTTAAAATAATCCTTGGGCTTTTCTACATGTGTTCTTGGTCTGGTTTCAAACACCACAGGAGTTAAGGGGCACCCGGGTGGCTCAGGCGGTCAGGCGTGCCACTCTGGGTTTCGGCTCAGGTCATGTCTCAGTCTCATGAGTTCAAGCCCCACATCTGGCTCTGTGTTGACAGCATGGAGCCTGCTTGGGATTCTCTCTCTCTGACCCTTTCCTGCTCACGTGCGGTCTCTGTCTCTCTCGATATAAATAAATAAACTTAAAAAAACACAGAAGTTTTACTATGCCTTAAAAATGGGGGGAATATTTACCTTGTTTCTTTTTTAAAATTTTTTAAATGTTTATTTTGTGTGTGTGTGTGTGTGAGAGAGAGAGAGAGAGAGAGGGGGGGGGGAGGGGTAGAGAAAGAGGCAGACACAGAATCTGAAGCAGGCTCCAGGATGCGGGGCTCGAACACACTAAACGTGAGATCATGACCTGAGCCGAAGTCGGACGCTTAACCAACTGAGCCAGCCGAGGGCCCCTATTTGCACTGTTTCTGTTGAGGTCAGTGGGCAACCAATCTCATAGAATCGGCACGAATAATCACGTTGTTTATAAACAAGTGCCATGCTAACCTAGTACAGACTGAGACTTAACTGTGATGGGCTTGAGCATTAAACGTATTCAAAGCCACCCTCTCCAGTTACAGATCTCATGCTCACACGACACTCCTTTAGCCTGCGAAGATAATGAGGTCTTACCTGGAGAGGAGGGTGGGAAATCAGTTTCTCAGAGTGGTAGCTCTCTGAATAGAGGTAACAACCTATAGCAACATACGAGGTTGAGCTGACCTTTTAAGAAAAATTTCTTACACCTTTGAAGCAAATAAAAAACAAGTTAGGAGTCCTGTCATTATTGTATCTATTTATATTAAAGTTTATTTGTTTATTTTGAGAGAGACAGTGAGGAGGGGACGGCGGGGGGGGTGGGGGCGTTGGTGGCAGAGAGAATCCCAAGAGGCCACACGATGTCGGCAAAGAGCCCCACGCAGGTGGAGAGACATAAGGGGCTTAATAAAATAAAGAATAACGTCACACCCTTCCCTTGTGCCAGGCGCTGTGCTCAGGGCTTTGCAGGGATTATTTGATTTAACCCTCAGAAGCCCGGTGAAGTAGATACTATTGGTTTCTCTGTTTTCTGGGACAAAATCAAGGCTCCTGTGGTTTACTGAACTCTGGAAGTGTTGTGAGAATGATATGAGAAACCATGTGCACTATATCAGCTTTAGATTTTGCTTCTTACTAACAAAGAAGAACAAGAAAGAGGAAAAACCCAAACCAAGCAAATAATATCAGTTTTTTGAACAAGATAGAAGTTTGTTTTTCTCACTCATAAACCAGGTCTGCAGGCAGGTAGTAACTGAGCCAGGGCCTTGGCACCCCTTAAGCACATCGACACGCTTATCTCCAAGGGATCTGGGAAATGTAGACTCTTTTTTTTTTTTTTTTTTTTAAATAGGTGGTCATGTGCCTAGTTAAAAATTGGGGCTTCAACTATTAAGGGGAACCAGAACCAATGTTGGGTTAGGCAACTTGCTTCTCTGCCATATATATGTGAAGTTTGGGGCACAGGATAGACCCAATAAATGTTCAGTAATAATAGCTATAAAACTCAAAGCAGACTAGGGGTGCCTGGGTGGCTCAGTTGGCTAAGCATCTGACCAGTTCACATCACGATCTTGCGGTGAGTTCAAGCCCCCCATTGGGCTCTGCATTGGTGGTGGTAAGCCTGATTGGGACTCTCTATCTCCCTTTCTCTCTCTCTGCCTCTTCCCCACTTGCATTTTCTCTCTCTCTCCCTCCCTCAAAATAAATAAACTTAAAAAAAAAAAAAAGCCCTCAAAGCAAACTAGAAATGGCCTGGTTTGTTGATTTAAATACAACTATTTCTGCCTGAAGTTTTCCCTTTTCTAGATCGATGCCCTGTCTCTAGACAGGGGTGTGAGTGAGCAGGGAAGGCATACTAGGTGTTCCAAACGCTGCCCTGACCCCAGGGCTTGCCTCTCCTTTCCTCCTCCGGATATGCGAGGTGGTTTGCCCCAAGATTGGCAGCTGTCGAAAGGTGGCAGAAAGTCAAATCACAAAACAGGGATGGTGCCTGGGCCATGGCATTTCCTAAATTAGGATTCTCCTTTCTTCCTATGTCCCCTTTCAGAGACTACAAATGCCAGCCCTGGCCTTTGGCAAATGGGGAGGGATCAGGAGAGCCACACTGCATAATTCCAGGGGACAAGCAGTCATATTGCAGAGAGGCATCCTTTAAATCAATGACAATGAGTGTGGTACCCCCCTGATGCTGTGCAAACAGGGGGCCCGGGGAAGGGGGGCTGATGTCTTGACTCCGTTCATTTGTTTCAAAAGAGTTTTCCATGGATCATCTCGATCTCACAAATTCCTAGATATGAGAGAAGGCTCGGAGGTCACAAAATGTTTGCCCAGGATGGATCTGAGGAGCTTCTTAAAACCTCTCAGCTGTCTTTAGGTCTGAGAGTCTATGACGAGCAAAGTAGTAGGGGGCCAGGGAACCAGTATAGACAAAGCTTCGTAGGATAGATGGACAGGTGGGGTGGACTGGATGGTGGGGATTCGAGCTGGAGTTTCCAGCTGCTTCGTACATTGGGCCAGGAAGGGGTGGGGGAGGAAAAATAAGTGAGAGGTAAGGCCTGATCATCCATTGCTTCATGTGCATATATCTCGTCCATTACCAAGTCTTCTCATTCCATCTTCTCACCATCTGCCCTACGGAGGGCCACTGCAAGCATGCACCAGGCTTCGTGTAAATTGGAAAAAGACATCCATCCTCCAGTGGACCCAGTCCTGCGCCAGGGCTCAATGAGCGATAAGTAAGGCTCTGGCTGGATCTGGATCGCAGCCCCCACTCATCTCCCTGGCTGGTTGCCCTTGAGCAGTGAACAATCCACACATTCTTAAGTGCAGGACTCTTCGGGGTCAGTTCACTTATCTCCATCCCCATGATGCCTCTTGCCCCCATCCAACTTCACCAACTCTCCTCACTTGGATGATGCTTCATCATAACAGATAATCCAGGGAGCCATTTACAGTCTCTGACTTAGCCTCTAGTGTTGTCAGCAAGTAAGGGTATGCATTTGGTCCCAGAGATACAGTGACTAGACGAAAAGATTTTCAGCATATTGTTTTTAAACTTGTGATCTATTACAGACCACACAGCTGTAGGGCACTATGAATTAATTAAAAAGAAGTCCTAGACTTCTTCTAAGTGTGAAAAGCACACCTAGACTGCACTGTATTTTTTGAGGCTGAACATATTATGTTAAAAAAAAAATGTAAGCATTGAGGCACCTGGGTGGCTCAGTCCGTTAGGCATCCAACTTTGGCTCAGGTCATGATCTCACGGTTCGGGAACTCGAGACTTGTATCAGGCTCTCTGTTGTCGGCACAGGGTCTGCTTCGGATCCTCTGCCCCACCCCCCACCCCCATCTATCCTTCCCCCACTCGTTCTCTCTCCAAAAAAATAAACTTAAAAAAAATGTAAGCATTAATATAAACTAAGTTTTAATGGTCCTCTTAGTATTTCTTGGTACCATAATTCAGTGGGAGCCTCCATAACTGAAGGTGGCCAGGTCTCCCTGGCCAGTGAGATGAGCCTGGACCCCTGGGACAGTCCCCCATTCTACCTCCCATCTGCTCTGGCTCCAGCTCTATCCCAGCAGCCAGAGGGCTGTGTGACAGACAACCCAGATGCGATCGTGTCAGCCCCCTGCTTACAAGCTGCAGCTAGGTAGCATTGCTCTTGGAATATAAGCCCTGATCGAATTGGGCTCCTGGAACCAGCCTGGAGGGTCCCACCTCTGGCAGGCCTGCCCCACTCTCCCCTCCACTGCACTGGCCTCCTGCTGTCTGGGAGGCCCTTTCCCTTCTCTGGGTGATTTCTCCCACTTTGCAGCTCTCAGCCCAAGCCACCCTCGCCTGCCGATGTCAGTTTCTTCATTGACTGCCCTCCCAGAACCCTGTATTCTTCCCTCAGAGCATGTTGTCTCTGCACAATTATACATTCATTAGTGTGATCATTGGATTGTCTGGCAGGTGCACTCCCAGTGGTAAATCCCGCCTCCTTGTGCCCGCACCCTACCCCATTACCACGGCTGCAGAGTCTAGCACTGGGCCCGTACAGAGTAGTCTGTCAGCGGTTATTTGCTGAATGAATGGGGCTGAGCCAAGAGGCCACCTTCCCAGCTGCTCCTTGTGGGCTATGCTTTGGGAGGGAAAACTTTTAACACACACACGGTTCTTGAGAAAGCAGGTCACCAGCACCAGAAAGAAGGGGCAGCTTGAGAAGAGACATCTGAGGGTCAGAGAAGATGCCAAGGTTAGCCCACTGCATTTTAAGGACTATATAGTGACATACCACAATGTGGATATTTCCTTAAAGTTAGGTAGAGGGGGGGAAAAAAGATTTATGTTTAACAACTTGGATGCTTTTAGAGGGATGCACTGACGAGTAAATTTGTCAAAGAAATTTTCATTTTGTGTAAAAAAGTAGATCACCAAATCCTGTCCCTTACCAGAACAATCAGGCAACTGTCAATAATTTACCTTTAAAGGTGCCCACCGAGTCTCTTGATGGATTAGGGACAAAGCGATTGAATTTAAGCAGGGCGAAATAGAAATCACACATGCACTACAGTAAAGCACATGAGTTGTTTGGAATTTATTGTACGTGAGGAGTAGTTTCATTTTAGAAGTTTATGTGTACTTTGAAGTAATCACATACAAGGAAGACCCAGAAGGCCCTCAGATAAGTCACTAAAATCTTTCCAGAAAATTGAAGTGATTACCCCTCCAAATGACTTACCTTTGTATTCTTGATTATTATACATGACCTCAAGTATGTTTATTTCCCAGTTTTTACTTAGGAGGAACTAGAGTGGCGTTATCTGTTGTGCCTTTATCCACACAGCAGATTATCAGCGATAGAAGTCATATCGATGATTATATGCCATGATATAATCATGGAAAGAGAGAATACTGAAATGCGCTGGTAAGTGCCCAATAAGATTTTGATGACGGCAACATGAATGAGGACAATACTGGGCATAAAAATGAAAGAAATGTCACCAAACACACATTTGTCTAAAGAAAAGTTACAGAAAATTTCTAAAGTAGGCTGCAGTGAAAAATGTGACACACCATCCAAAATGTGGATAATCAAGTAAAACATAAAAAGTACAATGTTCTAAAATGTAATCAGGTGTTTCTTCCTAGATTTCACTGATGTTAACTATGTTTCCAGGGACCCCCCGGGGGGCGGGGGGAGGAGGGGGATCGTAGGCACCCAATGGTAAATTTGACTTAAGGTTCTGGAAGTCTAGCCCCAACAGTGGCGGGTTCCCAGCGTCAGGTCCGAGCTGTGCCTGATTGACGATTAGGGTGAGGGGCTTTGGCTGATGGCCGCCAGCAAGCACAGCTGCAGGGAAGGCTGTTGGGTGGGGAAGTCTGAGCTTGCTTCCTTATTGGCCGAATCCTGTATGACGTTTCAGGGCATGTTTTAAGGTAATTGTTTATCTCCCCTATTGAGGACAGAACCAAGATAATGTTTCTCTTTTTAGTCTCAAAGCAAGCTTGAGATACATTTGTTGGATAAATAAGTATAGTTTATCCCCATCCGGGTTTATTATCCATGCGATAATATTCTTACTAAGTACAATACTGCTCCTGTTTGTCAGAGTCCCCCGATTTCTTTAAATTATTTTTGCCTAGACTTTTTCAAATCCTACCTAGTTGGTTGCCTCCTAAACTTACGGCCCACTGTTAATTTGCATAGTTGTTTCAAATGCTATATCCCAGATCTTGCATTTACTCAAGTTATTCATTGCTAACGTCTAAATCAGAGAAGTGAAAAGGACAATTGTTTAGTGCTTTTTAAAGTCCCTGCCCAAGATCAGTAGGGAAATCCCATTAGCTCCATTCATCGCATTTCTCATAAATCTAAAAGGAAAGCAAGTATCCAAAGCCTTATTCTTTAATAGTTCTTATTTGTAAAACCTTGACAGGGCTTTATTCTAAATTGCTTCCAAATTACATAAAGAATGCTGAGAAATATGATGGTTAGTGAATCGTGATAGTTTCAGTTATTGAATAAATAACCAGAATAGTAAAAGGGGACTAATCTGAAAGCAAACAGAATGATGGGCTGCGATGAGGCAAAAAGAACAGAGCTGTGGCATTCTTCAACTACTATCTGGCTCAATCCTCTTTAAGTGGGCAAATTGAAGAGTCTTTTATTCAGCGCCTAAAACTTATTCAAAAGGAGCAATATTTTCATATAGTAAAAACAAAAACAAAAACAAAAAAACCACCCCACCCCCAACAACAACAACAAAAAACCCCAAACTTTTTTGTAGCGAAAAAGGAATGTTTAAAAAAAACGATGGGTAATCTTCTGGCTCAACAGGAGGGCACAGGGCGACCTGTGGGTGGGAAGTTCGTTGCAGGTACACTGTGGCCACCCGGCAGCTTTCGGGCCGTCACCCCCGGAGCCTTCTGTGGTTCGAGTAACTTATTAAAGTTGTCACTATTGTTTGAAATTGGGCAAGAGGTGTACAAAAATCAGGACTTCATTAGGAAAAATGTACCTGGCAATTTCTAGTACCTTTTTTTCACCAAAAGGAAACAATAATGTGGGGGTGCCATACAGGGTGATTGAGGCAAGTGATATGATGGGTTACCATCTATAGTTCCAATTGTGCGTTTGTGAAATGTGAACCTATGTCATTGCTTTCTTACACACCCCTGACAATTGCTGTTTTGTCTCTTAAGTCATGGATTTTTAAATGAAACTCTAAGAGGCTTTTGTTTTGTTTTCTTGACAAGGTGGGTTTCAAAACTAGAAGCTGAATGGATTAGGAGCCCACCATCATCTTCAGCAAGAATGCTTTAAAAAGGTATTTTAGCATTCTCTGTGGTTTAAAAGACAAAACCAAGTCCTGCTGGCTTTGTGTTGTGCTTCTCTTACAGACTGCAGTGCCTTCTGTCTGCTTCAGGGTGTGGCATCTGCCGTCGGGGAGGAGAAACTGGCATGTGTCGCCTTTTATAGCAGGCTGATTTCATTGTGCTGGGGCCTCTATTTCATAGCCTCTTGGTTGCAATCTTCTAGTTGGCTTGCTGAAACAAATAGAATTAAAAGAGATTTTGAATTACATACATTATTTATTTTTCTTTTTAGTTCCGTGATTTTTCTATATGAAAAAATATTTTAGGAAAAGGGCCAGAGCTGAACTTGGTGACTCATTTTCCCTTTTAGGATCAGTTGTGAAAATAAGCCACAAAACATAGTTACGCTTGTTGACATGGACTTTGACATATTTTATCAGTTTGAAAAATGCACTTTTATGATTATATGTATGTATTTAGTTTGAGTCTCAATGTCTAAGAGCATAAATATGTACTTGATTGTAGAATATATGTATATATGCACACAAAACAGACGTATTATTTATATTTGTACATGAAAAACTTTAAAAATTCAGCTTTTGTGGTGTACTGTGTATATTTAGTATGTATTTGAATATATAAAGGGAGAAAATCCAGGAGAAAATGTCAAAAAGGCCCACTAACAAAGATGTAGTATTCTCTTGGCAAAAACTGATGAATGATTTGGCATGAATTCATCTTACAGTTCTGTTATTCTCTCTTACACACAATGATATAACCCCTGTTTTCCAGTTGTTTGCATAGAATTGCAATTTGTTGTTTGTACACTCTATAATGACCCTTGGGTGTGCACCTGATCCCCCCCCCCCCCATTAGTCACCAGTTTTTCCCACCTATCCTTTTCTACTTAGTCATTAACATATTTGCACTTGCTCAAGCAAATAAAAATAACTACTGCAGTTGAAATAAACTAAAATAATCTTTGTAAAAAGCTGAAGAATGAAATGATTTTAGAAAACTATGTTCTAACAAAATCATATACACTATTGCAGCTAGTGTGACCTCTTCAAAGTTCCACTCTCAAATGCTTTCTCTCCATGAAAACGAGGTCCACACTAGTATAAGGGAGGCATGGCTTCAGTTAAGAAGACCCGCCTGAAGATATTCAAAAGGTTACTAAGTGATAAATTAACAAAAATGAAAACATTTAAAACATCATAAAGGGATAAGAGTATTTAAAAAAAAATGAAGTCTGAAACACTTCTGTTCTAGGATTAGGTCTGGCCAACTCATATTTATTAAATATATGTTAATTAATTAAATATATGATCTTATATTTATTAAATATAATATGCATTTATTTTAGTTTTGTTTCACATTGCTTAGAAATATATTGAAGGTTAACTGTGCACCTTAACCTCTGAAATATGATGAGAGGCGTCATATAGATTTATGAAGATACGAGCTAAACTTGAGCTGTCACTATTATGGCACCAATAGTTAAATTTCCATGTGCACGTTGGAGCATAACACACCAGTGTACCTATTTGAAGACTTTCCCTTTAGAGAGAGGACAGCCAAGTGCATTACAAGAAAAATGCCCCTTTGGGAATACTTTGAGTTTTCACTGATAAGCCTACATGCATATATATATGTATATATATATATACACATACATACATGTGTGCATATATATATATATATACACATGCATATATATGTATGTGTATATATACATATAGTGCCTTAAAAAATAGTTATATAAACATTATCTTCGGGGCAGGTGCAGTCTCAGCACTTATTGAGTACTTGCTGTGTACAGGGCACAGCTCTCCTTGAATGCGGCCAACCTTCCCTTAAACTCTCCCCTAATTTCGCAGCTTGAAGAAGTTGGTGGGAATTACGCTGATGGCCCAAATCAAGGCAGCGAGGCTAACGTTCTGAAAAATTACATAACTCCTGGGAGAGGCAGTGCTTTTGCACAGATTGCACAAGTATTTTCTTGCTCCGTCGGCTCCTCCAAACCTTGGAGGCCAACAGACAACTTTGTTCCCCAGCCCTTCTCCCTCTTTTGTCTGCTCGTCAGACTCGTTTTCCACCTTTGTATCGTTCCTTTTAGACGTGAAAACAAACACGCGAACGGCCGGTTGGCAAGGAGACGAGGCACGAGGGGAAAGTGCAGCCTCGCGTCGCCCCACGCCGCCGCGCTCCGGGCGCCTGCGGAGCCGGCCCGAGCCCCGGGCCCGGGGCCGCCGGGTGCCCGCGAGGCTGCGCCCCGGCGGGCGGGCGGGCGAGCAGCGGCGGCGGCGGCGGGCGCAGGGACCGGCGGGCGGCGGCGGCCCGCGCAGAGTCCAGTCCGCGTTTTGCGAGTGCACACGAGTAATCAGAGAGAAGTGGATAATAGTTGCTCGGGCTCGCTCGGCTCCCTCTCATGCCTTGCTGGGCCCGATAGGCTCAGTCAGTCGTGTATTTACCCATATCCGGGTTAGAGAGGAAAAGAGAAAAGTTTCATTTAAACCTGAACTAAAAACTTTCACCATGAAATCACACAGCGGGAACAGGCCCAGACCGTAAGGCGTGACTCCCGGTTCGGCTCCGGCGGGGCCTGTGGAGGGGGAGGGGGCTCGCTCGATTCCCGTCGGGGCGTGTGGATGCGCACAGGAGGGGCCGCTGACTAAAAAGTGGGTTTTATTGTCTCCCCCCGCCCCCCGCCCGGCCTCGCCACGCCGCGGCGATCATGGCCGCGCGGGCAGCAGCGGCGGCGGCGGCGGCGGCGCGGGCGCGGGCGGGCAGCGGCGAGAGGCGGGCGCCCCCCGGGCCGCGGCCGGCGCCCGGGGCCCGGGACCTGGAGGCGGGGGCGCGCGGCGCGGCGGTGGCGGCGGCACCGGGACCCATGCTGGGGGGCGGCGGCGACGGCGGCGGCCTGAATAATGTGCACCACCACCCCCTGCACCCCCGTCACGAACTGAACATGGCCCATAACGCGAGCACGGCGGCCGCCGCCGCCAGCACTAACAGCGCCAAGAGCGGCGGCTCCGAGGCGGCTCTCAAGGAGGGTGGAAGCGCCGCCGCGCTGTCCTCCTCCTCCTCCGCGGCGGCGGCGGCGGCGGCGTCCTCCTCTTCCTCCTCGTCGGGCCCGGGCTCGGCCATGGAGACGGGGCTGCTCCCCAACCACAAACTGAAAACCGTTGGCGAAGCCCCCGCCGCACCGCCCCACCAGCAGCACCATCACCACCACCATGCCCACCACCACCACCACCATGCCCACCACCTCCACCACCACCACCACGCACTACAGCAGCAGCTAAACCAGTTCCAGCAGCAGCAGCAGCAGCAACAGCAACAGCAGCAGCAGCAGCAGCAGCAACATCCCATTTCCAACAACAGCCTCGGCGGCGCGGGCGGCGGCGCCGCTCAGCCCGGTCCCGACATGGAGCAGCCGCAACATGGAGGCGCCAAGGACAGTGCCGCGGGCAGCCAGGCCGACCCCCCGGGCCAGCCTCTGCTGAGCAAGCCGGGCGACGAGGACGACGCACCGCCCAAGATGGGGGAGCCGGCGGGCGGCCGGTTCGAGCACCCTGGCCTGGGCGCCCTGGGCGCGCAGCAGCCGCCGGTCGCCGTGCCCGGGGGCGGCGGCGGCGGTGGCGGCGGCGGCGGCCCGGCGGCCGTCTCGGAGTTTAATAATTACTATGGCAGCGCTGCCCCTGCTAGCGGCGGCCCCGGCGGCCGCACTGGGCCTTGCTTTGATCAACATGGCGGACAACAAAGCCCCGGGATGGGGATGATGCACTCCGCCTCAGCCGCCGCCGGAGCCCCCAACAGCATGGACCCCCTGCAGAACTCCCACGAAGGGTACCCCAACAGCCAGTACAACCATTATCCGGGCTACAGCCGGCCCAGCGCGGGCGGCGGCGGCGGCGGCGGCGGCGGCGGCGGCGGCGGTGGAGGAGGAGGAGGAGGAGGAGGAGGAGGAGGCGGCGGCAGCGGAGGAGGAGGAGGAGGAGGAGGAGGAGCAGGAGCGGGAGCTGTGGCGGCGGCGGCCGCGGCGGCGGCGGCAGCAGCAGGAGGCGGCGGCGGCGGCTATGGGGGCTCGTCCTCGGGGTACGGGGTGCTGAGCTCCCCCCGGCAGCAGGGCGGCGGCATGATGATGGGCCCCGGGGGCGGCGGGGCCGCGAGCCTCAGCAAGGCGGCCGCCGGCGCGGCGGCGGGGGGCTTCCAGCGCTTCGCCGGGCAGAACCAGCACCCGTCGGGGGCCACCCCGACCCTCAACCAGCTGCTCACCTCGCCCAGCCCCATGATGAGGAGCTACGGCGGCAGCTACCCCGACTACAGCAGCCCCAGCGCGCCGCCGCCGCCGCCGCCGTCGCAGCCCCAGTCCCAGGCGGCGGCGGCGGCGGCGGCGGCGGGGGCGGCGGCGGGCGGCCAGCAGGCGGCCGCGGGCATGGGCTTGGGCAAGGACATGGGCGCCCAGTACGCCGCTGCCAGCCCGGCCTGGGCGGCCGCGCAACAAAGGAGCCACCCGGCGATGAGCCCCGGCACCCCCGGCCCGACCATGGGCAGATCCCAGGTAACCCCCGCGCCGGCCGGGCCTGCTTCCGCCGCGGCGGCCTCGCCGCGCGCCTCGAGCCCTAGTTTCTTTCTCTCCGCGTACTTTTTCTGCGTCTTCTGCCGGGGGGGAGGCGGGGGCGAGGCGCCCAAAGCCATTTTAACTCGCGGCTGCCTCCCTCGGAGGCTGGGGAGCGCGCGGCGCCCGACTGCGCGGCCCGGGCCCCGGGGGCCTGGGGGAAGAGGGTCTCGCCGAGGGCCGGGACGCGCGCTGCGATGGCCGGCCGCCGAGTACCCCCGCCTCGCCACCCCACCCCGGGCGCGGAGCCGCGCGTCCGGAGCCGGGGACCGCGCGGCTAGGCAGCGGCGTGGGCGCCGGGGACGGCTCGGGCTGCTTTTGTAACAAAATAGGCGCTCCCGGCCGGTACGGTGCGGGGAGGAATATTGACCCCGTCTTCTCGGTTAGCGCCAACAATAAGCTTTAACTGGGAAAAGAATGAGGAACTTTGTCCTACCTCCAGCCACACCGCGTTCCCTCTTAGCCTGCAAGGTGAAGGCAGGAAAAATAGGTTAGCTTTGTGGCAAACCCAGTGTGTTTTTCGTAGTTCTGCCCGGCCATTCAGAGATACTCGATGCGAGCTTTGAGTTTGGATGCTTCGTAGCAAAAAGAATGCCCCAATTTACAACGACGTGGAGGTAAAATATTCTAAAATAAATCGATTCCTTCCTGAGAATAGCCAGGAAATCCATTATTTGGCTTATAGGCTGCTGGAAAGGAGTCACCTTCAACAGATAGGCTACGTTAAAGGGACACATCCCGGTTAAGTTGAACTTAATTTGATCATGGAACAGGCATACATTTTATTCAGCAAGTCCAGGAAAATAGCAGGCCAGTGAAAATTGATCTTTTTGGATCAGATTTATTTGGATTTTCTTTAATTTGCTGTCCCCCAAGTCCTACGGCGTTATAAGGAAGTGTCCTGCACTCTTGCTGTTTCTTGCTCGTAGGCTGAGCCTAAAGACTGACTTGATCTCCTTTGCAAGGTTTGGAATTTGAATTGTGGAGGTAAACTGGCTGTAATAGTCTCCAGACAGCTGCCTCTGAGTTGACATCTAATCTGCCATCTGATTGGCTCCCCTCTCACCATTGGGCATTTAGCACTGCTGATGTAAATAGAAGTGCTGAGCAGTACAGTCACAAAAATTCTTGCCACAAATAATAACTGAGCTCTATTACAAGCAGATGTAAGGTTGAATATTATTTAAAGCTTAAGTTATTATGAATCATAGTTATTAATAAGAGGATTAAATCCTGAAAACATTATGCTGGTGTCCAGTATTGGGCATTTACAAAAATCAGATCTTTGACAGTCTTAATGTGGACAGTGCATATATCACGGACTTGAATTGTAGTATGAAGATGTGGCAATTGAAATGTAATGAAGCCAAAAATTTTAGCAATTTCTGGATTTGCAAAGCGTTTATTGAAGTGCCCTTTCCAGATTAAACTGTGGGGGAAAAATGTGAATTGTCAGCACACGTAGTTTAGTGTAAAATTAAAAATGATAACTTAACATTTCAAGATCCTGATATGCAGCGGTCTCTTTTAGGGATATTGAATTAGCTTTATAACAAGATTAAAGCTGTATTTCTAATAATTTATGTTGTAATGGTGCTGATCATTTAAAATGTGGATGAGGAGTTTCCATTGAATTGACATAAGCATGAAGTGAGGAAACTATAATTTTGTACACAAGAATTAATCAAAGGGGAAACATGGATAATCTTGTGAAATACTGAAAATTATTTCATTATTTTCTTCTTGATTATTTTGTTGGGTTCGGTGGTGTGACCCTTATTTGAAGTGCTTACACATGTATTAGGGAAACTGTCTCATGCAAGCTGTTCTGGGTGTGTTTCTTCCAAATAATCTTTCTTTTGTAGACATTTTAAATGCTGTGAAAGTTTTTAAAATCCTCATTTGTTAGGAAGGAATAACAGCGGTTGTAATCTACTTAGCTTATTTATTTTAGGAAGGCGTATTTTAATAACAGTCATATCTTAGGGGAGAGACTCGTCAGAGTGCACACAGGACTGAATTTAACAGATAATCCTGTGAATCCCTGGCCGAGGACATTAGTGTCCACTGGCTTTCAAATCTTTGGTTACTGGAGTTTAACTTTTAATGAGAATGTATTTTCCTGCTCTTGATAGAAAATTTGTGACTATCAATTTTCATTTTTGATGCACACAAGTGAAAACACAGAGGAGGCTCGTGTAACTAAACCCACGTAATTAATTTTAAAAAGATTTGCTTTGTCAGCTTGCTTTTAAAGGGATAGTTTAAAATTCCCATCTTGGTAAACTAGAACGGAGAGATGATGGAGGCAGATGTAGGTCCTTGTTACTTTAAAGTATTATTTCTTAATGGTACCAATCATTTTAAGTATTTTGTTTTCTTGGAATGAGAGTGAATCCATTATGTCCTCGGTGTGACCCTTGGGAATAGCGTTTTTATTTTTGAGGGGCGAGGAAACTGCTGGGCATATGACCTAGATTCACAGATTTCTCTTAGGTACTTTGCCGTGTAATGTGTGGAATGTGTCTTTTTTATGTATTTTCTTTTTGGGAGGCTAGTATTTATTTAGTATTTGTTGTGATCATTATATTAAGTCATAGTTATTTGTCCAAAATATTGAATCACTATGTCACTATAGGCCATAAAGTACTATTAAATCACGTTGTTAAATGATGAAATTTTCTTGTGGCTTTAGCACATTTAGTTTCATTTTTGATTTTAGGAATTGTTTATATTGGGCAGCAAATGTTTTTATAATTGGGAACAAAATATATCTGTATATTGTATTGGGAAGGTCTTTTTAAAAAGTGAAATAAGCCATTTTATGATACAGTTTGTTGCTGGGTTTTTTTGTGAGATAAAGTATTTCGATAGAGCAGTTCAAAAGGAGTACTGAGGTCTGCTCCTGTAAGTAATATTTTATAATGTCCACATCTGTGCCAAATTCCATTAATGCTATTTTAACTTCAGTTTAACAGAATATAACACAACGTAATAAAAAGAGCCTTATTTATCATTCAAAGAAGTGACTACAAAGCTTACAAAGCAGGAAGTTACAGACTGGTTCCTGATGACCTTAAAATTTGTATAAGATACATTATAGCATAACATCATTCCCCACTTCCCCTCCCAGTGATATTTTACCCTATCTGATGTTTTAAACCTTGTAAAGAAATTGTTGTGCCCTGAATTAATATATTTGCTGAGATATGGCTGGCTGGCTGGCTGCTGTGTCGTCAGAGAATGTGGAATTGGCAGCTGTGGTTCATAGAAAAGGCCTAGCATTTAAAAAACCAAAACAAAATACATAGAAAATATTTACAGTTTTCTGTTTTCCTAGGTTACCTGGGAGGAAAGGGTGCATGGTTTAAAATTGTTTTCTTTGGATATCCTGATTTCTGTGTGCTTAGTTTTGACCATTTTATTTTGATGATAAGTACTCTTTAAGGCACCTGTCACTTAAATTTACGTTTATATTAACATAAAATTGATAAGTATGTTCTACGGAGCATCGTATTCTTGTCTTGGCTCTATAATGAGAAGCCTTAACTCCCGTTTTCACTTTGGTTGTGCTTTTTATCTGTATTTCGGAATCAATCTTTGGCAGGGTTTTTCTGCTCGTTCCATTTTCCCCGGCATCATATTGTATCAGAATATCACAAGCGTGTTGTAGAGATGGAAATAATCCACATCACTCTTAGACACTTAAACTAATGTACCTTCCCTCTAAATATCATGTTATTCCATTAGAATTGAGAGAATAACATCTTCATGCTGGTATCAAAATAGTATTAATTCTGGTTTGAGGACCAATTTTGAAAATGTAAGACAGTGTAGAGGAAGTCTCATAAATTCATTTGGTAGTTTTATTAGACACACGTTTTAAAGAAAACAGGTGTAAGAGAATGGGGTTGGGTTTTCAGTTCTATTTCTTATTAATGGACTTTGTTACTTTATATTTTGGGGCAGAGTACATCTAAAAAAAAAAAAGGCTTCTGATGTAATAGGAACTTACTTACTTCCATAGGATAAATACCTATGTGACAGGCAAACTGAAAAGATGATCATTTCACTTATTTAACTCTTGTTCTCTCCTACGATGAGAGTGGTTCGATTTAAAATTTGTTGGGGTCTCTGAAATTTTGCTACTTATTTTGAAGACTGATTTGGACATGTAAATTTTGGATGTATTGCACTGGGGACTGACTATATTAGCTTTTTGCCCAGCGTCCTAAATTTAGAGGTTTTTCTCACTATGCTAGACTGACACTGCTCAGTTAATGGATCTGTGTACCTTGATCCATCATTGAGGAAAAGGAACTAATAACTCACTTGTGTCACTTTCATTTTGGCCTGTGTGTAGTTTTGGAAGTTTGAAGCTTATATTTACATTTGAAAGAACTGTCATGTATCACTTAAACCAACAGATTTATGGAGGCTCAAAAGGAATGTTAATAAAACTCGAATTCCTTTAATTTTTTTCTTGCAATAATTAGATTTTCAAAGTGGATGTTACAAAATTTTTATGACATTTTCTAATGCTGTTTATGCTTACGGGCCACTTGCACATGCTAGGCCTTTTTAGAATCGGATACTTGTTGGTCACAGGGTTTTCCTGAGGTGCCCTTTCTTCATCAGGATATTTGTGCAGATTCTCTGTGGATATGTGAAGGAGCACACTTGGCTGTGTATGTGTATGGGAGGCTGAGGGTTCTCTATTTGACTTCTCCGTGTGTGTGTATAGGGAGGGGGAGAAGTACCGGGCACAACTGCTTACCCACTGAGGATGCGCATATATCACAGATGTACAACTATCAAACGATACTGCTTTTACGGTTCGGAGGCTATTTATACAAGATTAAGTGGCTCTTTTTGGTTTAATTGGATGATTGAATGATAACTTTGATCTAAAAACTTGGTATACGTTGGTGACTTTTTCCCCTGAGAATTTTGATGAAAAGAAAATGATAGAGGTATCGGTACCCAGGTGCCATTAAGTACATGCTTATTTTGCCTTACGCTAACACTGGAATGAATGGAGTTGTTGCTATGTGCATACTGTAGTTTTAACTTAACAATTCACACTAATTGAGTGAGCGAGTGGATTTATCAAACTAAAGTGTGTGTCTCCGCAGTGAGTTTTCAGCAAACATGTTCTATTTTCAAAGGCTTTAACTTGGAATAATTCTGAGAAAACTATTTCCTTAGATTTACGTATTTGAATAGGATCCAGTAGACAGTTTTCAAAAGCCCACTTCTGAATGGATCAGTGCCAAGAATACTAGAAGGCCACTGAGTTTGACAGATGAACTAATGACGAAATTAGTGTGTTTCTTGGATGATGCTTATTGGTAGGAAAGAGACCAGAGCTCTAAGATCTTCAGCACATCCGGTTTACCAATAGACACTCTTATTTTAGGTAGGTGGCAGTAGAATCTGGAACAGATCTGTCATAGCAAGACCAACCTTTTGAATTGAAGTAGATTTGGCCTCTGCTCACCATCTTTTGTAGGATGCACTTCTCAGGGTCTCATTTGGGCCTTGATGAAAGATGAAACTTGAGACTCAGACAAGTCGTTACTTATTAGGTGACCCTGGAAGGGAAGCCATATTTGATGAAAGCCGGAAGAAAATCCTGGACCACGCTTTGAAAACTATGGGTTGCTAAAAAAATTATATCTACTTATTTTTTTATTGCGGTAAAATAACACAGAACATAAAATTTACCGTTTTACTCATTTTTAGGTGTGCAGTTCAGTGACATTAAGTACGCTCACATTGTTGTGGACCACCATCTGATTTCCAGAACTTTTCGTCTTCCCAAACGGAAATAAAAAAGTACATTTTTTCCTTCCCTTCCTTCATGTTAGACTTTCAAATGGTTAGTTATAATGTGTATTATAAGGAAAATAATCTTTTCATGGCCATTAATCTTGCTGCTTTGTAGTTGATTAGTAAATCCTTCCTCACATGTTCCCTAGCAGTGCTCATGGTGTGTGTGTGTGTGTGTGTGTGTGTGTGTGTGTGTGTGTGTGTTCGTTCCACTACTTCTGCCCAGCTCTGACTTCGGGGTGATCTTCCCAGGTTTTGTCTGTTCCGAAGTGTGTAAGTGTGTCCCTGTGTGGGTTCGTTGTTTCATTGTCAGGTCATTAAAAGTCTAAAAGCAGCTTTTTGAAGCCTTTCTGTTGAAAGGTTTGGGATACTTTGTTGAGAGAAGCCTGGTACTTGGTTAGATGATAGGATGTGGAAATGAACTGTTAGCATGATCATTTTTCCCTTTACTTCTCTTATCTTTTGCATGTTTAGCTTCTTTTTTAAATTACTTGTTATATCCTTCTATCGGTGAAAGTCATTTACAATGGTCATTTTTTTTCCAGTTGTGTTTTAGGTTTTGGGCCATCCCAGTCCCCCCCCCCCCCCCCAGCCTGAGCAAACAGCCAGTCCGTGTGATGCTGGGTCTTTTTTCATAGTGTTCTGTGCCCCCAAGTTTGTGCTTCCCCCCTTATGTTTTTAATTTGTAGTCCTTTGTAAGGCTGCAGAAATTCTTTGTATGTGGAAAAATTCCTAAATTAAGATGATTGGTCTTTTAATTAAATTTAGAGGCAGCTGCAAAGGGTTGCTTCTTGAATCCTGGTTAGTCTTCAGAAGAGGCTTTTTCGTGTGTAAAATTTGGAATTGTATTTTCGCTGCCATTGATGCTGATATGTAGTCGCATCTTTAGCCGATCAGTTGTGTATATTAACCATGGATTCCACAGAGGACATAGAGAGTGAACTGTGATTTAAGAGTGTGTGCTTGGAAGCAACAATTTTTTAAGGTGTAAACATTTAGCATTTGTGCATGCTGTGACGTGTGTGGCGGACAAGTATCTACTCCAGATGATCGGTTGGCAAATATTTATTAAGCACCTGTTTTCCTAATCAGCCCAGTGCCGGACGGTAGCTAGGGTCTGGGGATTGCTCTTGCTTCTGTGTGCAGTTCAGAGAGACAGCGTGCCAAAGCCTTTCCCCACTGAACCTGGGCATGGCATTTTTGGCATCGTTGACTTAGAACTGGCTCATTTAAACAGAATGCAAATAGCAACCATGTGGGTCAGCAGTCTGTTGGCCAGCTTTTTTTGGGTGGGGGAGTGGATTTTGGCAAAACAAATAATTGTAGATTGTTGTGATATAGTTGATGTGAGCTAGTGACTCTTTTCCATTTCTACCAATCAATTACTGGCTTTGTGCCGGAACAAAATAAAGATCCCGCTACAAAGAATAATAACTAAGAGAAGGAAAATATAATCAGTTCGAAATTTGTATAGAATGGTCCTTTTTCTTTTTCTCAGTTTTCTACATTACATAGGCTCTTGGAAAAAAGTTAAAACAGTCTGCTCAGATTTAGGAAGATACTTGGATTGCTGGAGTATTTTTGGTAACTGTTTAGATAATGTATGCTGGCTGAGGAGTAAATTCAGCTACTGCTTCTGGGTCCTGAAATAAACCTTTCAGAAAGCGAGGCATTGATGATTAGTGGAGGCTGTTCCAGAATTCTTAGTATCTCCTGTTTCTTTTTGTGATGAGCATCTTAGAAGTTAAACCACTCACCGCACTTTGTAACCTTATTTTGAAATGACTGGTAATTTTAAAATTTGTCTAGAGTTTGGCATCTAATTTATGAAAACTTAAGAAGCAAATTTGAAGTTTCCGTGACCATATATTTATATATATCAAGCTGTAACCCCATTCTAATATCCTTTAAATTTTCTGCTTTCAGCTCATATTTTTTTATAATAAATTCACTTTACCCAATGAATTATAAATGACCTTGGAAATAGAAACGTAAAACATTGCTACTGCTGAGCACGAGTCTGTCTGAAGAAGCAGACATATTTCTAAGGGAACTGGTATGTTTGTTGTATATTAGTTTATTTCTGTCATTATGAGGATTTATGAGAGAATGCGAATATATTACGAGGCATCCTGATGTAATGGAAAGATCTTGGGCTTGGAGTTGGTCAGACTTTGATTCATTTGTAGGCTTGAGTGCCCATTTTCTCTGAGATATGGCAGAGGCTCAGTTTCCTGATCTGGAATGTTGGCTGCTGGGCGGGGCCGCCGCTGAGGTCATCTCTGTAAATCGGTGGCATTGTTCCGTGGTGTCTCTTTTCTTCCCACCTGCCTTCCCACTGTGTAGTGAGCCCTGAGTTCCTGTTCTCTGCCTGGCCCTGATGCGGTTCAGGGGTGTGGTCGCAGATAAGCCCCTGCCTCCATCAATTAGGTGACCCCAGTCCCTCCCAGCTGCAAAATTCTCTGCTGCTCTGAATTTTAAAAAATATGGTGCCTAATCTGCAATGCACCACTGAACATCTTATTAAACTATACTGGGTCCCAGACATGTTCAGTGAATATAAACTGAGGTCTATGCAAATATACAGATTTTGTGAATACCACGGCAATTTCCCTCACAAAATGTAGTTTTGTACTGATTGGGACTCTTGTGAACAATTGGATGAATTGGTTTTGGTTGATCAATAGAACTGTGATGGATTGGCGTCATTGGATCTCAGGTGCTGCCTCACGGTATTCCGTCGTTAATGTTAATTAGTAGATTCTGAGAATTATTCCTATCTTCTAGGTCTTTGTCCTTTCCACTTTCATGATCTATGAAATTGACTAGCTTTTTTAGGGGAAGTGCTTTCTGCAAAGGAACAAAGTTTCAAAAAATTAAAACTAGGCTTTTTTGCAATTCTGAATGGTGGACTTTGGTCTCTGATTCATGCTTAAGTAACTTACTTCTGTATCTGTTTCAATTTTACTGACTCTGTGGTTCACATTTGGTCCTTAGCAAGATTATCATTTCCTCTACGTATCACCAAGGGTGGTGCTGCTCTCAGTCAAAGTAGGGAATGTCAAAGCTGAGAATGAATGCCAAGGGCCTGCCTTGGATATGTAGAGAGGAATTGTTTCTTTTCTTTTCTTTTCTTTTCTTTTCTTTTCTTTTCTTTTCTTTTCTTTTCTTTTCTTTTCTTTTCTCTTTCTTTTCTTTCTTTCTTTCTTTCTTTCTTTCTTTCTTTCTTTCTTTCTTTCTTTCTTTCTTCTGTTAATGCTGAGATTTATAAAAGTATCAGGGACAAACTTTAATTCTATTATGAACAAATCTTACTGAGCACCACTTGGTGCTTAAGATACAAAGAGTAAATATAACGTATAATCCATAATTTTCCCTGGTGAATTGTCATGGACTCCTGGTGTTTTACAAAGTGGAAATTAAAATGAATGGCTACATTATTCTTCTGCAGAAAGACTATATCCCTCAAAGTGCATCATCTAAGAACTATTTGAATAGTTGATAATGTATCCAAACTGAAAATTTCCTGATGCGTGTATTATACATTTCCAACATCCGTTGCAAGAAAATCTGTTCAGTTACTGCTTCAGGGTTTTATGTGGAAGGTCAGTATACTTGGAGTTTGTTCTTAGGTGCTGTGATATTGATGAGAAAGCGATCTTAATTTGGGTTTTTGTTTGGGCATCATAAGGTGAATTTTCAGCTAAAGAGATGGCTTTATAGTGTCATTAGCATGAAGGATTTAGAATTCCGTTCATTTACCTTCACCGTATTGAACAATCTCCTGTGTGTCATCAGGGCTTTGGGACTAGAGATTTGTGTCATCATAGCAAGAACCAGGGTATCGGGCAGATGTTTGTGGACGACCTAGTATGTGTGCCTGGTACTGTACTGGATGGTGGACCTTGGTAAAATGACAATGCAGGGCCTAAGGACCAGTAACCGTGCTACACAATACAGTGTAAATGGTTTGGTGGGAGAAGTCTTGATGTTAGTGTCTCATCTCACACAGACTAGACTGGGGTCGGGGTAGGGGTAAGAAGGCGCTGCGCTAAATAAAGTCTAATAAGCTGAGAGCTGGTCAGCGAGAAGTTCCATTAGTGAAGAGGCTTGGGAATGGAAGCAGGAGGGGTGAGGGCAAGAGCCAAAGGTGTGCAGGTTAGAGAACCTGCAAGATTGGACATTCACCACCTGCGTGACCTTGGGCTAGCCTCTTTACTCCCTGACGTTTGAAGTTCCCTCTGGTCTAAGGAGATGGGAAGGAAGACTTAACCCATGGAATTGTTTTAAGAAGGACACTTGATAGAGTTCTGATACACTGCCTGGCAAGGAAGGGGATGCTTTCAAAAAGTAACAAAGGATTGTATGTTCTCATGGATAAGGAATTAAAATGAGTTAGATGTGGTTCGGTATTAGTTAATTTGACAAGTTAATTTAACAGCCTGTTAGTCTTTCCTCTCGGAACAAGTAGGTTAGCATTTGAAGCCTATTTCTAATCCAGACAGTTCGTTTTTTATTGCCTCATGTGTCTGTCCCTTGCCATGTGTTTGGGAAGAGTGAGTGCTGGGGCAGTCGATCACATTTCCAAAATGTCTGCTGTAGTTTTCCAGTCTTTTCTTACAGTCCTGGTTTTTTAACTGGTAAGGAAAAATAAATTCAGAAGATCGATAATTGGAGCATTTAATTTCACCATCATCAACAAATATTTAGTGACCTTGGTGTCGGGACACTGTACCAGATGAAAAGATACCCGGGGAATATTGAAAAATTGTTAAACATCGTGGTGCTCGTTGGTTAGTGTAGAAGAACATGCGTAGGATATCCTTAGGTTATAAAGTGAATATTGGTGATTAAAATAAAGAAGACGGTTTGTGGAATGTTTTCATCTTACTTCCTATCCCATGTAATTAGAACTATGGATTGAATAACTCAGGCCTCATAAGCAGTGTAAATTTTGAATGGAAGGAAATTGGTGGTAGGCAGACAGCTTGCAGATTGGTGAGATGGATCTTTTGCTTTTAATTAATTTTCTCCATGTGCTAAAGAAATAGTTTATTATTGTTAACTGTTGAAAAGTTTAAAAAATTATAGTTCCATTTGTTATGATTTTGCTGGGCTTGAAAGTCTTCCCTTTCCCGACTGTTGGTGCCAGCTCCCTTTCAGTTTCATTTGGCTGAGTAGAGAGAACACTCCAGAAGGTGCCATGCTACAGCAGGCAGAGGCGTGCCTTGTGAAGGTCTTGGTTTTTCCCCTGCTGTCCATTATGTGGGGCGAGACTTTGTTTTTCCTCCTCCATTGAGACATTTGTCAGAAGTATGAACACTTTAAAACAGTAATGTTTTACTTTTATTCAGCAATTAATTAGTGAAGATAGGACGTGAAAAGCAATTTTGTGTTTTGTCTTTTATTGTGCATTAAGTTCCTGTAGTTTTCCATATTGCTGTATTATTAATGAGGAGGGAGAGAAGAGTGGAGGGAGAAGGTGAATTTTATTTAAGACAGTTATATTCGGGTAACTCAAAGGAATATGCTTTTTTAGTCTAACTACCCTTTCCTGGTGTTTCATGATTCTTTGAAAAACTAATGTAAAGAAGTTGTAATCAGCTCTTAAGATTACTTGCGCCAACTGGTTGTTAATATGTGGACGTTTTATTCTTGGTGCGTCTAGAAACTTCATATGAATGTATTTTATGAAGAGGAAGGTGTACTAGCATGGCTAAACTGGGGAGGCGGAAATCTGGGTTTGATTTGCACGCGTGGTATTTTTTAGGGACGCGCAAAGTTTCACACATGAAATAAACTAGGTAGTGTGTGCGGCATCACATGATCAAAATATTTTTCCCCTTACCGCTGCCAGAAGCTATCTATTGCTTTTCAACAATCTTACTTGTTGGGCATCATGCCAAGATGTTTAAGACAACCCCTTACGTGAGCTGTTCCATTCTTAACCTCTTTGACTGAAGTGCCGTGACCTTCACATATGTAGATTAGCCATGTGCTCTGTGAATTGAAACTTGCTGCCTCAGGAAGAAAGGGTTTTTCTTTTTATTCCACTGGGAATTTGACAGCCATTCATCCCTGACCTGGGCAGAGGTAATGCAAGGAAATTGGATTCAAATGGAACGCGGACAGATAACACAGGGAGGCAGACAAGCTTTCTACCTTGTCGAGGATGAAAATATCCCGCGGTATAGATAATGTGCTGATGCAAAGGATCTGAAAAGCAACAGATACAGAGGGAGATAGATAGATGTAGGCACTTTGGAACAATGGCCTTTAAAAAAGGAAATTGCCATGATGGGCCTTTCTAATTAGTTTTGACTCTACTCTTTCTCTTCCTTTCTAACCTAAGTTTTTGAAGTCTTTTTCGAATTTGTAAAAATTTCTAAACCCTACTTGAGAATTAAATAATACTAATATCAGGGGCGAGCGTGGGCTTAAATATGTTGAAGCTAGATGAGTCTTTCAAAAGTGGAAGTCGTTAGAAAGTTGGAGAGATGAATGTGTCACCTGTATCTAGAAGAATCGGCATGTTTCTTTGTCTCTACGCTCTAAAATTTTGAAATGATACTTAAAGAGATAGTTTTACTCACGTGAGAGTTCTTACTGTTTCGTCATGATTAATAAAAATAATGAACAAAAATAGCTAATGAATTTTTGTATTTTTATTAGACAACCAGTTTTAAAGAATGTTCACCTTTGCTTTGTTAGTAAACATGCTTGAAATTAAAGTAAAATTCGGTATAAATAATAGTCATGACACTTGATTAGGTTGATATGACAGAGGATTGCGAAGGAAAGTTCTCATTATAAGAATAATGGGTCTGAAGTGGTACTCCAACTGGTTTCTTAGCAAAAGGAGGGAATGATTAGGGCAGTCTGAAATTTATGAGTGCTTTGGTATGGCTTTCCGAGCCGAGCCTTCCCTGGGTACGTTAGGGCTTGTGAAATATTATGGGTCAGAGGCTCGCCTTCCGGCTCTGGGGGAGGTGTTGTTGATATCCAGCCTGTTCTATGGGGTGCAGAAAAGGACGTCTGTATGGGTAATGTGCTTACTGGGTACAGTGGACTAAGAGGAACACACAGGTATCCCTTGACCTGAAGAAGCCTGGTTTCTTTCCATACGAGGACTATTGAGAAAAATAGGGACAAGTATCTGGTCGTGATCCTGCAGAGCACGGGGTCTTCTGTGGACTTCTGCTAACATGCAGGCACGAGAGCGATGGTCCACAGATGGCAGGACTCGGGTCTTAACCAGCTTGTTTCTGTGCAGCTGCGAAGATGGTGCAGCGGGGACGATGAATGCCAGGCTGGGGTCGTGGGGGGGGGGGGGGGCGGGGGGGCGGGGGGGCCCCACCGAGAACACAGAAACCGTGGGGACAGGTGCTGAGTGACCCTCCCAGGAGAGCGGGCGCCTGGGTGTGGACGGGACGAGCAGAAAAGATGGTGGTGAGTCAGCAGCCACTCCTTGAGGGGTTTTCTTGTTTCCTTGTAAACAGTGGCCTGTATGAGACTTTTAGGTGGGGACACGGGAAATCTGTCTCTCCTTCTAGCCAGGTGTCATTGGTAGAACTATTACAAACACACTGCTTTCTGTTCTTCTCAAAGAAATGCAGGTTCAGAGAAAAAGTTTTAGAAGAGCCCTGGGTAATAGTGATACGAGAAAGCGGTAACAGTAATAATAGCTCCTGTTACTGAATACTTACCTGTGTAAGTATACTTACACATTGCACGTGTTGATTGTAGGCTTTTCAACAGTCTTGCAAGGCAGTCTCCCCATTTGTGAGCAAGTAAACTCGTAGAATTAAGAAATTTGTTCAGTCTCTAGGGATGTCCGGTGCTACAGCCTGTATATTCTCTCCACTAAAGGAGTGGTTCTGAAACCTGGCTGTGCATCCGAATCCCCCAGGGAGGCAGACAGGCGTCTAAGTTCTTCCTCCAGCAGTTCTGGTGTTCTTGGGTTGTGGAATGGCCTGCATGCCCACCCTTCTCTTCCCGCAGAGGTTATTGATGGAATTTATTTATTGGTAGAATTTAAGTAGACTTTTTTTTTTAGTGTTGTTAAGACATGTGGCATTACATTCTCATAATTGAGCTTTGAATGTATTTTGGCCCCGTAGTCCTACTGGGCAAAGAGAAGAAAGAATGTGTGCTTCAAGGCTGTGAAGGTGGCTATTGGATTTTTTCTGATAATATTACTGGACATTAATGTTCATCCGCCTGTGAGAAGAAACTGTATGCTAGGATCTGGGTCATTGCTATGAGTTATCAAGGGAGGCTATGAAATAGTCTGTTGATGTTTAAAGAGGAATACAGGTTCTGTTGTGAGTTATTTACACGTGGCTGTGACTGAAGTTTCTGGGGTGGGGAGGCCATGGACCAGCCTCTAGAACAGTTTTGGATGGGAGAATGGATGAATGGACTGGACAGCGTCTCAGGGTCACAAGTTAGGCGTGTTTATGAGGCCAGAGATCTTAAATCCAAGAATGTATGAAGGGAGAATGACTATGGGAATGACCATGGAGGGCAGGTGACAGTCAGGGACCAGAAGATTGGAGAGAAGGGAGAATACAGGCAGCTGGAAAAGAGAATTTTAGAGTGAAAAACCAACACACAAATTTAATGCCCTGAGTGAACTACTTAGTGGTGAAATTTGCAGGACCCCCCCCCCCCCCAAATTGGCAGATCTTAAAATAATCAAGACGCTGATGCATAGTTACGAGAACAAATATAAGGCAGAAAAATCCTCCCAGTTCTTTGGTGAGGTCATTTCATGCCATGCAGTCCTGAGTATTTCTGTCTTTGCTGTTGCCACATGGCCATTCTGGAACCAGAGTCCGTGATATTGGGAGAATAGTAAAAGCACTCCATCAATGGACCCAGTCGAATCCCTGTTTCCTTTGTTACTTACTGGCGAACTTCTAGGCTGGCCAGGCCAAAGGGTATTGAGATGTGTCCTGAGACTCTTTCAGTCTTTCTCTCCCTAATTATGTCTAATAGGATGATATAATACTGGGAAGTTTCCCCTGTACGTCCCCAACTATTCCTCTCTTTTGAAACTTGTCAAAAAAATTAAATCTCACAGCTTTAAAGAAAATGAGTTTGGCCCATAACCTTGTCTTAGACAGCAGTGGAAGTGACATTCCATTTAACCAGTACTCTGCTCAAACATCTGTGCAGCGGGAGAGACCGCGGGATTGGCTGTGTTCAGGTTTCCTGGGTCTTCAGCTCGTGTTTTCCTCACCTCCCGATTGCTGCTCAATTTGAGGTTGAGAATATTCTTGAATGACGTGCCTCCAAAGTGCTCTTTTTAGCTTAAAATGAAATGAAGGCTTTCCTGTCTCTTGTTCCCTATTTTCTAATAACATGTGATTTTGTTTCATTATTTGCAGTAATATATGGCTCCTAGAGTAATCATGGATGCATAGTGTCTGAAGTTAATGTTGAGGACACCTAAGCCATCTCAAGCAAATGAGTTAACAGTCTGTCTTTAAGAACCCGCAGGAAGAAAGCAACCCAAACAAACTGGTAACCTGTGTTTTATTTAGGCCGTTGCTGTTTGTCACCAGCATGTCCTTTTCTCGGAGACCGGACCTTTCATTTTGTTTGGCTCTTCCAGCTTATGCAGGGAATGAGCATCTTCAGTGTGTTAGTCACGTTTCAGTCTCATTTGTTACGATGAGAGATACCTGTCTTTTGCCTAGAAAGCGAACACGTGTCTGCCTGCGTTCGAACTTTCGGGACATGCCTGTAGTGATGTATCATGCGTCCAGGGCTGTGGTTTCCATCAGTGCAATCTTAGCGTTCTGAAACAGCTGAGACAGCCCTAAGAAAAGAGCTGTCACAAGGCTCCCGAACCCGACTCCGCCAGACAAGAATAAAGCCATTCCCTCCCTCCCTTTTCAGGATGATAGTTATTTGGTTCTCCATGGTGACTTCCTTTTTTGCCACATTATCAGTACAGAGTGGAGGAGTTAGGTGAGCAGCTGTGGGCAGCAGGTTAGAAGTGGGGGGCACGTGGAAGCAGGCGCAGGAGATGTGGCAGGTTCTGCCGACCGCAGGGAGGAAACCAGCCGTGCTAGCTTGTCCCTCGTGACCTTCCCAGGGAATCAGGTGAGAAGCAGGGCAAGCCTCACACACCTGGCTGTCTTTGAGAGCCTTGGACACCCGTCCGGTAGGGAAAACACTGAGTGAAAAACCATTTGGCGGGGAGGGGGTGGGGGGAGGCATTTTGAGGGATATCTTCCATACCCCCAAAAACCTTGGGAAAGCAGAACGGGGAGCCGGGGTTGAGGGTCGGTGGGAGACTTCTGAGTCGACGGCCAGATACTGTGCTACTTCGTGTACATTCTTGACCCACTCGAGAAATAGCTCTTGGGGTCTAGTCTGTTCACCTGCTGTGTGGCAGGTCGTGCTCTAGGTGCTGGGGCCACGGCAGTGAATAAAACGCAGGCCCTGCTTTCATAAGGCTCACCTTCCGGTGAAATTTAATCCTAGAAATTGCAGAAGCACCTGTCCGCATGCGGGTGGCGGCCTTTAGAGTGGGAACGAATAGCAGCACAGGGGGATTCAAGAGCATTGAACACTTTCAAAAACTGCTTATCGATTAATGAGGCAATATAGGAATATGTCACAAAAACCAACTCGCGAAGGAACTGTCAGGGTTCTATTTCCGTAGTCCCAGAGATGCTCAGCGCGCACCTCTCGTGTCAGCGGACAGCGAGGAAACGTAGCATTTTTACTGGCAATGGTTGAAATGGCAGACGGCAGCCCAGCACCACCTTCGTTTCCTCCAGGCCGGGGCAGGAGTGGCGTAAACACAGAGCGCTCGATCTGACTCCCTAGAGAGAAATCAGATGGTATTGTAACTCTTTGAAGGCGTCCGCTTCAGAATCATCCTGTGTTTAGTGAGCAGGCGCGGTTTGGGACATGTTGGGTTTGAGATGTGTTCCAAAGAGCTGACTGGACATGCCCTTAGACAGACAGCGCAGGAGGGTGACTTGGGCCCAGTATATCCATGTGGGCTTTCAGCGCGGTGTGCTGCTGAAATGGGGTTCACCCGGTTGCCCAGGGGAGCGTGGGTGCGGAGAAGAGAGGGGTGCTGAAGGGGTTTAGGGAGCGCTGACATTGGAGGAGTGGAAAGGGAGGCAGCCAGAGAGCCAGAAAAGGAGACGGAAAGCATGGGGAGAGCTCCACAGAAGCCATGGAGGAACGAGGGTTTTGGAGAGAAGACACGCATAGCTGTGGCAGGCTCAGAGGAATGGTCAGGTAAGAGTAGGTAGCCAACGTCTTGCCATTTGGTCACGGAAGACCTTTGGGAGAATAGTCAGGAGGAGCTGAGCTGCCACAGGCTGCACAGCGAATAGGAAATGAGAAAGAAGCTTCCAGACAGCAGGAGGAGGAGTGGGGTGTTTCTTTGTTTTTGTTTTTAAATTTTTTTTTAATGTTTATTTATTTTTGAGAGAGAGGGAGAGACAGAGTGTGAGCAGGGGAAGGGCAGAGAGAGAGGGAGACACAGAATCCGAAGCAGGCTCCAGGCTCTGAGCTGTCAGCACAGAGCCCCATGCGGGGCTTGAACCCACAAACTGTGAGATCATGACCTGAGTGGAAGTCGGATGCTTAAGCCACTGAGCCACCCACGTGCGCCTAGAGTCACATTTTATAAAGCTTGTTTAGAAATGTTTCCAGAAAATAAAAATAAGTTTTGTAATATATCAATATATTTTGGGTGCTTTCGATACCTTTAGTAAACTGGATTGTAAACATGAAGTAGTGAGTCAGCTGGTCTCATAAAGACATCTGTGCGTGTCTGGAGAGGCTTCTTGAAGCAGAGATGATTGCATTTGGGGAATTACCTTTGGTTATTGCCACTTCTGTGCCAGTAATCTTAGGCTGAGCTAGTGGTCAGTAGGAGTACAAGTTGTTGTTACACATTTTTGCATTATCTTCTCTGAAAACTTTGGTTTGGGAGCTGGTATTCAGAATTAGCCACTAAAAGTTCTGAAACTGTTTGCTCTGTGTGTAAGTTATTCTTTGGTGGTAAACTTGTTAGACACGTATGTATGAAACCCTTTTTTCTTTTTAAAAATTTTTTCATTTTTCATTTTTTAAAATTTAAATCCAAGTTAGTTAACATGTAGTGTAATAATGACTTCAGGAATAGAATTTAGTGATTCATCACTTACATACAACACCCAGGGCTCATCCCACCAAGTGCCTTCCTTAATACCCGTCACCCATTTAGCCCATCCCCCTATCCATCACCCCACCAGCAACCCTCAGTTTGTTTTCTGTGTTTAAGAGTCTCTTATGGTTTGTCTCCCTCTCTGTTTTTATATTTTTGTTTCTGTTCCCTTATGTTCATCTGTTTTGTATCTTAAATTCCACAGATGAGTGAAATCATAGATTTGTCTCTCTGACTTATTTTGCTGAGCATAATACATTCTAGTTCTATCCACGTTATTGCATATGGCAAGATTTCATTCTTTTTTGATCTCCAAGTAATATTCCATCCATTGTGTGTGTGTGTGTGTGTGTGTGTGTGTGTGTGTGTCCATTTATCTGTCGATGGACACTTGGGCTCTTTCCATACTTTGGCTATTGTCGGTAGCACTTCTGTAAACATTGGGGTGCATGTGCCCCTTTGAATCAGCGCTTCTGTATCCTTTGGCTAAATACCTACTAGTGCAATTGCTGGGCCACAGGGTAGTTCTCTTTGTAATTTTTTAAGGAATCTCCATACTGTTTTCCAGAGTGACTGCACCAGTTTGCATTCCCACCAACAGTGCACAAGGGTTCCTCTTTCTCCGCTTCCTTGACAAAATCTGTTGTCGCCCGAGTGTTCATTTTAGCCATTCTGACAGGTGTGAGGTGGTAGCTCACTGTGGTTTGGATTTGTATTTCCCTGATGATGAGGGATGTGGAGCATTTTTTCCTGTGTCATGAAACCATTCTTTAATGACAACTCGCTACCTGTACCTCGAAGGAAAATCACCTGTTTTTCCACTGTACTGAAATACTAAGTTTTTAGTAATGAGCAGTTTTGAATAATTTATCGAACAGTTACTAGGTGTCAAGCAGCGCTAAGAACCGTATAACATTACCTATGAAGTAGGTACTGTGATTATACCCATTTTACAGATGAGTGAATGAAGGCACAGCCTCGATAAGCCTGAGCGACATAGCTAGGAAGTGGCATAGACTCTGTGTGCACCCAGGCGTTCTGACGCCCCTGCCTTCTCAGATATTACGCTGTATTTCCTCTCAACAGTGCCCGGTGTGAGCGGAGTTAGATGAGTGGTCTGCATTTCCTTTGTGGAAGCTGTCATTGTAATCATGTTGTGTTTTGTTTTTTTCTTGCTTGCTTCCATTCGCATCATTTGCTATTCTGTGAGGACATTGGAAAAGTTGCTGAAGAAAGATATCCCCTTCCCGTGGCCGGGTTGTCATTTGGTTAGACACGGAAGATAGAATCTTCCAAGAAGCCACACGGTGTGTGTACACCCGTCAGCCTCAGGGGAGCGGGAGGAAGCGTCCTTTCCTTCTCCTGTCTGTCCTAGGAGATGTGGCCCTGAGGCGAGCACCGGGACACCCCTTCTCAGGACGCACGTCTCTGTTACACGTGTCCCTTCTGCCCCACCTGTTAGGAAGCTGGTTTGAATGAGATGCATTTCTGTTTCGACGGGAACGTGAAGGGGATCTTTTTAGTACTTTCGGTTTACTTTTTATTACTGTTCCACTTTCCTAAAGGGGAAACTCAGCATCCTGATACATAACGTGACCGAAGAATGTTTTCCCAGCAGAAAGCTTTTTTAGCGTTAAATGGCCCTCTGCCCCCGCTCTAGCCAGTGCGGTAGCCGTTCGCCACATGTGGCTAGTTAAGATGAATTACAGTTAGATAAAATGAAAGACGCGCTCGGGCCGTGTACTGGCCACATGTTAAGTGGCCGAAAGCACACATGCGGCCCAGGATGGAACGTTCCACGGCTGCGGAAAGCGTTAGTGGGCAGTGCTGCTCTCGGCACTGGGCGCATCGTGTGGTTTTTAGCACGACTGAAACATAGGATTACTGGGCGCTGCCCTCGGCGAGCGCACGGCGGGAGCTGCTCGCGAGTTCGGGTGGCCGTACACAGGACACGGCCTCTATCTGGAAAGTAGTCCGCGTTGGCCGCAGTGGCCGCAGTACAGAGGTGCGCCCTACCGATCCCAAATGAAAAATGCACGGCCAAAGCCAGTAACGGCCTGTCGCGAGAAAGGATTTCTTTCTCCGTTTTGGAGTGTTCTGTCCAGGCTCTTCTGCCGTCGTCACCTGAGGATTGTAGGAGCAGAGCGGGCAGCCGTGTGGCCGGCTGGTTTTCGTAGGCGGGAACTGAGCATGTGGAAGGCTGTCTTCCTTGCTTTTGTTTTATGTCCACCGGAAACGATCGCCAGACTGGGTAGTGGGGGCTTTTTTGTTTTTGTTTTTGTTTGTCCTTCTGAAACGTTTGAAGGCAAGTCCTGGATTGCTGTCTGTGCCACAGTTTGAACTTTAACCAGTGGCTTGGTAGCTGGAATAGGTTATGCATTTTGCCTGGAAAAAAATCGAACTGCTTTCTGAAGGTTGACTAAAATGTTTTAACTCTTCCTAGCAAATGAGGCGTGAAAGAAATTGTCAAAAGGATGGAGACAAAATTATTGCAGCACTGAATGTTTAACTGGCTGGTGATGTTCTACCGAAGGTGTGAGCCGAGCAGATAAATGTGTAAACGGCACCTTTCTCCTTTTCTCCTACCCGATTTTTCACAGCTTGTCTTCACCGGAGGACCTAAATCCATGTCAGAAAAATCGCAGCCCTTCTGAAAGTGTTAGATTATAGTGTCGCTATGAGGAATAATTAAGAAGTACTATAGGCAATGGATTAGGAGAAATAAACTTCCTGTTTGCAAACATCTTACTGCACATCATCATGAGATGAAGCAAAAATAAACTTTTAGTGTTTCTGGAAGCTTGATTATGTGTAAAGTATGTCAGTGGTTCTTTATGCCCACACACTTCTCTGTTCATTTGCTGTGCATCGTTCTACTCAGAGTAATAACCTTTTTAGGATTTAGGATTTCAGGGTTTAGTTGTTTGAATGATAATGGCTTGAACTGAAAGATAATGAAGTGTTTAAATCATGGGCTTTTTACTTCTGAAATAGCAAATGTTAATTGAAGGACCAGCTAGAGATGTACGAGGTGGCACTTTAAATTTTGGGTGACTCCTCCTTCACTTTCATTTTGAGGCTTCTCTTTAGGTTCTTAGCATTTAAGATACAGCAAATAGAAGGTTATAGCTCTCCCAGCCCACTGGGGCTTTTAATTTCAAGCATAGATCATAGAATGGGCAAAAAAGATGTTCCGTAGAGAGTGTGAGGGGAGAAGTATTGAATAAATAAAGAGAAGGATGATGCATGGGCCTTGGTTTTCTGTGGCTAAGTAGAAGTTATTTTTTACATTTGTGAGTATTTTTAGCATCTTATAAGCAAAGGGGTATATGAATACATGTGTATGTGTGTTTATGAGTATGTGTCTCCTGTATATGTGTGTGTACGTATTTAATACAAGGGCAAGTATGGAAAACAGAGAGAAGCATCATCCTGCCCCACTAATACAGCGGGTAGTACGTTTGCATCTTTCTTTCTCCTTGTTACTTCCAATGGGTATATATGTGATTAGGACCACTTCTTTCATCCTTATTTTACTTACTACTGTAGTGATAGGTGTATGCACGTGGTACAATAAATTGATTATACAGCTTCCAAGCAACCATGTATTTTATTGGACTGACTCCAGTCTGCAGAGATGATTGAGGTTGTGTGTGTGTGTGTGTGTGTGTGTGTGTGAGGTTTTTGTACATTTATTTAAGCCTTTCAATGAAGATTTAAGAGCCAGCATTTTATTTATGGAATGCAGACTACATTTGTAAATTTATGCAATAGAAATGCATGTATATTTCCTGTGAGTTTTCACATAGAGAGAGGTAATGGGTCTTGCAAAGATTGTAGTAGATGCCACTTGCCTTTTTAAGAGGGAACCTAAGTATTTTCCTTTCCCCTTCTTTCGATTGGCTCTGATCTTAGAGCCATCTGTCCTGTGTCTGTCTTCCAGCATCTGTTATCTTCATTCCTCTGTGTGCATCTCTGACTCAGACTTACCTAGACTTTGCTTTTGTTTTTGCATTTCTTCATGATTCCCCCCCCCCCCCCCCCTGCCAAATGAATTCTCCTTTTGTTTTCATGGTGTAGTTTTTGCTTCCTTTTGTCTTTTTATTCCTCTTCTTTTTCTTGATCCAGTTCTTTCTGTCCCTCCTCAGCTGCTCACATACAGCGGATCAGTTTAAACTTCAGCCTCCACATCCTGCCCTTCGTGGGCCATTCAGACAAATTTTTTCTTGCGTGTCTTCATTACCTTTTGCCAGTATGTTTCAAAAATTTGGCCTTCATGTCCCTGTTTTTTTCTCTTCCTAAAACTGTAAATTTTTTTTTTTTTTTTTTTTTAACATTTATTTATTTTTGAGACAGAGAGAGACAGAGCATGAACGGGAAAGGGTCAGAGAGAGAGGGAGACACAGAATCTGAAACGGGCTCCAGGCTCCGAGCCATCAGCCCAGAGCCTGACGCGGGGCTCGAACTCACGGACCGCGAGATCGTGACCTGGCTGAAGTCGGACGCTTAACCGACTGCGCCACCCAGGCGCCCCTAAAACTGTAAATTTTAAAGATGAGGCAGGATTACTAATTGCCGGTGTTTGTAAAGAGACACAAAATTAGAGCAGGAGTTTAACAAATGCGAACATCTCGCTAAAGTTCTGTCCTTTCCTCACTGACCTTTGCCCGTTTCACTAATACTTGCTGATCATAAGTATGTATTTGTTTGCTTATATTACTTAGGCTGGAAGAAACCTCCTGCAGCTTACCCTGAGTCTAGATGCTTATTCTGGAGTCTGGTCTTGGCTCCTTGGATTTGAATTGTAAGGCAAATTTAGCATAAACACTTAACTTTCACCTGCCTCTTGCTGGGCAGTATGCTAAGTGAGGGAAAGAGTAGACAGAATAATCCAGTGAGTAAGCTAGTCCGTTTGAATCCCCACCTCTGCCACTTACTATTTGTGAGGTGGCGATAATTAAAGTAACGAAGTGCCAGGTTGTTTTGGGGATTAAATGAGAGAGTACATGTAAAGCCCATAGAAAGTGTTTTCTAAGTGTTGACTGCTCTATTACCATTACCGTTATTGAGGAGACAAGGTTTCCACTTTATTCAAACACAGTTAGGTGTTGGTTTGCCTAGAGGAATACTCTGCTCTTAGAGCTCCTACTAGAAAAAAATGTTTTTTTCATTCAGAGACCAACTTCGCTTTTATTTTCTTCCTTTTCCGCATGTGGATGGAAGAAAAAAATAGGAAGAGTTACGTACAAACTTTGAGACCTTGTGATGTGCTTGTTTTCCAGTGAGAAGGCTCATTTCTAATTTATATTATAGTCACTTTGCCTCTGTCACGTTCTCTAAATTAGGTTTAATGCTGGGCCCGAATATCTTAACCACAAACCTTGTTGAGTTTCTATGTCCTTACCAGTAGAATGGGGATTAAGTGGACTGTCATGAGGATATACTGCCTAGGTCTTCAATAAATGTTAAACTTGCGTACAGTGCAGCTAAACAGACCTTGAAAGCATAAAAAAAAAAAAAAAAGGGCATATTGTTTTCAAAAAGTGCTTTTAGTTTCTGAAGTTGGGACCCTGGGCCTTAATGTGTCAGTCAGCCAGTTGAAGAACGGGTTCTGGCTTTGACTTATATAATGTCATCTGCGCTGGCTTGTGGGTGTCCCTGCTCTCTGTTCTTCTAAGAGCACATTTTACAGAAAAATACATTTCACAGGCTTTTTTGCAACCAGAGTTTAAATGTGGATCCTTTGATTTTACTTAGTAATAATAACTTTGCAGATCATTTCATAATTTCCGAAGTGCCTTTCGTACCTGGTTCTCTCCATCTTGCGAGGTCTGGTTTTGTACCTGCAGAAGCTGGAGCATGGTTTCTCGGTGAAGGGTGCAGCTTGAAACCAAACTGGGTTTTGTTCTCCAGGTCTGAGCGTTTGCACTGCACACCGTCTCTCCGGTGTGTTACGGTAATTCTTCAACTTACAGACATTTTAATTTAAGCATTTAGGTCAGGGATGGGCAGAGTTTTCCTATGAAGGGCCAGGTAGTCAGTGTTTTATGCTTCATGGCCATTGTCTTAGTTTCAGGATCTGGACGCTGCTGGTGTGGCATGATAGGAGCCATGGGTGGTGTGTGAAGAAAGGGGGAGGCGGTGTGTGCCCAGAACACCACGGATGTCAACATTTGAATTTCATGTAATTTTTGTATGTTCTGAAATACCTTCTTCTTTTGATTTTTGCCCTCGGCTGTTTAAAAATGTAAAGAGCATTCTTAGCACACTGGTCCTCCAGAAACAGGTGGTGGACTGGATTTGGCCTGTAGGCCGTAGCGGGCCTCCCTCCGGTGTAGATCTTGGTACGGGCGGTGCGGACCTTTTTCGTTTCAGGTTCTATCCACATCGTCCACCGTCCCCCCCCCGTTGGCCGTCTTTATTTACACAGCTCTGTCCTCTGGGATCTTGGTCAAGCAGCAGCCCTTAGCCAGCACGGAGCTGGGAGGATTTCGGCCTTTTAAATGAGACTGGGGTCCTCATCCCTTGGGAGTGAATGGATCACCCAAGGTTGGCAACCCCATTAGCAAGAGCATGCGTGCATGAAAGCAGGCCTCTGATTCTCTGGTCAGTAGTCTATCTTGTTTGAACTGTTTCTGGCTATGATTTCATTGTGTTTTTTCATGTTCCGGGCACTCTATTTAATTTCCTTATTCCCCTCCCCCCCCAGTTTTGAGTTTTATTCTGAAAAAATTTTTTTTAAATTACAGAAGTGTAGTACATGAATATGTTCTATAAAAAATGCAAACACTGGCCAAAACATGTATATTGAATATTTAAATTTCTTTTACTGCTTCCACTTCCCAAAAGTATATACTCTTATGTTAAATGTATTTTTTCTAACCTACTTTTCCTTTATTTATTTATTTTTTAACTTTTTTTTTTTTCAACGTTTTTTATTTATTTTTGGGACAGAGAGAGACAGAGCATGAACGGGGGAGGGGCAGAGAGAGAGGGAGACACAGAATCGGAAACCGGCTCCAGGCTCCGAGCCATCAGCCCAGAGCCTGACGCGGGGCTCGAACTCACGGACCGCGAGATCGTGATCTGGCTGAAGTCAGACGCTTAACCGACTGCGCCACCCAGGCGCCCCTTAACTTTTTTTTTAACATTTATTTATTTTTGAGACAGAGACAGAGCATGAACGGGGGACGGTCAGAGAGAGAGGCAGACACTGAATCCAAAGCAGGCTCTAGGCTTTGAGCTGTCAGCACAGAGCCCGACGTTGGGCTCGAATTCACGAACTGTGAGATCATGACCCGAGCGAAAGATGGACGCTCAACCGACTGAGCCACCCAGGCGCCCCATAACCTACTTTTCCTTTAAAAATAGTGCATGTGGCGCGCCTGGGTGGCTCAGTCGGTTAAGCGTCCAACTTCAGCTCAGGTCATGATCTTGTGGTCTGTGAGTTCGAGCCCTGCGTCGGGCTCTGGGCTGACGGCTCAGAACCTAGAGCCTGCTTCGGATTCTGTCTCCCTCTCTCTCTGCCTCTCTCCTGCTCACACACTCTCTCTCTCAAAAATAAGCAAAAAAATTTAAAAAAATACACTGGATATGAACACATAAAACTACATAAACGTAAATAATCCATGTATAAGATCATATTATATACATTCAATTGGCCCTTTTACCCCACTGAAGCCTCTTTTGGACATACCCCATTGGTCCTGCTTTTTAATTGGGGTAATTTTGTGTATGTGGTGGCAGAGGCATTCTCTTATTATTGTCTAAGGAGTCACTGAACAATTGAAAAAACCTCGCATTGTCATTTCTGCGGTGCTCTGCTGAATCGTTTTGGAATGTCATTGTCTTCTGAGGCAGTTGGCCAAGAGAGTTTGCCTGGAAGGATCATGAGCCCTGCATCACCCCTTTTTCTGACCCCAGCAGATGCAATCCTATGCCTTTTGTGTCCTTGTTTACCTGTGTGCTGTTCATAAAGTTTCTTAAAAGGAGTGTGATATAAAAAGGCTGCCTCTTTGCCAAGATGTGTTACCTTCGAAGCTTTAACCCTGTTGTATCCCAAAGCTGAAGCAGAGGGAGACATTTCAAAGTAATTGAATTCAGTAATTGAAATTTCAGAAGTAACTGAGAGAAGATGAGAGCATTTCTTATTTGGAAGGCATCTGCTGGATTTTTTTCCTTAAGTTATTTCCATTGTATGTAGTTAGTGTCAGAAATAAGAATGAAGAGAACAGAAAGGACAACATGCAGTGGGATAATGTAGATCTTTAAATACTTCAAAATTCTCTGGGGCGCCTGGGTGGCTCAGTCGGTTAAGCGTCCGACTTCGGCTCAGGTCATGATCTCGCGGTCCGCGGGTTTGAGCCCCGCGTCGGGCTCTGGGCTGACAGCTCGGAGCCTGGAGCTTGCTTCTGATTCTGTGTCTCGCTCTCTATCTGTCACAGTCTGTCTCTCTGTCTCTCAAAAATAAATAAAGAATAAAAAAAATTAAATACTTCAGAATTCTCATTCCTTTTTAGGTATATTACTAAATAGATATCCTTGTCAGAGGGCAGCCATAACTTTGTAATTAAAATCTCTGAGAAAAATGGAACCTTCATCGTATCTTTTGGCAGTCTGTCATGTGGTGGTCTTGTGAGTGTGGACTCTAGCCAAAATTGACCTTGAACCAGAATGGCCCTGGTGCTGAAGTCAATCATTGTAGTTCTCTTATAGTCCCCATGGTGCAGATTTTCTTAGAGTCATTACCTTTTTCCCTTTCATTCTCTTTTATACTTGTGTTTCTTTTTCAGTTCAGCCGAAAATTAAAAAAAAAAAAACAACTGCTTTAAGTACATGAAGTCTTCATAAACAACTTTTTCTAATCTCTGCAAATATGGAAATTGACAATAAAAACATCTGTATTGTTTGTAAGAAGGCTTTATTCATTAGTTGGACAAATTGTTTATTTGCTGATCTAGCTTTAAAATATAAATGATTATCCTGCCCTCTTTTGCTCCTGTTTTTGTTTGATGAAAGGAAAGAAACTTAAAAAAAACCCACACATTTAGAGACACAAAAATCTTTGATTAAAAACAGTTAAGTCGGTGCCTGGGTGGCTCAGTCGGTTAAGCCTCTGACTTCGACTCAGGTGATGATCTCGTGGTGAGTGAGTTGGAGCCCCCCGCCCCCCCCATTAGGCTCTGCACAGTCAGTGCTTGGGATTCTCTCTCTCCCTCTCTCTCTGCCCCTTCCCTGCTTGAGTGCTCTCTCCCCCCCCCCCCCAAAATAAATAAATAAACTTCAAAAAAATGTTTTGAAAAAAAAGGGGTTAAGGATTTTTGTTTCATCGACTTTGGGGAGAAATCTCTCAGTTGTACATAGGAGTTCTGTTTCATCTGTGTGACTCTAAAATTAATCAGAGTCACATGGCTGAGCAAATCTCTGAAATATTACTTTCTGGAGATTTTTATTGATTGTGTCTGATTTATTCAAGTGATATGCTGTTACTCTATTAAAAGTAAAACACCAGTAACCTAATCTAGTAAAGCGTTAACTGTCTTATTTTTGGCCTCCTTTACACCTCTTATTCTGCGTATCAAGTTTGCCCCTTAAAGGCTCAGTGTGTTTTGGCTCAGGACTGAACAGTGTCATGCTATGCGTGACCTCCTGATGTAAAGAAATGAGCACATGAGACCCACTGTGAGCCTCTGGTCTTTCTTTGCTTTATGTGCTTCACGAAGGACGTGGTTGTTTTACACCCAGGGTGTTATGGTGGGGTATTGACATTTTAGCGATCCAGAAAAAAAACTGTGTAAATTCGGCTGCCTCTCTTTTTCAAAGGAAACGTTATAGTTTTAATTTTGAAATCTAGATGAAACGTAATCCCTGGAGTGCCCTTGCACTGTTGCAGTATAATCTTTTCATATGCTACCTGATTTAGTTGGAAACAAATTAGTAACTATGCATGCTTAAAGGAAGCAATTTAATAAACAGGATTTTAGAGAAACCTAATCAGAATTGTAAAATGATACTAGCGAATCAATTGCATTATACAGAATTACTAGGTTAGATGTAGCCTCTAGATAAGTGTGAACAAATCTGAGGCTTCTGCGCCACCATTGTGAAGAGCATTTACAAATTTGCTTTTCTTACTAAAAAAAAATGGGGAAGGAAACTCCCTTCTCCCTGAAGTTCACTGGCTCATTCACCAGTGATTAGAAAACAGCCCTTTCCCAGCGCTTGGGCCGAAGCCAACCGGAGGAGAGCTGGCTGCAGCTGGGGACGTGGTCTCTCAACTGAGGTTCGGCTCGCTGGGCAAGGCCAGCTGTTTGGCGATGGGCATGTGGTCAGGTGGCATGAAAAAGACGACGAGACGCAGCCCCACACTTGGGGGCTTAAGTGGTCTTCTGGGAGCCCCGTGTGGCTGGCAGCTGAGGAGTGGGACTCAGGAGCGCGCCGAGGACCCCGCGTGACCCTGGCCCCATCTCCCAGGCCTCTGGCTGCCCTTCACGTGTGAGGCAGAGGCCCTGGGAAGTCAACAGCTTTCACTGTAAATCACTTTTATCCCACGTGAGCGTACATGTGCTATTAAACAGTGGCCATGAGTTTTAGTCACCGATTTCACTTCACAATTTTGTACACGTTTTCTTATATTGGCACCATTACTAGTAACTTTTTTCCTTTTTTTTGAGCCCAACTTTAGGTTGGCCTTATGAGCTGACGTTCACTGCCGTATTTATTCAGGGCACATGTATTGTGCGGAAGATGCTTGCCCGCTAGCAAGCAGTATACCGTCTTACGGGGAGGGAATCGAGGCCTAGGGAAGTCGAGAAGTCGCCTCATTTCAGGTCCTCTGGCTGGTGGACTACAGTTGGGACTCCTACTCCTGTTCTGTGTGTGCGATGACGCGAGGGGTGTTTTCTTTTATCTGTGTGAACTATCTTGCCGTTTAACTTGGCCTTTGCCTTTGAGGAGACAAACAGAAAATTGCTACCAGACTGCCTAAATAATATAATAAGAGTTTTCTTCAAAGGTCTCCGAGGCCACAGAAGAGACGGGTTTTATTCTGCCTGGGCTTTTCAAGACCAACTTGACAGGGAAGGTGATCCTTGAAGGATTAGGGGCGCCTAGGTGGCTTAGTTGGTTAAGCATCCGACTTTGGCTCGGGTCATGATCTCACGGTTCGTGACTTTGAGCCCTGCATCGGGCTCTGTGCTGATGGCTCGGAGCCTGGAGCCTGCTTCGGATTCTGTGTCTCCCCCTCTTTCTGCCCTTCCCCCACTCGTGCTCTGTGTCTCTCTCTCTTAAAAATAAACAAACACTTTTTTAAAAACAATGAAGGATAAGTAGGACTTTGGTCAGAAGTGGGAAAAATAAGAGCTCCCAGTAACTTCTGGGACCGTACGTTGTAAGGTTTCCTGTCAGGGAAGATAGCAGAGCACCAACACCAGTGTTTTTGAGCCGTAGCGGCTCCTGTGGGCGTGAGGAGGAGCCATGTGGGAAGTATTTTTCCTAAGCTGTGAAATAGTTTTTGTTTGTTTGCTTTTGCTGCATAACAACTTGAGTGACTTATAAACCACACACATTATCTCAAGAGTTTCTGTGGGTCAGGAGTCCACACCTGACTTGCTGGATGCTTTCTGTTCAGGGCATCAGGAGGCTGTGACTAAGGAATCAGCAGGCTGCATTCTCAGCTGGAGGCTTGACCGGGGAAGGTACCCTCAGACTGTTGGTAGAATTCACTTCCGTGTGGCTGTAGCTTCATAGCGGCTTGCTTCTTCAGTGCCACCAACAGAGAGAGAGTCTCTGCTGTTGGGAGTCTCTAACTTCTAGAGAGGCTGGACTCAAGAGCCCACATAATTATGTCAGGCCCATCTGGGATATTCTGTTTTCATGAACTCAAAGTCAACTGACTCGGAATCTCAATTACATTTGTAAAATCCCCTCACCTTTGCTATGTTTTCTGGGTCGGGTGCAAGTCACTGTTCTTGCCCAGACGCGTGAGGGGATTGCACAAAGGTGTGGATACCAGGAGGCAGGACTCCGGGGATCCCTCTTAGACCTCAGGCTGCATGTTATAAATCAGTAAAAATAAAAGTGGTGCGTCTCAGTCTGCTCCGGATGTTGTAATAAAATACTGTAGACTGGGGTGGCTTTAACAACACAAATGTATTTCTTGCAATTCTGGAGTTCCGACAGGGTTCCAGCAAGGTAGGTTTCATTCTGAGGTCTCTTCCCTTGGCTTGCACACCTTGCTGTGTGCTCACATGACCTCTTCTTTGCGTGTGTGTTGGTGGGGGGCGGGGGGTGGGGGGAAGAATGCGAATGCCCTGGTTACTCATCTTACTATAAGGACACCAGTCCTGTGAGATGAGGGCCCTTACCCTATGACCTCATTTAACCTTTATTACCTGCGTATGGGCCCTGTCTCCAGATACACTCACGCTGGGGATTAGGGCTTCAACATACAGATTTTCGGGGGACACAGTTCAGGTTTGTTCATATCACTGGTTATTTATTTACTTTTAATTTTTTTAAGTTTATTTATTTTCAGAGAGACAGAGATAGCATGAGCAGGGGAGGAGCAGAGAGAGAGGGAGAAAGAGAGAGAACACCAAGAAGGCTCCTTACTGCCAGCACAGAGCCTGATGTGGGGCTTGAACTCATGAACCGTGAGATCATGACCTGAGCCAAAATCAAAAATCGGACTCTTAACCGACTGAGCCACCCAGGCACCCTCCATATCGTGGGTTATTATTATTCTTTTAATGTATGTTTATTTTTGAGAGAGAGAGAGAGAGGGAGAGAGAGAGAAGGAGCGTGGGAGGGGCATACAGAGAAGGAGACACAGAATCTGAAGCAGGCTCCAGGCACTGAGCTGCCAGCACAGAGCCCAACATGGGGCTCGAATTCATGAACCGTGAGATCACGACCTGAGCCGAAGTCGGTCACTTAACTGACTGAGCCACCCAGGCACCCCCATATCACAGGTTATTAATTGGAGTGGCTTGGAGCAGGGCCTAATGGCTGTTAGAGACTTCTCCAAAGAGCACCAGCCAGACTTGGGGAAATCCTGATTCCATTCTGTTGTAGTGTGACTTTGGGCAGGTTCCCTAAACCTAGGAGATGATTTCCTTCAACTAAAAATAGTGGTGTGTAATATTAAGTACTTTGCAGCATTTTTGTTAGAATTCGTCTCATGCCATTTGTAAAGCACCTAGCATAGGGCTTGGCTCGCAGTAGGCACTCATTAAATGGTGGCTGTTATTATATTTGTGTCTTGATATTTCTGTATATCTTCTTCATCTCTTAGTTTACCCCTTAAATGACATAAATTCCTCATTAATCCTTGCGTTTCTTGCAGCTAGAAGTTATTACCCACCCTTAGCTGAGCACTCATGGGACTTTATTTTCTCTGTCCTGTGGTGTTTACAAGCTTATTTATACCTTGTATTATTTACATACATCTCTTATTTTCTCTGTTATAGTGTACATTCCTTAAAATCAAGGGCCATCTTCTACATTTAGCATCTTTCATGGTGCTTTGCACCTTGATATTTGTTCAGTTTATTATTAAAAATATTTTTAAAAATTAAAAAAATTTTTTAGATGTTTATTTTTTAGAGAGAGAGAGAGACAGAGACAGAGACAGAACACAAGCAGGGAAGGGGCAGAGAGAGAGAGGGAGACACAGAATCCGAAGCAGGCTCCAGGCTCCCAGCTGTCAGCACTGAGCTTGATATGGTGGCTCGAACCCAGAAACCACGAGATCATGACCTGAGCCGAAGTCAGACGCTTAACCGACTGAGCCACCCAAACGTCCTTGAATCTTTGTTTCTTAACCTTTTCTAATTCATCCCTCATTTTGATAAACATAAATTTTTTCATACCTCTTCCCCAGCTTTCAGATATATCATCCCAAAAGACTAAGTCCCTACTTCCTCACCTCCCTTGAGATGACAGAAGCTAGATTTTGTCTTTAAAACCTCAACAATTGGTATTATTTTATCAAGCTGTTTTTAACATGGTATGTTGTAAAAATGATACTTCCTTCCCCCTTTTCCCCAAATAGAAAATTATAACCCAGAATATACATCTTCAACTGCACCGTCATGCCTACCCCCATTCCTGTTTCTATAGCTTTCATCCATTTTCACCTCTTAGAATTCAGATGCTCTGAGCCGTTTCTGCCATAGCGTAGAATCCTGTCCTAGGTGGTGGTGATGCAGGCATTCAGTGTTCATGTAAAATCTTCACTCCCTTTGCACCTGGAGAAGAGATTTCTGTGCCTTCCTTTTTCGGTTCTTTTGTAATGAAAGGTGTTAAATTGATATGCATTTGAATTAGTGAACTCTCTTTGCTGAAACAATTGTGTGTGTAGCTTAAGAAGTGGTCCTAAGCATCTATTATGCTTTTATAAAGCCTTTTTCCACCCACCAGAACTTAAAGCACTTTGCAGACATTACCTTATCAACACTTAGCACATCCCTGTGAGCCAAGTGAAAATTAGAGACCATTGCTCTTACTCTGCAGGGGAGTTAAATGTAGTTGAGAGGTCCAGGAGGGGGCTTGCCCTTGTAAGCCGCAGGTGTTTGGGCTGGGGAGACTTGGCCTTTCTGTTCTCTAACCGTGAATTTGTCATGTTAGCCTGCATCGTGGGAGTGGAGGAGTGGGTACAATGTCCCAGTTAGCTCTCTTTACCAAGCCAGCAAACAAACACCTTTGGTCACAGGATAACAGAGCAAATTTATGAAGTGATCTTTCTTTTTAAAGGAAATTTGTGGCTGAACCTATGAATCAAAATTCAGCGTACCGAAAAGAAGGTAAATTACGTCTGGTCTCCCGAGGAGGCCTCTTTTAGATTCAAAGTGACCCCTTTAAAGAGGCCTTATTTGGAATTGGGTTGCATTGCACGGGGATTGTTTTAAATGAGCCCCCTCTGTACTATGAAAGTTGTTTTGCACATTTGAAAGTATCTGAAAACAACTTGGCTTTTTGCAGTCTACCTTGCCTTTTTGGTATGTTGAGATGGTGGAAATGCAACTGGGGGCTGGGAGGAGGCAAGATTTTAGGGGCTTTTGCAGAATTGGGTGTCCTTTCTGAAAGGCAAATTCATGGTAAAGAGAAATTGAATCTTTGGCTGGCTTGATGCTTTTGCAGGTTAGTTTGAAAATATGATATTGGTAATGTGATCTTTTAATGGTATTCGATAACTTTAAAAAAGTTCCCTCTTTTCTCCCCGTTCTGTACTCGTCTTACCCTTTTCTTTTCCATGAAAACTAATTTTTAGTCTAATTTTTATTAATTGATTGTGGTGACCGATTTTTAGGTGAAGACCCATCAATTACCAATAGACTGGTAAATAGTGAGCGATAAACTATAAAAAGTGTGTGTATCTAACAGTAATAGACATCGATGTTTCGGAAGCCTGAGTGAGTGTGCGCTTCTCTGTGATTTGGACTTCCTTAAAATGGATGGATATTTGTCATAAGCTAAGATTTCTGGTCAAGCTATTTATTTATTTATTTATTTATTTATTTATTTATTTATTTATTAGAAAGTGTAGGAAAGGCAGAGTGTTTGTATACCAAGATACATATTTTGTAACACATGTTAGAATTTACCTCTGGTGCTTTTACATTCTAGTTGTTATTTTCCGGTATAAAAATCTTTTATGCCTCAAACCCTAGATTTGTACAGTAGTTAATTTAGCAGGTAGGTATTGGTAGAGAGCGTAATTACCATGAAACACTTTCAGGTTTCTCCCAGGCTGAAGGGGGTAATGTGACTTCTTTGGTTTTCCTCCTTTATCCCTTTCTCCCCTCCCCCATTTTTAAAATAGCAGTGCTTTTCATAGTCAGAATTTCATGTTGTGACACCCTACTCAGAAGTTATGACAGCAGGGTAATGACAGCAACTGCCTCCAGAGAATCAATCAGGCAATTAATTTTGTAAATGAAATGCTGATTATACAAAGCTTCACATGAGAGGCCCAGTGATTAAAATCAATTTAACAAATTGTTTCAGGTGGGACTTGATTAATAATTTGCCATAAATGCTGAGGATGTATGACCAGCATACCTTGTTGTTACTCCTGCTATCCAGCTATGTATATAAAAATACCTTGTTGTCACTCTTACTACCCAGCTCTCTGTAAAAATCCACAGGTAAGCTAAGCACTTTGTCATCCTGTGACACTAACGGGGATAGAAGCCATATGCACACACACACACACACACACACACACACACTAACTCACATATTTACTCTTTGTGTGTTTGTCTACCTGGATAGACCTAGCTAACAATGAAAATGGAATGCATTATTGCCATTCTGGTTTATGTTTTTCTGTGTTCTACTTAAAAACCAAAAACTTGCCCAGACAGGTTTGGGTACGACCAAGTTTAACAGGTCTTTTTTTCTATGTAGGATGTTTTAGACTTTTATTATGCTAACATATATTCTGAATCTTAAAGAGTGGCATCTGCTTTATAGACATTTTCCATTCTTTTTTTTATAATAGTCATGAAAGTTTATGCTCCTAACAACATAGCTTCAAAGTATATAAAGCAAAACTGATTTAAAAAAAAATAGGAAAAAATAGCAAACCCACAATCAAAGTAGATTTTATATACCTCTATCAGGAATGAACAGAACAGGGGTGCCTGGCTGGCTCAGTTGGTAGAGCGTGCGACTCTTGATCTCGGGGTTCTGAGTTTGAGCCCCAGGCTGGGCATAGAGACTACTTTGTCCCCACAAGGCTGCTGTGTCCCTGGAGGTGTAGGGTCCTGGGTCAGACCCATCTCTGATTCCCCATTCTTAATTACAGGAACAGCTATATAAACATAGTTTGGGAAATGGTGTTGTAAGAATATTAGAAATAGTAACATTCGAGGCTGGAAATAAAAAATGCCAATATGTGGGGCATTATAATCTGAATCCTGGAGAAGTCATACTTGGAATAGGAGACACAGCTGGATGTCCTTCTCACGTTCGTTCATACACTAAGCATTCGTTAAGTGCCTGTTAGAAGCCAGTCTTGAGATCCGGTGTCATAGTGTTCATTACTTAGAGCTGACACGTCTAGAAGGCGGTCCAGTATTATTTAGGAGAGGGTGGCCCAGGGAGGGAAGGGTTAAGGTGCACTTGAGTTTCTTTAGTTTTGATTTTTTATTAATGAAGTAACAGGAACAGTGATTGTTCACTGTGTATGAGAAGGTGGGGGCTATGAGGAGAGCTAGGATGAGGAAGACCCCATTTCTGCCCCTAAGGTGCTTGCTGACGAGAGGCCCCGTAAGCATAGTTACAAGTGGTTGTGATAGCCGTTTAGTATCTGTTAAATGAGATAGTGGCAGCATATGGTGGGAGCCCTGAGAATGCAGAATACCTTATCTGGTAGTACTTTTGGGGGTTAGAAAGAGTTGCTAAAGTTTACAGCTGCCAAAGGCGTGTGGGGTGCAAGGGCATTCTAGAAAAGGGTGTGCCTTAGTGCACTGGCACAGAGGTGTGTAGAGGGGCTTCATTGTCGAATGAAGGTTCATTGAAGGTTCAGTGTAGGTTCGTTGTTGAAGACTTGGCAGACGGCAGGTGTGGCACCCTAAGGTGAGCCTTGATTCTTTGGGTGTTGAACTTCTGGGTTTTGAGTTCTTTAGACCTCTTTGTAGCCCTTTCCCTGCCTTTTTGACTTGTAGAGCAGTTTATCGATAAGATTTCTAGTCAATGAATGAGGCAGAAAGGAGAAATAATGTCTAACTGTCCACATTCCTTTTGATTCTCACCACGACAGTTGGAAGTTCTGGCAGGGAGGAGGGATGATTCTAGGATTACAGAATGCTAGAATGGAAGGGGCTGTAAGGGCTCATGTTGCAATCCCTCACTTCACGTGAGGAGTTGTAAGGCTCACAGGGGTGGAATTGCCCAGGAGTAACAAGCTCTCACGCTTAACTGAGCAGTTAGTATGTGCCAGGCACTGTGTTTTGGGTCTGCTGTGTTCTTTCATACTACAAGCATACTACGAGGTGGCTGTATTATGCTAACTTTTCAGAGGAGGAAGCTTAAGTGCAGAGAATTTGCACAATTTGCCTGAGATCACACAGTAAATGGGGACCTGCCATGCAGGCCAGGCAGCCTTAGTTCCAGACTCTGTATTTGACCCCACTCTGCTGTACCAAAGAAGGCCTGATGGCTGGAGCGCTAGAGAGTTAGGCTCCACCTAGCACAGCAAGCACTTCAGCCGTTAATTAGTTGGCGATTAGTTGGCGGTCTCTGAACCCTCTCCTTCCTCCAACGGAAGCTTTGTCAACCAGTGTTTGGGGATAGTTCGCTTTTTGTATTTGTACTGAGATTTAAAACACTGGCAATGTTTTCATTTGGATAGTTGCTTTCCTTATTTTAAACTAGACAATTTGATGCGGGGGGGGGGGGGGGGGGGAGGGGTGGCGGCCCTGCCCTGCCCCGCCCTGCCCTGCCCTGCCCTGCCCTGCCCTAGGAGGCACTGCTAGAGAACCAGGTCTGTTTACATCCTTTGAGCAGGGAGCAGGGTCCCATGGGGAAGGTGGGGTGTTATGAAAGCACATTTTGAAAGTTACAGAAACAAATAAGGGAGGTTTTCTGTTTAAAGATGGTACATTTACATCTTTAAAGCTGGTTGGAGATCTTTTAAAAAGTATAGTAAGAAACCTGAGGAAGCAGAAAAGCCTTTATTACATCTTGAAGGTTGAGGCTGCTAACTTGGAAATGTAATTTGTGGGGAAGGGTCTCTAAGCAGAGCAGGGTTTTAACCTGGAAGGTCTTTCTTTCTTTTTTTTTTAATTAAGTGTGTGTGTGTGTGTGTGTGTGTGTGTGTGTGTGTGTGTAAGCTTCCTAGGATCATTTTTTTTTTTTAAACCTCCCTTTTTAAGGGGCGCCTGGGTGGCTCAGTCGGTTAAGCCTCCGACTTCAGCTCAGGTCATGATCTCACAGTCCGTGAGTTTGAGCCCCGCGAGGTCATGATCTCACAGTCCGTGAGTTCGAGCCCCGCGTCGGGCTCTGTGCTGATAGCTCAGAGCCTGGAGCCTGCTTGGGATTCTGTGTCTCCCTCTCTCTGACCCTCCCCTGTTCATGCTCTCTCTGTCTCAAAAATAAATAAACTTTAAAAAATTAAAAAAAAAAAATAAATAAGAACCTCCTTTTAAAAAAAAACTTTATTATTATTTTTTTAGTAATCGCTGCACCCCACGTGGGGCTTGAACGTAACTACCGCAAGATCAAGAGTTGAGTGCTTTTCCGACTGAGCCAGCCAGGCGCTCCTTCCTAGGATTATGTTTTAACAAGTATTTAAAATATATAGTCAGGGGGCTCAGTTGGTTAAGCATTTGACTCTTGATCTCAGCTCAGGTTTTGATCTTGGGGTTGTGAGTTTGGCCCTGTGTTGCTCTCTGTGCTGGGCATGAAGCCTACTTAAAAAAAAGTTAAAATCTGTGTTTTGCCAGTTTTAGTACATTTAGGGAAAGTACTGCAGCCCCATACTCCTCCCCAGTTATATCTCACCACGTACCCTTCTTTTATTCTGTGTGCACGCTTCTGGTGTTTTGACTCTTTCGGTTCTCTAGGTTTCTTTTCCCCAGCGTTCCTCCTCACAGGGCCCCCTCCCCAGTGGTGCCAGAGGCCCCAGTGACACTGTGTGGTCATTGAGGGCCCTACTTGTAGGTAAAAGATACAGTGATTATTCCGGTTTTTCGGTTTCTTTTTGCCCCCTTCTTTTAGCTTTATTTTGAAATAATTTCAAATTTACGGGACAGTCTCAAGAATAGTGCAGAGAGGTCCCCTATACTTTTTACTTTGATACATCAGTGTTGAACATTTTGCTACACTTACTTTTACCCACCCACCGATCTACCTACAATGTATTTTCTCAGGAGCTTTTGAGAGTAGGTTGCATGTGTCTGCCCCTTTTCTCCTTAATAGTGCCAGTGATTTTCCTGGAGTGTATTTCCTGGAATGCATTTCCTGGGATGAGGTGGTTCTTTTACATACCCCAGGGCCGTTAGCACCGTTGGGATATTTAACTTGGGTGCAGTACTTGAACTACGGTCCCTATTCTGATTTTGTCCGCTGTCCAAATAGCATCTCTATAGCAATCTTCTTTCCTTCAGTGTGGGATCCTGCCTAGGAATTATTATATATGCATTTAATTGCCCTTTTTCAGTGTATACTAAACAAGGGTCATTTATACGTGGATTTTTTTTTTTTTTTTTTTGCTAAATCCAGTACGGTACTGTAAATGTATTTTTTCCTTATGGTTTTTCTTACGTTTATTTATTTTGAGAGAGACAGAGAGAGAAAGAAAGCATCAGCGTGAGTGGGGATGGGGCAGAAGGAGAGGGAAAGAAGGAATCCCAAGCAGGAGCTGGAAGTGGGGCCCGATCCCACAAACCATGAGATCATGACCTGAGCTGAAACCAAGAGTCGGATGCTCGACTGACTGACCCTTCCCCAGGTGCCCTTCCTTACGATTTTCTTCAAAACATTTTCTTTGGTTTACTTTATTGTAAGAATACAGCATATATATGTAGAACATACAATACATATACGAATACATGTTAATAGACTAAGATATTGGCAAGGCCTCTGGTCCACGGTAGGCTAATAGTAGTTAAGTTTTTGGAGAGTCCAAAGTTACATGTGGATTTTTGACTCTGTGTGGGGTCAGTGCCCAAACTCCGATGATGTACAGGGGTCAACTGTGTATTAGTCATATTAACTTTTTTTTTCTTTGGACAGTCACATTACACTGCCACCAGTATATGCTTTCACTTAATCATGGCTCTGATAAAGTAGGTCTTTTGTGGGGTCGTGCCTCCAGAAAGCATGTTTACACGGGGGGCTGGCGGTCTGTGTAGGCAGGCACTCTTTGTCTAGAGATTGGTAAGTCAGTTGTTAACCTTCAGATATTTCTATCGGTATTTTCTTTAATGCAATTTTGAAGTCGTTAATTTTAAAACGTTAATGAAATAGTTTCAAAGAGGCAAGACGGCAGCCATGGCGATTGCTGGGGAAACCAGGAACTTCGCGGTCTGTCTTCAGGTGCTGCTCTGGCATGTCTTTGGAATTATTTGTGGATGCAAATCACACGCCAGACATCTTCAGAACGGTTGTCTTTTTGAGGGAGGTATTATCTTCACTTGAAAGATGGGAAAACTGTGGCTTAGAGCACTGGAAGAATTTACCCGACGTTTCGTGGCCAGTCAGCAGCAGGAGAGGATTATGAACCCAGGTCTACCCAATGTCAAACGTTATGCTTTTCCCATTGTGGTAGACACAGCATGTTAGTTTCTGCTTGTTTGCAGAATCTGATAATTGGTAGTGGCTCCCTGCAGCTGTGCAGGGTGGAAGATTCTGAGGCTTACTGGACTTCGGGAGAATGAATACTAGGATTGATTAGCAGCGTTTCTCTCGCCTGCACATTAGTGGAGGGGTGGAGGGTATCCGTGCCTCTTGGTGATTATTCTGACGTTGCACTTCCACCTAATAATGATGATCATAAAATCTATCCCTATTAAAAGCCTGTTTTGTGCCAAGGACTTGACTATAGGATCTCCAGTTCTGTACCTCTACAGTGAGAGTGGCAGTGTTCTTGGTGTTTAGATGTGTTAACTGAGATGCAGAGAGGTGAAGTGTGACTTTCTTCAGCATTACACAGCTAAAAGTGATGAAGTCAAAATTTAACATACTCTTACAAAAGCTTCCTTTCTTGATTTAAATCTGTATTTATATGGGAAATATACTATATGATTTTTCTTTCTTAAATAAGCCTGCTACTAAGTTGTCAGTTGTGACACAATGAATATGAATGATAGTGCCTACTTAGAGATGTAAATTTTAGAAATTGTCAAAGCCATGGTAATAGCTGTACAGTTTTTTTTTTTTGTTTGTTTTTTTGGGCGCTGAGAATAACAAATCTGCAGGAAAATAGAAATATATACCGTTACTATTTTGATATTCCCTTTAGATCTAATCTAATTTTGAAATAAAAAATACATATATATGTGTGTGTGTGTGTGTGTGTATGTATGTATATATACACGTATATATTTATACACACACATATACATACATACTTGGGTTCATACAATTATTACATTTGCTAAATTAAATTTAAAAGTATGGTGCAGACAGTAATTTACTCACTGAATTGACTTAAGAAGTTGCTGAGCTTGGGGGATTAGGCAAATAATAGGTTTTCCCAGGTTATAAAAATCTGCCCCAAAGTGGGGAACGAAAGCAGTCTTATTTTCTGGACTTGATTCTGTGGAATCTAGATGATAGCTCTAAATGGGTTTAATATTTTTCTTCTCACTTCATCATTCCTGTTCCTGTGGGACAGTCTAGCTGGGGAGACAGACATGTATCAAATAGTCACTCAAATAGATGTTCTTGCAGGCTTTCCTGAGGGCCATGAAGGAAAAGCACAGTGTTTTCTGAGGGGAGTCCTGCCTCACTCTGGTGTTCAGAGAGGGTTTGTCTGAGGACAGGACAGTAGGGCCGAGTTCTCCAGGAGCATAGAGCTCCTACGTGGAGGGGACAGCACAGTCAAAGGCCCAGTGGTGGGAAAGTAGGTGGTTTTTTAGAGCCCCATGGAGGCCAGTCTGGTCGGAGGGGGCGATTCCCTTTGGCAGCAGTGATGGGTCCAGCTGTGGTGGGACTTGGTGAGGGATGTCTGTGGTGGGACAGGAAGGAGTCAGGATGCATCCTGGGATCCTAACCAGTACATCTGAATGGGGAGTGTCTTTCCCTGAGATCAGAAACGGGTGGGGAGGGTACTAGGCACCCGGGCAGGAATGTTGGGTGGCAGTTGGGTATAGAGCTCTGGGGCTCAGGGAATCAACCAAGGGAGACACGTTTGGGGGACACAGACATGAGGAAGTAATGGAAGCTGTGGCTTTATCTGAACTTGTGAAAAGTGAAGCTTTGTGTGCAGTGATGCTTGATTCTTTACCTCTTGTACTATTGACCGTCAAGAAGCCTTCATTCCAGTTAGAGTCCTATTTAACTGGCGATGTGGTGTTGAGAAAGTCATTGCTTCTTCTGTCCAACACATGTTAACTATGCCAGGCATTGTGCTCAGTGCTAGGTATACAAAGATGAATAAAACAAAAATTTTCCCTTTAATTAACAGTGTGCTGGGAGACAAGAAAATAAATAAATTACTGAGTGATTTCACTCTGACTTCCATTTGCTAATTTGTTAAGAGGAAAAGAAAGAAGATTTTGGAAGCTATTGCTATGTGATAAATCCTGTGGTACTTCATTTAATCCCCCAGCAACACAAGAGGTGAACATGACCTACTGTTAGACGGGAACCTAAGTTACACAGCTAGTAAGTTGTATAGGTAGGACTCACACACCAGGTCTGTCGGACTCTAAACTCCCTGCCATTCCCTTATACCTTTTTTGTCTAGAATTCTAAGTGTTTTTTTTTTTTTTTTAAACCATGGACTGTTTATTTTATATGAAAAAGATGGAGGGATTTGAAGCAGGGAAGAGGTGGTCACTCAAGGCAGGTGTTTGTGCTTGCATAGTAAGCACTGTAAGTGAATCAGCAGAGTTCTGTGCATCAGTGCAAAGGATTTTCTAAGGTTTATAATGAGGACCTTCCTCCAAGAATGCTGATGCCTGGCTTTATGTCAGTCTTTAAAAATGGCACTGGTGGTTAGCTGAAGGCTCTGTCTGCTTCCTTGACCTCTTCAATAATTTTGTCAGTGACAGTGGCAAAGACATGGAAATGGCATGCTGATTTAATTGGTGGTTGATGTCAAGATAGGAAATACAGTTAATATGTTAGACGTCAGGCTGGAATGGTGACCAGAAATAAGCAAAATGAAAATAAGCAGAGATACAGACAAACTTGTACCACTAGAGTCAACTAACCAACTTTATAATAGAAGAGGGGAGAAGTGAGGTTTCATTACATCTGATGGGATGGATCATGAGTGTGATGGGGGAGCCCCCCGGGTGGCTCAGTCGGTTAAACATCGGACTCTTGATTTTGATCAGGTCACAATCTCGCATTCATGAGATCGAGCCCCAAGTTGGGTTCCATGCTGGAATTGGAGCCTGCTTAAGATTCTCTCTCTCCCTATCTCTTTCTGTCCCTCCCCCCTGCCCCCGCCCCCCGTCTCTCAAAAAAATTAAAAAAAAAAAAAAAAAAAAAAAAAAAAGGTGTGATGGGGCCACCAAACAAGCACAGAGATCAAGCCCACATTAGTACCAGGATAGGCTCTGGGAAAAAGGAGCAAGTCCCTTTTGTATTAAGGGGACCAAGGTTTGGCATATTTTGCTCAGAAAAAGGAAATAGCTGTCTTCAGATTTCTGCAAAAGGATCTAAGTAAAACCAATGGATGTAAATCACAAGGAACAGATTTTTGTTATAGAGAAGAAAGGAATTAATAACATTCATGGTTGTAGACACTTAGGGGGTTCATACATACATCACCTATGAACCAATGAGGTTCTTTTCTGTTCTCAGATGCTTTGTTTCATTGCTGAATCCTTTATCCAGAGTATCTTAAGAATTGTGATCAAGTGAACGTGTATTAAAGTACTTTGGAAGTGCATGGTAGATGTTGGTCATTATTTGATAATGGAGGTCAGGAGGATCTTTGGATAGGTTTTTCGAGGATATTTCATTGACCTCTGACATTATAGACTGTATTTGGGATAGACATACATGATAGATGCATTTTTTAAAGTATCCCTGAGTTAAGATTCAGCTTCTTCTGCATGGTACTTTTTTTTGAATGTTACTTTTTATTGGTAGTTTATGGAGTTAATTTATATATATGTAACAGCATATTAATATTTTATGGCTAATCTTAATTCTGGAAAGTGAAAATCCAGTGGTATTTTAAATGTAGAATATAATTAGGAAAAAATATTGTGTCTTCTGCTCCTGTCCTGTGTAATGATAATGTATATGTGACAAACTTCTTTATTTAAAATTACACATCAAAACATGTTTCTTTCAGATAAAAACTGCACACATAAAAATTTCCTACAGTCCTATTTTTACAATTTTTTCCCTTCATCCCCTTACCTTCTCTCTTCTTTCAAGTTTCACTCTGTGGTTCCACACATATGTATGTTCTATGTAACTTGCCTGAAGGAAACTCAAACCAAAAATACTCACCGTGGTTGTCTCTCCAAGTCCGTATATGAATATTTTGGTGCGTCCCTGCCCCTCTTCCCACATTGCAGATGGCATCGTGGTTAGAGGGCACCATGGTTCTTGGAGCCAACAACAAAACAGCCTCTTGTTTTTCTTTTTTAAATCTATTTGCTTATTTTGAGAGAGACAGGGAGATAGAACGAGTGAGCAGGAGAGGGGCAGAGAGGGAGGGAGAGAGAGAATCCCAAGCAGGTTCCACACTGTCAGCACAGAGCCTGATGCGGGACTTGAACCCTTGAACCATGGGATCATGACCTGAGCCAAAATCAAATTAGATGCCTAACCGCCGGAGCCAACCAGGCACCCCACAACAGCCTTTTCTGCCATGACTAATGTCTTAGAATTCCACTTCTCGGGTCCTTCCCTTACCATCGTAGAACGTAGCAAACATTCCTGTATCGACAAGGAGAACTTCCAATGTGTCGATACTCAGATTCGAAGTTCCAGGGTTTTGGTTCAGGTCCTCATACACGTTACTGTCTTGTCATTATTAGTATAAGTAAAAGCACGATGGTGTTAGATGCTGGGTGCATTTTTCCCTGCTTCAGTCTCATGGCCTATGTGGATGCATGCTGCAGAGGAGGGGACTGTGGGCCTGAGTCAGGACGCTTCTCTCCTGGTCTCCGCTCTGCACGAGTTCCGCAGCCCCGGGCAGGTCCCCACAACTCCCGGCCCCCATGATGTCATCTGGGATGGAGAGTTTTCTGGGCGGTGGGATTCTGTGGTGGTGGTGGCAGTGGAAACTGAGGGTCTTGGGGTTTTCTGGCCTGAGGAGGAATATGTACATAAATAGGTACGTTTATGAGATGAAGGAAAGTCTTTAGTGGCTGGCGCCTCTGTGTTTGATTTAAACTGATGTTAATGCCATTAGAAGAGCTTGACCAAGAATGTTGCACTGTAGATCATCATTGGCTTCTTACATGTCTTCTGCTTATGTGTACAGAATCAAGGTAGAAATTGGCCAGGGAGTTTGTTACACTTTATTTTCGAGAACGTTTTACTTTATGCCATCAGCCTTCATTCCGTGGAGTTCCTGAGTCAGCACAATCTAGGTCGTTTGTGCGGTGTGCTAAGTGAGACACACATACAGAGCTGCGGAGCATGGGCATTGCCATTCTAGACTACTTGGGAGGTAAGAAGGAACACCTGAGAAATGAAAAACTCGTACATGAGTTCCATAACAACACGAGGCAACTCAGAAGTCTGTTACCTGCGGCGTAGGAGAGATTTCGGGGTCCGTCCCATAGACAGTGTTTCTGGGGTGTGGTGAGGGGGACGCTCTGCTGTCCTTGAACCAGGACTTGAGTGAGCCTGGGGCTACACAGACAGGAGAGCAGGGGCACCCCCCGAGTGAGGACCGAATGAGGACCAGCGGCCGTTCCCTGCTGGTGAGTGCTGTGAGTGGGAGTGTGGGTGCCGGGACGGGGGAGGGCGAGTGTGGATCAGCTGTGTCTCCCACCCACCCCCACCCTGTAGCAAACCATAGTCATGTTTGCAGCACGCCTGGGGGAAAAAAAAGCATTTTAGACTTATATTTAGACATTATCGCAGAAAAGTAAACATAGATTGCTTCATGATATGACAGCCACCAGTTACAGGTCACTGTGGCTGGCTCTGATCCTTATCAGCCGAGTTTTCACATGGCTGTAATTCATGCACATCGCTCTTAAACACTTGACATTGTTTCATATGTCCTTTTCCGTGTCTCTGTTCCACGGTGCTCATTTGTTGTGGCTCGTTCCCACATCCTAGGATCGTCGTTCGAGTTTTCTTCTTCGGACAGTGGGTGTAAGTGGTTCTGAGAACTGTTACTGGTCTTACTGATTTGACTTTCACATTTATTGTGAGGTCGGTTTTATTTCTTCCATTTAGTGAGTAGAAGACCAAGAAATAAGCAACATATATATTCAGGGTTCTACAGTGGTGGTAATTGGGGGGGGGGGGATAAGGGTGAGGGTCCACTCGGCAGCTAAGCCCACCCTCTCTTCCCTGGACCGTGCTGTGTCCCGTCAGTATGAGGAATCTTGTCGCTGGGACGGATTTGGATAAGTAGCACCCCGCCCCACTTGAGAGAGAGTATTAGAGTTGGAGCAAGACACAGTGTTGAAAGCTTTTGGTTAAAGCTTATTGTCATATGATCTCTCAGAAAGAGTAGTGGTAAGAAACCTGTTAGTGGGTACAAAACCTACCAATACAAACACTCATTTACTCAAATTGGGTTTCATTTTATAGGTAATGGAATGTTACTTCGAAGTTTTCTTAAGTTGCTGGTAATTTAGAACATTTTCCCAGATAATGGTTGAAATGGGAAGAGTTTCTTTCTCTAAGCGGTTACTTAATCCAGATACATAGATACAATTGTAGATCAAAAAAATGCGGATAGTTCTTTCGGTGGCTTTTGCAGTGCCTTTCTTCAATTTGTGAAATATTATATTCAGAAAGAAACTACTAATAAACCATCTCCTTAACTGGATATCCAGTAGTAAACAAATTACATAGATGTCTTTATTGTAAGTACATATGTAGGTGTACTCTGGAAGGGGGGTAATGAAGGAGTAAGTGTAAAAAGCACCAAGTGTATCTAAAGTATACTAAAGGTATAGAAGTGAGTTGTTCTTTAACTTGGGTAATCTTTAAAAGGGTAGTTGGATTCTCAGGCCGGCCTCTGCAAACCTCTGTAACCTAGAATACAGCCTAACCGTGCCACCTGGATTGTCTAGAATTTATATCAAATATATATTTAAAAAATATACACTGTACTCTTGTGTGGTCGTCCTAGGAATGGAGAACCTTCTGAGGATTTTGGAGGATGTAGGTAGGATGTGACGTAGGATGTGACGGCTTCCCAGAAGATTTAGGAGAGTGTGTGTGCATGTGCGTGCATGTATGGTAAATAACTCATACATACGTATATTTACAAAAACTTATTTGAACAAAGGAGGGGTTATGAGAAAGTCTTATCAAGAAACAAAATTGCATGAGACATTGAGTTACAAACCTACACTAGTTGTGTTGAGTCTTTGAAAGTGGGCAGTACTTACCATAGGCTTCAAAGCTCTTGTCTTAATTTACAGAACCGAAGTTCAGGAATCAGCAGTTGTGGAATGGTATCTGGAGAGGGAAAACCCGTTTGGAGTAACATATTTAGAAAAGTATTTGAGGACTTTTTAAATGTGGACGATGTCTCTGATACAGCAAATGTCTTATATGAGAAATGAAAATACTGATACTCAGGAATAGATCATCTCAAGTGTAGATGATAAAAATGTAAAATTGTTTTGGGTTAGAACTGAATATGAGAAGTGACCTGGCCTTTATGTTTTTTTGGAAAAGACTTAGATTTGATTTGGTCTTTGGTTTCTTTAAGCAGATAGTAGTAAAAAGCAGGGGTTGAAATATCCCGTTATTTATTTAATGTTAAAAATAGCAAGAATACGCAGCAGGGTGAATTTGGGGTGTGGATGTGTACTTAACACAAGGCCATAAGGCAAGAAGGTTAAAATTAAATAATTTGCACTGTATAAGTATCTGTTTTCATATCTGAAGTCTCACTGAAAGGTATTAGATGCATTTTGAGAGGTACAGATAATGTGTGTATTTCATGCTTTAGATTTTCAGAAATCTCAGGGTTAAGCTAACATTTTTGACATGGGTGCAAATTAACTGAATTTTAAGCAGGACTGTGAGAGTTTATGGCAGTGATGAGATAGATATTACGAAACAGTTTTAGTCACTGATAAGATGAATTTCCTGCACTGTTATCTGTAGCATTAAAATATAGACATTCCAATCATTTTTCCATTTTAAACTTCTGCTTTAATTAAGCCAGTTTGGATCGTGCACTATTTAAAGTGAAATAAGTAGACCTTTCCTCTGCCCTGGCTAATCCAGATTGAATGTGGAGATAGGGCTGCCTCAGGGCCCCGTATTAGAAATTTAGCCTGAAATCTGATTTACTCAGCCTCTCTGTTGGCCATTCATTCACTGTGCGGATTCTGAAATCACCAGCTCAGCCTTGATTTTCACACTTCATAGAAAGTTTTATTTTATCTTTTCAAAGAAAGTGTGGGAAAGAATTACATTTTGCTTTTTTTAGGCACCCATTTTAATTTATATGATTCTGGGAAAACTTAATTCTCAATGCTCGATTTTAGTTTTGTTACAGTGTGTCAACATACATGTTTGTGTGTTGAATTGTGAAGTCAGCACAGGTGGTGTAACATCAGTGTATTGTTTGAGAAATTTCTGTCATCGTAAGTACAAAATTTCCTTGACGGGTGAGAGTAACACACTTACAAGCCCATGAAATTGTGAATTTCGAGCCAAACTGTTTGGCCTCCCCACGTTTTCTTTCAGGTGAGATCAGTTCCTGGCAGATTCCTACGAATCCCTCAGACCTGAGCTTCCCTACAGGAAGGCTTTGTGACAGCCCATCCCAGACCCGCTGAGGGTCCGCTGCACGGTCCACTTAGGGTGTCCACTGGGGGCACTGCAGTCCCTGTTCAGCCCGTCTGCTTCAGTGGATCGCTCATTTCCCCAGGACAGGCCCTGATGCGTGTTCATTTTCTCCGGGGCCTGGCCCGCTGCACACAGCAGACGTGCAGGAAGGAGGGGAAAGATTGCTTGCGGCCTTGGGCTGGGGTGCGGGTGGGAGGGAAGACCGGCTGTCACGGAGCTTCCCCAACTTGGGTTTTGGGTCTGTGCTCCCGGCTCACCTCTCTCACCTCCCATTCCTGGCTTAGTTCCTTGTCTTTTGGTTACTGCCCTCACCTCTGTGATGAGGCTGCCCTGGCCAGACTCGGCAGTTACCTTCTAGTCGTCGGGTACAGAGCAGGGTTTTGCCCTCACCTGTTGGACACCTGGGCTGCATTTGGCATGCCTGTCGTGTTTCGAGGCACGACTCCCTTCTTTTCCGTGACACCATACTCTAGAGCCTGTATTTTCCGACTGTTCTTTTGGCTTCTTTGTGGGCTCCTTCTTTCCCTTGAATGGTGATATTCTCTAGAGTTTTGTCCTCTATGCATTGCTCTTTTGTTCATCTACTCTTCCTAGATAAAGTTCTTGAGGTTTTATATGCTTCCTGTTGATTAACTCATCCAGTAGTCACTGAACATTTTGCTGTGTGCCAGGTGCACTGTTTGACTTACATCCTGGAGATACAGTGGTGAGTAAAACAGAAAAATCACCGCCTTTCCAGGAGCATATATCCTCTATATGCTGACTTTCCCCCGTTTGTTATTGTAGCTCAGCCCTTACTCCCCAAGCTACAAGTGTATTGTGTCCCTTCCTTCTGGATGTTTTCCACTGGATTTCCTGTAGGAAGCTCAGATTTCATACATAGCATACTGAAGGCTCCCTCTGGCATGGGGGAGACGGTGGATCTGCCTGTGCCTCCACACGTTCCATCTCAGTTGGTGTCTTACCATCTATTAAGCCACCCTGGACTCCTGTCTTCTCCCGTCACTCAGTCAGTCTCCAAGTGGTGCCGCATCCCCATCCTGTCACTGGAATCCGGGCTCGCTTTCTCCCACCACTGCTACCAGTTTAGGACCTCAGCTCGCCTGCCCGCTGCGGCAGCCCACCCTGGTTCCAGCCAGCTGCCTGAGAGCAGTCCTTCCGAAAGCTGGAGCCGATTATCGTTCTCTCTGTTGAAAGCACCCGGTGGTTCATCCCCCGGATGCATGCAGTCCGAAGCTGACTTGTAAGGCTCACCCTCGTACTGGCTTCCGCCTGCTTCAGCTTCTTTGCAAATTCCTGCTTCATCTGGATCTGAACTGCTTATGTTTCCTTGTCCACACCAGGAAGCCCGGCTCCGTTGAGCCTGCGGTTTCTGCTGCGGCTTCTGCCTTACGGCACTCTACGCCCTGTCCCTCCCCACCTTGAGCCTGGCACTTCTTCATTCATTTATTCTGCTAATCTTTGAGCCTTCTGGAGAGTTTTCATATATATTACAGAGTCTGGCATGCAGTAGGAATCAATATATGGTTTTGGAAGGAAGGAAGGAAGGAAGGAAGGAAGGAAGGAAGGAAGGAAGGAAGGCAGGCCGGCAGGTGAGAAGGATCGTTGGATGAATGCTGCAGGCCTTTTTAGCCCCTTGGGGAGGGACTTCCCCCACCACTGCATTGCTCCTTTGAAGCACCCAGGGCAAGAAAGCCCCAGCTGAGGCTCTAGTTCTGGCTCTGCTGAATGGCCTTGGCCCTGAGGCTCATGGGCTGACTCACTAAACCAAAAATAAAACTTAGAGTCTAGTTTTGAACTAGTTATGTTTGGTTAAGATACTGACATAGGGAAGGTGGCTTGTGACTCATAGTCTGGGAGCCTATTCATGCACACTAGTAGTCTTTGAAACTTTTTACCCTAGACATTCTGTATTATCTAAAATCTACCTTTCACTTTCTCATGAGCACTCAGATGCATTAATGTTTGATCAGGAGTTCAAGACTCAGATCCAAAACAAAGTCGTTGTTCTAAGAATACTTTGAAGTCAGAAAGCCTTGCGAACCACTCAGTATACTTAAAGCTAAGAGGAGCTGGGTGAGATTAACTGATCATGCTCATTCCTATATGTATAGCAGGATTTTAGATGCAATTAGATGCAAATGTTTTCTTTCTGCAGACTCTTTCCTTCTCTGGTTTACACCGGATCCCTCTTAATTGTTAAAATCTCCCTAAAAGTAAACAAAAAATAAATAAATAAATGTCGTGTAGCCATCTAGGTATTTTTCTTAAATGTTCTTCTAGGTTTTTATTTGCCAGGTTATTACTTTTTTTTAATGCAATAATTGACCTAGAGCATATTCATCTCAGGTGTTACATACAACATAATGATATGATACTTGTGTGTATTGTATGTTTTTAATATTTTCAAAAGTAAGGATAGTTGTGTTTTTAACGTATATGTGAGTGTAACAGTTTCTGCCTTTGTAATAAATCATGACTTAAATCTGTGTCTTAATTCTTTCTTCACAGGGCAGCCCAATGGATCCTATGGTGATGAAGAGGCCGCAGTTATATGGGATGGGCAGTAACCCTCATTCTCAGCCTCAGCAGAGCAGCCCTTACCCCGGAGGCTCCTACGGTCCCCCAGGGCCACAGCGCTATCCAATCAGCATCCAGGGTCGGACCCCAGGGGCCATGGGAGGAATGCAGTACCCACAGCAGCAGGTTTGTGCTGGTTTTTACCCCACCCCTCTCCAAATGGGTGATCCTCTTGTCTTTGTCTTTTACCGACTACCTAAGATTGGTACTGAGAGAGTTAGGGGCATTTCACTGATTTTCTGCTCTCTTTTAATTATCATCGTTTCTTCAAGTAATCATGGGTGCAGTTTCCTGTTTTTTTTTCTTTTCAAGAAGGAAAAGTGAGCTGCTTAGAACAAAGTGGACAGAACATCTGTTTGGTAGAGGGCTGTTACTGTGTTACTGGCTGTATTGGAAAGATAGGCAGTGTCATCATTTTGCAGCAAATTATATAGATCTACCCCCTGTCGTGAACTTGGCTTTCTAACATTTCTGATGGCAGACTGGCAGATTCTGAACTGTGAATAGATTTTTAAAGGTGACATTTTAACTTAAAGAATAAATAACCATGAAAATGGCATCATCTTTGAGAAAAGTTTTGGATTCTCCCAAAAAGTTATTTTGCATTTATTCAATAACATATGAATTTCATATAAGAGGATTTGGTATATATCTGTTTTCTTAGCCTTTGATGGGTTTTGTGTTTTTACTTAAAACAAAAAAGACTTCCTTCCTTTTATCGACTCAGTATTTTTCTCGAGAATCAAATAGTTGGAGTTACCTTAAATACCCATCTACTTTCCAGCAGTAGTAAACCTATAGTCTCTTGGATACTGAGAGTGTATCCTTGTAATGTTGGCCTGAGGAAGCATGATATTAGGAAACGACTAAATTCAGACTCGTTAGGGTGTTTAATTACTAGAAACCCCAGAGAGCCTTATTTATAAATTCCCACACCGTGTCTTTAATGGGGGGGGGGCGTTGGGGTGGGGGGGTGCATTAGGAGGATCCATGTGCATTTTACTGAATTCCCACACCGTGTCTTTAATCGGGGACGGAGGGGGGGTGCATTGGGCGGACCCGTGTGCATTTTACCGCCTCCAGGTAGGTGACTCCACAGTGTTGCCAGTAGCCTCTTCCAGGGTTTCATACACTTCCTCTCTGCAGATCCTTCCCTGTGTTTAACCAAAAATGATCTGTGGGGGGAAAAAAATTGGCTCAGACTTCTGCTCTCTGTAAAGTGGATACTCCAGAGCTGTGTCCGTTAAGTTGCATGGGAGCCTTTTCCTTTATAGACTGAATATTGTTTTTCCTTTTCATCTTTGCCCCTCCTTCGGTGATATTTTTATTTTACAGTGGTTAGAGGGCAGTTTAGAAGTAGCTCAGCCTTTGAGTCCTAGCTGTTGGTTCCTTAAACAGCCTTTGTTACTGTCACTAGTTCTTACTGTCCTTTATTAAATTGGCTGCCTGGAATTCTCTCCGTCACTTGCACACTTAATTGCTCTGTTAATTTTTTTCAACATGACTTCTTTCTTCCAGCAATATTTTGCTGCCTAGAGTAAAACATCTTTAGCTGAGGTTGCTAATGGTAAGGGGGAAATAATTTGTACATGATTGAAAAGTAAGATGTGATTTTCTCTTCCTTCTTCGAATTTTAACCTAATTTGCCTTTAGTTGAAGGCAAGAAGGTCTAGGCAGCTAGCTGCCAAAAATCCTAATTCTCCTTCGTAGATGACCTCACGTGGGGGCTGATAGTTCTGTAGGAAAACTCTGGCCACGGGCAAGAGTAGAGGCAGAAGGGAAGAAGTGACCGACCTGGCGGGAAGAAGTGGCTACTAACCACTCCTTGTTTTTCTGCATTTTCTTTTTTTTTCAAAAAAAAATTTAAGTTTATTTATTCTCTCTGAGAGAGAGAGCACAAGTTGGGGAGGGGCAGAGAGAGAGAGAGGGAGAATCCCAAGCAGGCTCTGCACATCAGCACAAAGCCCGATGTGGGTGGGGCTTGAACTCACGAACCATGGGATCATGACCAGACCTTAACCGACTGAGCCACCCAGGCTCTTCTGTCTACCGTATTTTCCTCATGTCAGATTGGAAAGTCATTTCGAAAGGCGGTGTTCATGGCAAGCTCCTGGATGCTCCTTTATCTTTTTCTCTGAATGAGTTCAAGTCTTATCACAGGCTTTCGACATTGGCACGGTTTGCAGTCCCAAAGTGGAAATCCCAACAAATGGAAAGGGTGTGTAAAGAATGATTACGATTTTTTTTTTTTTTAAATTCATGTGTAAGGCTAGAAGTAGAGGACATATGCTAATACATAAAGTAACTTTACTTTTGTCAGCTTTTTGGGGTTTTTTAAATCCCCGTGGCTTTTACCTAGATTTGAAATACAGGAACTCTTGGATTTATTTGAAGGGACAAGTTGATGAAGATAACTCACCGAGTTTTTCAGCAAATTTTTATTTTTTTTTATTTTTTATTTTTTTAACGTTTATTTATTTTTTTTATTTTTTATTTTTGGGACAGAGAGAGACAGAGCATGAATGGGGGAGGGGCAGAGAGAGGGAGACACAGAATCGGAAACAGGCTCCAGGCTCCGAGCCATCAGCCCAGAGCCCGACGCGGGGCTCGAACTCACGGACCACGAGATCGTGACCTGGCTGAAGTCGGACGCTTAACCGACTGCGCCACCCAGGCGCCCCTCAGCAAATTTTTAATTAAGATTTTAGATTAGGTATTTTTACTGCAGATCAGAAGAAACATCTAATTCTGATTAAGGACAGATCTTCCTGATAATGAAAGGAAAGTAGTGTATCTGGTAGGAAACTGACTGCCCTGACTGTAGAATGTCAAACTTCCGTATTGAGTTCATCATCATCAAAGGTTCTAAGAAATCTGTACTGTTTTTTCCCCCTTTCGTTTAGTTATAGTATAGCCTTGAAATATAGTATCTTGTTTTGATAACTGGAAGGCTAAAAATAGCTATGAATGCATTTTTGAATGTGTGTAACATTTTCAAGGAGACACAGCTTTTTAATACCAAGTTCAAGCAATCAGGTATAGGCTAACTAATAGCTTTGAAGTGGAAAAAAAATAGTTAAGGTATTGGCTAAAGGTTATTAGAGCACATTTATTTTGTTAGGTTTAGCCTGTGTTCTTTGGTGAGGAATTCTCATTGAGTTGCATTGTTTGTGAATTTTGGATAATTACTATTTGTCCATGGACAAGGTCCTGGCACAGTGATTGGCTGCTGGTGCTGTTTTCTCCTAGTATTAATGTAATTGGCTCAGCGTTTTTGTAGTCATGGCTGCTCATGTTTTTCAGGGAAAAAGTTGAAAGATAATGATGACATTGAGTTTTTATTGAGTGGACATCACCACCTAGGCATGACTTTGCTTTGGAGAGCCTCCAAAGCTTTCTGTGTTTGGTTTGTGAACCTCTAATGAGCTGAATCCAGTTCATTTAATATTGCTCGTATATTTCTGCAAAGGATTAAAATGCAGGAATTCAAGTTTGTAAATTGAGTTGCCCACTTACCAGCTGAGTGGTGAGTTGTCTTTGGCTCAGGGGTCACAGTGTGATTCCTGGCTAGCATTCCACTCCTGTGATAGGAATTTTAAATGACAATTCTGTTAGAAAGAACGGCTATGCTTGTATGAAACTGAACATGGGTGGTATCAGTGCTTGCTTTTTGTTTCTGAGATTAAGGAGGTACTGGCCACTGAGTGTTTGATTTTAGTGTTAACCTGCTGATTCTTGATGTGTATGGTGAGAATTTTATTTTTGAACTGTACTCACGACGAGGTCTTTGAGCATGATAGGATAATAGTACAGCATTTTGGTATTTATTAACTGGAACTAGGTTTGCGGTCTTTCACGTGCTGATTCTCCCACATCATCAGGCAAATACATAGCTAAACAGATTAGTTTTGCACAGTGCCCTAAAAACTAGTCTGTTTGAGTTTTTATTGAGCTGAGAGGGGAAATGAATTTTCTATGCCTCTGTGGAGAATGTTCTGCCTCTAGGCTCCTGGAATTCAAACCTGGAGATGGTTAACAGAAGTATACCGGTTGATTGCATCTAACACAGAGGAAGTATAATCTTTAAGGTTACTAGAATCTGATGCTGAGTTTTTCAGATGTTGTAAAAAACTTAGATACCAAGGTACCCTTTGCTGGATCAGGCACGTGGGTGAGCGAATGTTTTGTTTTACTTCTCTTGTCCTTTGTGATCATAAATGTATACATAGGTCTGTGCCAACTTGCTTTAAAAAAGATTTTCATATAAAAGAAATAGGACCCAGGAAAAATAGGCCACAGAAGGGCGGGTGTATTTATTTACGTCAAGCACATTTCAATTACGGCATGTAGTCTGAGATTTTTCCTGAGTTACCAAAGGTTAGTGGGTTGATATTTTAACTCTCTTTATCTTGTTGCAGAAGTTTGTATAATCTATTGCTGGTTGGCATTATAAAACCAGGAAAAGGGAAAGAGGGCAAAGTGAGAGATTTATGTTTATGAGTGCTTTTATAATGGAAAACGACAACTTTTTTAGTTTTAAAAACGCATCTGTGTTGCGAAAACCTTTACAACAATAAGAACATGGAATTGTTTTGAAAGATATTCTGGCAAAATTAAATAGAGATTAGTGATCCATCTGATCTTATCACTTTAAATCTAAATAAAAACCTAATTAAAATTGAGGTTCTTTTGAAAAAGGTGTTAGAAATCAATAGGTATTCTCATTTGTGTCTTCAGTTTATCTTCTGCACTCCTTGGATGTCTATTTTGCTGTGTGTTTTTTGAGTAAAATATTTATTTCAGAACATAAGCATTTTATTTGGTACCATCTTAACAGCCAAAACACTTCTTCCAATGCAAATGTTTATTTTGGCAGCAGATGTTTCTAAAAGGAGACAAACATTACAATTGTTTGGCTAAAATAAATGTTTTCTTTGGGGTTATTGAGGCAGCCAAGCAAGTTCTAGGATTCCCACCTGTGTTACTTTATATTGTCAGTCTCTTCTGGTAAAAAAGATTTACTTTTAAAAATACAGTTAAAATTATGTTTTGAGGGGCGCTTGGGTGGCTCGGTCCGTTGAGCATCTGACTCTTGATTTCAGCTCAGGTCATGGTCTCGTGGTTTGTGAGTTTGAGCCCCCCATCGGGCTCTGCGCTGACTGCGTGGAGCCTGCTTGAGACTCTCTCTTCGTCTCTCTCTGCCTCTACCCTGCTTAGGTACACATTCCTCACCCCCCACCCCCTTTCTCTTTCTATCAATAAATAAACTCAAAAAAATTTTTTTTAAATTATGTTTGGTTCCGGTTTGAACAATGTCTCTAAAAAGTTGGGATTAATGGGGTGGGGAGGCTTGGTTAAAGACGTAACAATTCCAGAGTTTTTTTGACATGAAATGTTTGCTTGGATTCAGACTCTGAATCCTAAATGTGAATCCAGTGACCAGGGCTTATTTTGGGGTTTGCCTAAAAAGAGCTGAGAGTTCCTATTTTTAAGGAGCATAATGGGGTGTGATAGGATAAGAAAGGAAGGCTTGACTTAACATAATGGAGAAGAATGGGTCCTAGTGGCTGTTTTACCCTTAAGTTTTTGATAGTTTGCACTCACTCAAAGACACCCCCACCTGCACCTGTGTGTGCACGGGCTTGCTTGCACACACATAGAACAGAACGTCTGTGTGACAGTGGGATCTTAGTGCAACGGAATGTATCTGTGTATGCATACTCAGTATATTAAACATGTATCTTATGTGCACACAGATATACGTACGTATATGAGCAAACAGGTGCGTAAAGTGAAGGTAAACGTTTTGGCCAGTAAAACAGTGAATGCAGAGAGATCCCTTTCACTGTGCTGTTTACAGCATTTGTGAATAGCGTGTTCTGTGCTAAAAAACTTGGAGCCTAGCTGCACCTGCTCGTACACCTGAAACGTGTGGAGTCCTTTCAGCAGCTTGCAGATTTGTATCAATAATGGCCTTTTGTTGGCCACATTCTGTCTTGATTTCCTCAGTTCTTCATCAGTGAACGTGAAGGTATTTAAGGTTTACCGACAAAATACATTCACACCTCCTATTTCTGCTTCCAAGTAGATAGCAGATGCTACTATCTTTGATGCCAAAGTTCCCTGTAGATGGATGTTTGTACCAAGAGGATATTTTTGAAAAGATTTGTAGGTACGGTAATTTTTATTTGCTCCTTAAAATGTAAATTTCTGGAATACAGAAATTTAACTGGTTCTATTTACTTTTTATATTGTACTTGAATTTAAGCATATTTTGAAGCATTCAGTGTGACATTCTTAGAGGAGGAGGATTAGAAGAGATCACATTTCAAGTTAAATTGAAATTTTAGGATTCTTAGCCTTTTTCCCTAAAAATGAGCAAAGACCAGCTTTTATACTTGAATGTGTGATGAAAAGATGAGATGATTTATTTTAGTTAGGATAGCTACTTTTATATTAGAAAGTCTATGCTGATATATTTTTTTTATCTGAACATTCACATTGTTCTAGATATTCTAAAGTTTACATGTGGTATATTGTGCCTGTTCTCTGCTTGTAGCTTATACTGTTTTCTCACTCACATCTGAATTCTAGGTATTTTACATTCATGGACTTTCAACTAAAATATCTCTTAAGCTTCTCTGTTACATTTTCATTTATGAGATGTGAATTTTAAGCATATGTTTAGGTAACATTAGAATTGCTCGAGTATATGTTAAATAAATTTGGTTTATTTGTTTTTTACCAAAGAAACATTGAATGTGATATTTATGTTAAAATTGTCTTTTAAGTTTTATGTATTTAAGTAATCTCTACACCTAACTTGGGGCTCGAACTTCTGACTCTGAGGTCAAGAGTCACCTGCTGCTTCGACTGAGCCAGCCAGGCGCCCTGATATCTATGTTAAAATTTAAACAATTCAAATAAAGTTAACGGTTGATACCAGTAAAATCAACCAATCACATTACTTCAGTGCTCCTTGAGACACAAGCAACCACAGAAGTCGCTAATTACAATGACTAAGTGGCATAATGGCATATTTTAGGCCAGTAGTTCTCAAGCTTTGCTGAATGTTAGAGTCTCGTAGGGTCCTTTAAAAACAGCAGGTTTGGGGGCACCTGGGTGGCTCAGTTCGGCATCTGACTCTTGATTTTGCCTCAAGTCATGATCTCACAGTTTATGGGATTGAGCCCCACGTCGGGCGCCTTGCTGAGCATGGAACCTACTTAGGATTCTCCATCTGTGTCTGCCCCTTCCCTGCTTGTGCACACACACACACACACACACACACTCACTCAAAATACATAAATGTTTAAAAAACAAAACAAAACAACTCCAGGCTTGGATGCTTATATCAAAGACTTCCAAGTGTTAAGGCCTCCCTCTTTTTTTGAGTGTGCCACACATGCTCCCTTGTGCAGCTGGCATTAACAGGTGTCAGAGATAGACCAGTAAGTAAGGGCCCCAGAGCAGGTTTGGGGGCAGTGGCATTGCCCCGCTTTGGGCGCTTATTCTCGGGCCCTGCCCAGTGAGTCGGGAGTTGACCACTACCATAAAGGGATGAAATGCGCCCAGATTCAGGAGCTGGGACAGTGTAGTCCTTTCTGATTAATGCTTAATCTGTGTGTGATATTGGGAAAACCCGGACCTGACTGTGCCCATCCACCAAATGAGGGAGTTTGACCACAAGATCTCCCAGCTTGGATACTCCTTTTAAAATAATAGTAGATTAATTTCTTTTCATTTTAGTTTTACATTTTAGAGTCTTGTCATTTCCAGTACAGTCTTCTGAAATTTATGGGTTGATGCTTGATGGGTTGTATTAATATAACTACTAACCCTCTTTAAAATTCTTTCTAAAGAGCAAAGAGCTGTTTCTTCCTCAGAGGTTAGCAGATTGTTGCAATCAGTGCAATAAGGTATTTTCTTTAAATTTTCTTTGCAAAGTGAAAATTTTCTCGGATAACCTCTCCCTCCTGGATACTAGTTGTGTACTAGGTATGTAGAATGTTGTCTGTCCTGTGTAGTGTAGAAAATCATAAGATTGAGTTGTTAACTTTATTTGGGCTCACAAAAGGAAGCAAAGAGAGACCCAGTAATTACTCATTTAATACATTATTACTTTCTAAATAGTTCTGAAAATAAGCACATACTGGACACAATTAGGATACACTGCGTGCAGTGAATTCAGAGTAGAAATAAGAACTTTTCACATGTTCTGTTCTGTTGCTTTCACCCTTGTCTAAATCCCATGAAGAGCGATTAGGTGTCTATATTTTTCTATCTTAAAACGTGTTTTTTCCAAGGGTAAAAGAAGTTTTTTCTTTCATGTTAGCTAAAAGTTCAATTTTTAAAATTAAAAAAAAAATTTTTAAATGTGTATTTATTTTTGAGAGAGAGAGAGACTGAGGGTGAGCAGCGCAGGGAAGGGCAGGCTCCAGGCTGTGAGCTGTCAGCACAGAGCTTGATGCAGGGCTCGAACTCAAAAGCTGTGAGATCATGACCTGAGCCAAAGTTGGACGCTTAACTGACTGAGCCACCCAGGCACCCCTAAATTTTTTTAATGTTTATTTATTTTTGAGAGAGAGAGAGAGACAGAGCATGAGTGTGGGAGGGGCAGAGAGGGGTAGACACAGAATCTAAAACGAAGCAGGCCCCAAGCTCTGAGCTGTCAGCACAGAGCTCGACTTGGGGCTGGAACTCATGAACTGCGAGATCACGATCTGAGCTGAAGTCTGACGCTCAACAGACTGAGCCACCCAGGTGCACCTATATGTTCATATCTTTATGGTAAAAAGTTTTTTTATGACAGTCTGGTTTTTTTTTTGTATGCAGTAAATTTATGAAGATCATTTGCCCATTTTATTTTGGAAAATAACTTTGAAACTTAAGTCTGTAGTTGTGAATGAAATCGCTTCTCTCAGAGTGGCTGTGCGGATGCCTCCCAATGCTGGGGAGCTGACTCGGTCCAGGTTTCGTAGCCTCAGGAGGGACTCCCCATGTGGGATCAGGTGTTAGAAATTTCCTGGAAATTCTGGAGCTGAGACCTGCGTGTGGTCAGAGTGTATGTATAAGGCGAATATCCCTGCCTTGCTAACATAGCCCCAGACCAAAACTTAGCAACTGTCTGTGACAGCAGGAGTTATGCAGCTTCCCATTTCCTGTGAAGAAGTGTGTTTAACTGAGAAAACAGACTGTATTCCCAAGAAGTCACCAAATTAGTCTCTCTTTATTGGTATTGAATCGTTAAGAGCATACTTTTTTTTTTTTTTTTTCCTTTTTAATAACTACCAAACACACCAGTGGAATTAACCCTTCAGGGTTAGTCAAAGGCAAGGATCCAGGTCAATTTCTATAAAACATCAAACACTCAGGAACAAAGAGTAGGCCTAATATATATAGCAAAAACTGAAAGTATTGAATTAAGATGCAAAAAGACCATTGCTGAGATCATTAAATTTCACTTGTGGATTTCACTTCATGGATTTCACTTCGTGGACTGAGATTTCACTTCACTTCTCCAGGCTGAGAAAAACCAGCTTTCCCAGGTAGTTGTAGATGGGCCCATAGAGGGCTAGGAAGAAATGTCTGATGGGAAGGGAACTCCAATCTGAGATGAACCACAGAAAAGACAGCCAAGCGGGGACAGTTTCCTAATATGGCACATAAGGATTATGTGTCCCTTTATAATTGATGTCATCGTTATCATTATTTGCAGGGAAAGTTGGGGAAGAGGAAAGTGTCAGAATAATTGTTGGCCGATGGGCCGTATGACCTCGGAATACTTCTTTAAATAAGTCAGCCAAAAAAGGAGACTTCCTTTCATTTAAGTAGTCTATTACCTTGAAATTTCTAAGATTTTTGTGATAGCCCAATAATCTAGATATTTTATGCATTTTACGTCCTCACAGGTTTTCCTCAGTGTTTTGGGCTTCTGGAGAAGGAAAATCTTCTCTACTTCCTACTTGTGGGCCCTATGTCCTTCATCAGAGGTCTTGGAGATGAGAAGATTTTATTCCCAGGTAGTTGGCCAAAGTTTGATACGTGGGAGGGGGGAAAGTTCCTTTCAAGCCCACTGGGCTGCCAGGGAGAGCTCTCTTCCTTCTCTGTTGGTTTCTCTGGCTGAGTTCTTCCCTATTCTTCCTTGGTAGTTTCAAAACTAAAGGGCAGAAAGAATGATAACCTGGTGACATCATTGGCCCTAAGTCTTCATGTGTCAAGGCAAGCTTGGAGCAATCCCCCGGAGGGCAGTTCGGCGATTTACCACATGTACGCGCGAAGTCATGAGAGCCGTAAAGTACGGAACAGAGAGTGAGGCACAGGGTTCCGGGAAGGACTCCAGTTCTCACCAGAAATTGGCATTAAGCAACATGCCGTGTGCTGACTTCGACACCAGAGTCAGCTGTGGTTGGTGTGCCTGAAAGAATTTAAGTCATCTGACTGCATGGGTAGCTACGAACTTGAGTTCTGAATTCTCAGTTGGGGCAGGCAGAGTGTTTTGGATACCCAGTCTTTGTAGAGAACGCAGAGTTACTCCTGAAGGAGTTTGTCTTGTGTAAAAATTTCCTTCCTCCGTCTTCCTGCTCCAGTAAATGGCAGCTCCATCCTTCCGCTTGCCCAGGTCAGCACCTCCTCTTTCTCTCAACCTTTCAGTCTGTTCGAGAGTCCCGTTGCTCCTTCCTTTACAATATATCGGAAACAGCATACTTCTCACCACCTCAGTGGCTACCACCCTGGGCTTAAGCCTCACCATCTCCCACGTGAACTCCTGGCTTCTGCTGCCCCACAGTCCGTTCTTAGCAGAGCAACCAGAATGATCCTTTTATTTTTTTATTTTTATTATTATTAGTTTTTAAGTAGAGAGAGAGAGGGAGACACAGAAATCTGAAGCAGGCCCCAGCCTACTCCAGACGGTCCAGAGCCCAATGCGGGGCTCGAACTCACGAACTGTGAGGTCACGACCCAAGCTGGAGTTGGACGCTTAACGGACTGAGCCACCCGGGCGCCCCCAGGATGGTGTGAGGCAAGCTGTGACACTGCTCCTGTGACTCCTCACTTCCCTCAGAGTCCCCGAGGCTCCCCCTAGGCCTACCCCTTCCTCTGTGCCTTTGTATTTCCTCTTCCTTCTGCCTGGAAGGCTCTTGGCCGGGTCTTTGTAGGGCTTGCCTTCTTACTTCTCTTAAGTTTCTGCTCAAATGTTTATTTGACTTGCTCAGACTTACTTGAGTAAAATTGGACACTCCTCCCGTCCCTTGCCCCGTCTTGCTTCCTTCGTGTCACTTACCACCTGAGGCGCGTTGTTGGCATGCTGCGGTTCCAGTTAGGACATAAGCTGTAGACAGCAGGGACTTGGTTTAGCCCTGCTGTGGCCCCTTGTCTGCAGCAGTCCACGGCACCGCACAGCAAGCGAAGGCGAGAATTTGCAGACCTGTAGACTCCAGCCAGGGAAAGCCGGGAGGCCCGACGCTGAAAGGTCTCCTCCGTGGCTTGCTTTGTTTCTGGCTGAACTCTTAGTGCCCAGCTCCGTGCTGACAGTACTGGGTCGTGTTTGTGGCCCTGCCGTTACATCGCGAGGAATCTCCGGTACCCGAGAAGTCGGTGCAGCACAGTGGTCCTCTGAGGTTGCCTACTTCAATGTGTGTGGTGTTAGGGGGCCGTAGTCCTCACTCTGGTACTAACCCCACTGGGCAAATTGGAGACAGCTGCTCCTTTACATCATGGCTGGTATCGTTCTTCTGAATTCTCTTGTGTGGAGTGTAATACTTAGTAGCAGGGGGAGGTGAGCAAAGATTTCCAGATCGCAGCCGAATTGGATTTGGCATAAGTGTGATAACAGGCTCAAATCTTGGTCCTGACACTGGTCATTTGACAGTGCTTATGGAGGAAAAGCCCCTAAATAGTTAGGATGCCGTTTATGGAAAACAGACATTTTTCCCGCAGGGATTTACTGCTGGAGGAAAAGAATTCCTTCCCCGTGGAGGCAGAGCTGTGCCATGAATGGTGGGAATGCGGAGGCTGCCAGGGGGGCATCCGTCGCGGGGGAGCAGTTTACATCCAAGCTCGTACTGGAATTGTATAAAAACCAGTGATTTATGGGGAAAAGACTTTTAATGTGATGCTGCAGTTCTCCATAAGTGTCACTGGTCAGTTGAACCCGCTACTCTTGGCAGACATTGTTTTCACGTGCTTGATGGAGTCAGAGCACTTCTGTAAAGCTCAGCTTTTAGAAAAGGTATGTTACACAAAAATAAATTCAAAAAGGATGAGAGACCTCAATGTGAGACAGGAAGCCATCAAAATCCTAGAGGACACCACAGGCAGCAACCTCTTTGACCTCGGCCGGAGCAACTTCTTATTAGACACGTCGCCGGAGGCAAGGGAGACCAAAGCAAACATGAACTATTGGGACCTCATCAAGATAAAAAGCTTCTGCACAGCAAAGGAAACAATCAACAAAACCAAAAGGCAGCCTACGGAATGGGAGAAGGTACTTACAAATGACATAACCGATAAAGGGTTAGTGTCCAAAATGTGTAAAGAACCTGTCAAACTCTCAACACCCAAAAACCAAATATTCCAGTTAGGATATGGGCAGAAGACATGACTAGATATTTTTCCAAGGAAGACATACAGATGGCTAACAGGCATGTGAAAAATTGCTCAACATCACTCATCATCAGGGAAATACAAATCAAAACCATGATGAGATACGACCTCACACCTGTCAGAATGGCTAACATTAACAACCCAGGAAACAACAGATGTTGCTGAGGATGCGGAGAAAGGGGACCCCTTTTGCGCTGCTGGTGGAAATGCAAACATCCACTCTGGAAAACATTTTGGAAGTTCCTCAAAAAATTACAAATAGAACTACCCTACGATCTAGCAGTTGCACTATAAGGTATTTACCCAAAGGATACAAAAATACAGATTCTAAGGGGTACCTGCACCCTGATGTTTATAGCAGAATTATCGACAATAGCCAAACTATGGAAAGAGCTCAAATGTTCATCAACTCATGAATGGATAAAGAAGATGTGGTGTGTGTGTGTGTGTGTGTGTGTGTGTGTGTGTGTGTGTATAATGGAATATTACTCAGCTGTCAAAAAGAATGAAATGTTGCCATTTGCAGCTAAGTAAAATAAGTCAGTCAAGAGAAAGACAAATACTTTATGACTTTTCTCATATGTGGAATTTAAGAAACACAGCAGATGAACATACGGGAAGGGGGGAAAAGAAAGAAATAGGGGAAACAAACCGTAAGAGACTCTTAACTATGAAGAACAAACGGAGGGTTGATAGAGGGACCTGGGAGCAGGGGATGGGCTAAATGGGTGATTTAGGAGTGTTAAGGAGGGCACTTGTGATGAGCACTGGGTGTTGTATGTAAGTGATGAATCATTAAATTTTACTCCTGAAACCATTATTACACTATATGTTAACTAACTAGAATTTAAATAAAGATTTCAAAAGAAAAAGACAAAGGAAAGGTGTGTTATAGACCAAGATTTGGAACTGTTGCCTTACGCCTGCCTACATTGCACTGTTGCTTGTTTCCAGAAGCAGAGGTCATGGCCACCCCTAGAATGAAAGTTACACCTACCAGTAAAGAAACGTAATTTAGATTGAATTTTTAAAAATTATCCCTGTGTGCTTTATTTCAGTTGACGATGTAGGATAAATAATTCACTCTTAAGGAAGTACAGGGATTTAGTGCCTCAGTATAGATACGGTCTCATTGTCCCCTTCCTCCTCCTCCTCATCATGATCATCATTATCTTCCTGGGCTTGGTTTTCTATTTGTAACATACGAGAGATTGTCACCAGATGCCAAAAATACCAGCAGTCGCCATGCCTGGTGATCACACTAGGTACATTTACGTGGATGCTCTCATGTGATCCTTGCCATGTTTGTTTATCTCCGCTTCATGAATAATAATAAGGGCTAACGTTCATTAAGGGCTTACTCTGTGTCAGGCACTGTTTTACTGCTTTATGTGGATTAACATAGTCCTCATGATGGCCTCCTGGGTCAGGTGTTATAATCTTCAGTTTATAGATGAGGAAACTGAGGCAGGGAGGTTAATTAGGTTGTTCGAATTTATGTGCTCACTCAGTGGCAAAGTGAGAATTTCAGATCCTTGACACTTTGGGGCCACGCTAGCATAAATTTTATGATTCTGGCAAAACTGGAATGCTTCTCATCACTGAGACTAGAATTCATTTGGATTTTTGAATAGTAAGATTGACTGAAGTGAAGGTAGCCTAATTTTCATTGAACGTTAGTTTCATAGAAAATCCTTTGTGACTTTTACCAAATTGAAAATGGAATGTTACCTACTATGTATATCACACACAGAGTCAGGGAGTTTTTAATTTTTTAATTTTTTAAAGTAGGCTTCATGCCCAGTGCAGAGCCCAGTGCCGGGCTTGGACTCAACCAGTGTGAGATCAAGACCTGAGCTGACATCAAAAGTCAGATGCTTAACCGACTGAGCCACCCACATGCCCCAGGGATTTTCTTTATTGAGGTGAAATTCATATAGCAGAAAGTTAACCATTTTAACGTGTTCAGTTCAGTGGCATTTAGTACCTTTCACAGAATTGTGCAACCACCATTTTTATCTAGTTCGACAACATCATCTTCACCCCCACATGACGCTCTGGTCCCTGTTGAACACTCATTTCCTGTTGCCTCCTCCTCTAACCTCTGCCAATCACTAGTTTGCTTTGCGTCTCTATGTATTTACCTATTTTGGATATTTCACATAAACTGAATCCTATAATATGTGACCGCCTGTGTCTAGCTTCTCTTACTTCCTCTCTGTGGTAGCATAAGTCAGTGCTTCATTCCTTTTTACGACTGTACATTATTCCATCGTATGGATATAGCGTATTTTATTTCTCCATCTGTTGATGGACATGTGGATTTCCACTTGTGAGCTACTGTGAATGGTGCTATTTTCCTTTCTTTTTTTAAAAGTTTATTTATTTTGAGACACAGAGCGAGAACGAGAGAGCACAACCAGGGGAGGGGCAGAGAGAAGGAGGCAGAATCCCAAGCAGGCTCCGCACCATCAGCGCAGAGCCTGATGCGGGGCTCAGAGCCACCAACTGTGAGACTGTGACCTGAGATCAGGAGTCGGGCGCTTAACCCACCGAGCTACCCAGGTGCCCCTGAATAGTGCTACTGCCCACATTTGTGTACAAGTATGTATTTGAATACCTTTTTTAACTGCTTTTGGGTGCGTACCTAGAAGTAGAATCGCTAAGTGGTGTGGTAATTCTATGTTTAACTCTTCAAGGAACTGCCGAGTGTAGAGGCTGTACCATGTTACGTTAGAATAATAGGATTTTAACATTGGTCTGGTGTTGACTGGGACCGTCCTGCGTGCCCGGGCATCTGACCAAACAAAGGCTTTGCGCGTATCACCTCGTAGAATCCTTACCAAAGCTGTCAGGTAGGTAGCTGCTTGGCCAGTGTGGAGACGCAGTGCGTGGGTAGCTTGCCTGAGGTCATAGTGCAGCCTTAAAGACCATCGAGCCCAGGGCTTTTCGGTGGATGCCGCATGTTCCACTGATGTTACACAAGATCATTTTGGATGGCACGGAGACACAGAACTACGGAGCACTGAATCATCTAGGAGAAAAGTTATTTTCTTACACATGTTGTCTTTCTTGGGAACGGAAGTCTGCTCTAATTCCATTCTAGCTCTTCACAGCCCCTCCTACCATCTTTGCATTTTCTGAAGATCAGGCCTCAGTCTAGGAGCCTCGGGCGGGCATCAGCATCCAGTTAGAATGTAATCGTATCGTGTTGTGTTCAGAGCGTGCGTTTTGTGGTTATCTTCTACTCGTGGCAGGCAATACTGGTTTTCTATTTATGGTAGTAAATTGAAAGTTTTCTTTAAAGTGAAATGATTTGCATTAAAAAGGTGATTCCCTTCAAAGAAAAACAGCTCATATTGTATGTGGGGTTTACTCCCTTCCACTTCAACCCAGCACGCATGCGCTGAGCGTGTACTGTGTGTTGTATGTCGTACACGCGCTGGGGAATGTAAAAATGGTGATAACCAGGTCTTTGCCCCCTGGATGCTTCGCACAGAAAGAAGTTGAGCCGTATGTAGTGAGTTCGAGTATCCATGCGCGTTCAGGTATCCATGCCTGGTGCCTTGGCATCACAGAGCTGGGCTGTGGGGGTGGGGGGAGTGGGGGGGTGGAGGGAGTCGGGGGGATGGGGGGGCGGGGCAGGCACTCCCCTGGGTGGAGCTAGGAAGGGAGAGAGTGTTAGACTGTATGTCTGGATACAGACTGATTCTAATTATACCAGCTCCCTAATGAATTTTGAAAGTTGATCTTTTGGGTTCAGATTAAAATGATCATCTTCTGCATCCATTTGGCTTGCTGTTATTTTTGTTTTATTGAATTACGAGAATATTATTAAGGTCTTCAGTGGCTTGTTCACCTAATTGTCATGAGACATTTGTTGGTATCTGTAGAGGAGCTCCGAGTGCACTCACGGAAGGACACGGATGTAGGTCTTTAGCAGGCCGTGTGCCGAGTGCTGTAGTTCAGATTTGGAGATCGTGCGCCTTGCGCTGGGCACATCTGAAGCTGCATGGAATGGGTGACCTAAGACCTCGATTTTCGAGGAGGAGTTTGCTGGGTTTGGGAGAGGAATGTGGGGGGTGCTTTTCAGTTCGAATAGGGTTTAAAGGGGTCTTTGTGAATGTGACAGAATTTTTTACATTTTAAGTTTGCACAAGCGGAGGATCTAACTTTTCTTCTTCTGGTGCCTTCAATTTTTCCTTTCATCTTTGCCCATATTAGTGCTTTGATGGATCTGTTCAGAAAGCAACAGGGTTCCTGTTTGAAGACTGACTGGATCTTGTTTGATTTCTTTTTTTTTTTTTTAAGCCATACTTAGGCTTCCAGAATGGAGACAATTACTAATCTATTCATGTATCAAGAGGGAGCAGAAAATGTGACGTGTGTATAAACCTTGTTTTAATAAGTAGGCCGTTTAAAAATGGCCGGGGCGCCTGGGTGGCTCAGTCGGTTGAGCGTCCGACTTAGGCTCAGGTTGTGATCTCACAGCTTCTGAGTTCGAGCCCCGTGTCGGACTCTGTGCTGACAGCTCGGAGCCCGGAGCCCGCTTCGGATTCTGTGCCTTCCTCTCTCTCTGTCCCGACCCACTCGCATTCTGTCTCTGTCCCTCTCAAAAATAAACAAACATTAAAAAAAAGTAAAAATAAAAATGGCCTATGATTCTGTTCATGTTATTTTCTTTGACCTCAGAGATTATGCAAAACCGTGCCTGTATCATACAACTACAACGCCTCTGTGGCAGTCAAGTTTATACCCGTTGGCTCTTATTGTCCGTAGTGCTCATGAATTCTGCTCCGAGAAATAGGAACCTGCCGAAACTCCAGAGTAATATTTAGACAGTAAAATCAATACTGGGAACATTTATTCCAGTGTGTTTAACTAGGGTGAATGGTGATATGGAAATATATAAAGAAGCTAAGTTTTGAATAAAATCTTAAACATTGTGTATTTTTCCCCTTAACTGAGCTCCTACTAGTTGACTTTTACGTTTCAGTCTCCGACCTCTGCTTTTATGAACAGGAATGCAAAAAAATGCACCTTTCCTCGGTTTTTCTGAAAATTGCCAGTTTTATTTGTTATTATTGGCCCTGATAACTTATCTTAGGGCATCTTTCTTATATTACAAAGTTTCATACATTTACTGTACATCTTTTCATGTTAAGAAGGAAAAAGTAATAGAATGCTTGTTCATTTCTGTCAATCAGATCTATATAATTCACTATAATGAATAAGATTTTTATTCCTTTATCAAGTTTTTCCCCTTCCGTTATTTTTTTAAAAGTGTTTAGAGAGCGTGAGCAGGGGAGGGGCAGAGAGAGAGAGAGGGAGAGAGAGAATTCTAAGCAGCCCGACGCAGGGCTCAATCTCATGATTGTGAGATCATGACCTGGGCCGGTATAAAGAGTCAGACATTCAGCCAACTGAGTCACCCAGGTGCCCCTCCATTATTTTTTTGAAGCATTTTTACTTATTACATTGTTCTTACATTAATGGCAAGATGTAAGACTTGCATTATATGATTATTAAAAATTAGTCACTTGGAAGTCCAGAGCCACACATGACTCGAGTCAAATGATTTCTTTTAAAGGTAAAGACATGGGGCTCCAGGGTGGCTCAGTCAGTTAAGCGCTGACTCTGTGTCACCATCTTAGGGTTTGTGAGTTCGAGCTCTGCGTTGTGCTCAGTGCTGGCAGTGTGGAGCCTGCTTGAGATTCTCTTTCTCTCCCTCTCTCTCTGCCCCTCCCCAACTTGGGCTGTCTGTCTCTCTCAAAATAAATAAATAAAGCTTTAAGGAAAAAAAAAAAAAAAGAAATCCTTAAAAGAAGGGCAAAGAGGGTGAGGGACAGCTTGTTTTATGTTGATTACCTTATCCTAATTCTAATATGAGAAAGGAAGATGATAAATCTTCGTGGCCCTAGTGGCTCACCTGCCATTTGGAAAACTGAATTTGACTTACATTTTGATTGTTTTGTTAAACATGCCTCCTTTAAACACCCCTACAGACTGTGGTTGTAATATCCAGCGGGTGAATTATAATGATTATATTAGAAAGGACATCATTGGGGCTCCTGGGTGGCTCAGTGGCTTAAGCGTCCGACTTCGGCTCAGGTCATGATCTCACAGTTTGTGGGTTCGAGCCCCGCATCGGGCTCTGTGCTGACAGCTCAGAGCCTGGAGCCTGCTTCAGATTCTGTGTCTCCCTCTCTCTGCCCCTTCCCCGCTCATGCTCTGTCTCTCTCTGTCTCTCAAAAATGAATAAGCATTAAAAATTGTTTTTTAAAAAGAAAGAACATCATTGTCAGCATTAGCAAGTTATCCCTTGTTGGCATTGCTCTTATATTTGCTTGCTTTGGTTTTTTGTTCAGCCTGATTGGGTGTGGAATGCATCAGCTGAACCAAACAGTTTCTTAGAAGTGAATTGTTATCTGCTCTGAAGGATTTGTCCTCTTTCTATTTAAAAAAGAGGATATACTGTAAGAAGTAATATCACGTGGTGTTTAACGTTAGTTGAACATTTAGCCACAGATGACCCATGTTAAGGAGGGTCTGCGGTATGTCCCTCATTATAAAGGACATGCCATTGAGAGGCTCACAGTCTAGTGGAGGAAACACATTGAAAAGTTCTTTTAAAAGTTTCCTTAATAACATGTATACCCAGTTTAAAAAATAGTATTACAAGGTTTCTTGTGAAAAACATCAGTTCCCATTCCATCACTCCTTGCCCACGACTTCTAGTCCCTGGAGACTTCCATTTTCAACTCTTAATGGTTTATTCTGGTATTTAAGCCCATATTTCTAAATGACATGATTATGTTGCTATTTTTCCATTTTTCATATTTAGACTGTATCTATTAACTCCACTATGTAAAAGTTAACTCTTTGATACTGCCCTGCCTTATAATTCATTTTCCCTCTCTCGTCTCATTATATCTTAAGTGAAAGTTAAATCAACATTCACTGTTTATGTTAATAGGACTATATAACTGTCTGTATTTGAGACATGAACTGTTAATATATTTTCTTAATATGCAACTTTTGGTTATCCTAGAGTTGATAATTGCCTCATTGTTTTACTTTTAAAAATGTATGTATCAACAATTTTTCTTTATCCTCTGATAGAACTATATAGTTCCTCTCAGTAAGGTGGAACCCACCACTTAATCAATTTCTAGCGAATGTTTTTCATGTTTATGGATGGATGCTCATCATCTTTTGAATAGCGTTTCTGGGTTTGGTGAAATGCTTACATTTAAAAGGTCTGCTCCCACAATTCAGAATTCAGAACTCAAATCCTTAGCTTCTCTTGCAGCTAGGAAGCAGTCAGATGACTTAAATTCTTTCATTCAGACTGATCAGAGCAGATTTTGATCTGGAATGAAACATGTTGCTTGTTTCAAATTTCTGTGGTATGGCAGTAGTAGTTGAGTCCCTGGTCATAACTGGAATCCCTCTGACTTGTTCTCTATTCTGTACGTCATTACTCTCATGGCTTGCTTGCGTACATGACTTGCTTGAACCGTCATTCTTGGAATTACTTTGGTCTCAAACTCAACTTTCTGAATCCATGTCTTCTGTCTTTATGGTTTTTTTTGGTTTGTTTCTGTTTTTTTGTTTGTTTATTTGTTTTCTTGTGGTTTTTTTTTGTTTTTTTGTTTTTTTGTGTTTTTTTTTGGTTTGTTTGGGTTTTTTTTTGGTGGTACACATTCTCCAGTAGCTTTTTAGGAGGGTACAGGAGAGGTAAGTCTTCCTGGATATCAGAAAGGTGCTATTTCTACCATCACACTTGATTGGTGGTTTTGACTGAGTATAGAATTCTAGATTGAAAATAATTTTCCCTCAAAAGCTATTGTTCTGTCATCCTGTAAGCTTGCAGTATTTCTGTTAAGAAGTCCAGTAAATCATCCTTCATATGTCATCTATTTTTTTCACGTCTGGTGACTTTAGAAACTTTTTATTTTTCTGATTTCTAAAATATATTTAAAAAAATTTTTTTAATGTTTTTATTTATTTTTGAAGGGGAGAGAGAGAGAGAGAGAGCGCGCGAGCATGAGCATGAGTGGGGGAGGAGCAGAGAGAGAGGGAGACACAGAATTCGAAGCAGGCTTTAGGCTCTGAGCTGTCTGCACAGAGCCCGATGTGGGGCTCGAACTCATGAACTGTGAGCCGAAGTCAGACGCTTAACCGACTGAGCCACCCAGGCACCCTCTCATTTCTAAAATATTGACAAGTCTTGGAGTTGGTATTTTTCTGTTAATCTTGCTGGACCCATCCAGTGTGAAACTCGATTTCGGAAATTTTTTGGTAATTTCCTTATTTTGATTTCTCTGCTCTTACTATTTGGAAATCTTAGTAGTTGGATGATAGAAATCCTGGATTAATCGTTTATTTTTTAAACCATTTCCTTTGTCCTGTTTCATGGTTTTTGTTTTAATTGGTAATTTGTTCTAATTGGTAATTCCTGGTAGATAGTCTAAATTTGTTTTCCAGCTGTTCTGGTGAATCTTTTATTTCTGTTTTCTTAGTCTCACTTTCTGTGAACTTGTTTTTTGTTCACTAAATTTTCTTTTTTTATACCATCTTATTCTTATTTCATGGATGCAATAGTTTATTTCACTGAAGATCATTTTAGGACCTTTGGTTTTGAAGACTTGCTTTGTAGTTTCCTTTGAGACTTAATCTTCACTCTCTTTCTTGTTGGATGTTCTTGAAATGTTTGGTGATCATTGGCTTTCTGTTCATATGTCACTGTTAGATGCAGAGCAACAGAAAGCTAAGAACCGGCAGAAAGCTTTGTGCACTTGAACAGGTGTGTCCACTGGTGGCCCTAGAAGATGGGTGGCGGGGATCAAGCCATGTTGTTTGAGGACCTTCATTCAGTGTTCTCTCTCTTGTTATTCCTCGCCCCCCCCCCCCCCCACTAATCCAGAGAGGAAATCAGGACATCTGGAGTTGAGTGTGTGTGTGCGCGCGCGCGCGCGTGTGTGTGTGTGTGTGTATGTTATACATACACACTTCCATTTAATCCTTTCTTTTGCATGGACTCCTGTCTATTGCCAACCTCTCCAGATGGTAATCCTCTTGACTTCTGACAGGATTGGGGTGAAGATTAGGAAGGAGGGTGCCCTGAACTACTCATTACAGACATTTCACCCAGCCTGCTGCCACCCTCTGATTCGTGAGTCATTGGGGTTCTGAGTTTTAATTAGCTTGCTTCTTGTCCTCTCACCTAGAACAAATTAAAACTTTAATTATCACTTGTCTATCTGCTTTTCTCCTTCCAAAATTTTTTTGACCTCTTATCTGCTATCATCTTAAGTTTTCCTTGTCCTTGTGGGTTTTTGTTTTAATGGGGTTCTGGGAGGGAGTAGAGATGAACGTATTTATTAGTCTGACGTGTTTACTAGAACTTTCTACAAAGACATTTTTAATCAGTTTTTTTTCTTACCAACCTGTTGTCCACTTACGAGGTTCTCACAGCATGTGCTACCGGGTAGTATGCTAGGACTTTTCAGTGGCACAAGGCATTTGTACACTAAGAATAAACCTATGAATAAATGAATTGAACAGCTCAACTGGAGTGTCCTCTCCTTGGCTGGGAGCCTGGCCTGAGGAGGCTGTGTGAGGCGGGGGTGGTGGCCTTTGTTTAGATGAGCCGGAAAAGCCTCATGGAACTCAGGAAGTGCTGCTCAGGGGAAAATGATCTCCCCAGCTGTGTTTAGGACAGAGCGAAGGGGAGGTCGGAAGCAGGAAAGCCAGTCAGGCTCTCTTACCATCCAGAGGAGAAATCAGTGCCCCTGTCTGGATAAAAATTCCCTAGCGAAGGGGAACTAAGAGCAGGGTCTAGTGGAAAGAGATAATATGAAGGGGAAAAACATTTGGAGGTGAATTGTAGGTGAGAGCAGACGTTTTAAAAAAAAAAATTTTTTTTAACATTTATTTATTTTTGAGACAGAGAGAGACAGAGCATGAACGGGGGAGGGTCAGAGAGAGAGGGAGACACAGAATCTGGAACAGGCTCCGGGCTCTGAGCAGTCAGCATAGAGCCCGATGCGGGGCTCGAACCCACGGACAGTGAGATCGTGACCTGAGCCGAAGTTGGACGCTTAACCGACTGAGCCACCCAGGCGCCCCTGAGAGCAGACATTTTAATGACACTTAGGTCAAAGATGATCCTGGTGTTTTACATTTTAAGGACACACCGAATGTAGTGGATACATTCTGTAATAAAATTATTAAAGCAAGTCTACAAGTAGGTAACATTTTTCTGGTTGCCCTTTGCTTAATTTAGGGGGTAAAAAGGGACAAATTAAGTAAAACACTTTAAGCTTATGTTTAGTCAGAAAAATTTCTGACCGTAGACCTGGGTTTAGAAAAATCGTATGCGCTCCCTGCCCCATTTTCCAAATGCGGAGAGCAGCGCATGCTCCCTGGGAGCCCCCTCAGGATCCGGAAAGTCCAAGGGCAAGTCTAACGGCAAGTGCGACGGTAAGTCCAACAGAGAAGCAGCGGCGCCCGAAGCCCCACCTGCCTGCCTCCACCTGTCCCGTCAAATGTCCTGACAATTCTCTTTTCAAAACTGATCATAAGAATCATGACAGAGACTTTGGAGAACCTTCAGCACTCCTAGGAAGTGGAAATGGCGTTCATTTAAGGCAGGAGACTTGACTCTCATGTCAGTGTTACGTGTAATTTTTAACAATAAGGGGTGAAACTCAAAGTGCTTTCTGATTAATATTTCGCCACCCAGAAAATGCCGTTAAGCGTAGTAGTGCGCCCCTCGAGCACTTAAGCATCCAGCTGCGATCTTGCTGTATTGGAGTGTTAACTGAGGGAATAGCTTCCTGGTATCTGTGTGTGTGGCCCAGTGCCAAGACCAGTGTGAAACTAAGAGCAACAACAGCAAACTGTTGGAGTAATTATAACAAAAGTCAAGTGTGTAAGTCTTACGTGTCAGGAATAAAAAGTAAGAGTCCAATTTATTTGGCCAGTGTTTTGTGCTCACATTGCTGTTTATGTCGTGATACATATGGTCTTTCAAAGCGATCCTGCGCTCTCGCTATCAAGTATCTGCCCGCTTCTATCAGCGTCCACAAATGTTACCGTTTTTATGTCTCCATCACTAGGAAAGCACCGATTGGGAATTAAGATACCTCAGGAAGAGATCTCACGTGTAGTCCACCATCCTGGCCAGAGGTGGTTTTTCTTCCCGGGGCATTCTGGTGCCCTGGTGTTGGCCTCCTCCTCCTCAAGCCCCCTTCAGTTAAAAATACCCGGTGTGTGGTCTTGCCAGCTGGCCAGAGGCCAGGATTTTTATAGCCTCGTCTGGCCTGGGAATGGAGCTTAGCACCAGGGGGAGGTGCAGGAGTGGCCCGGGGTTGGGGGGGGTAGGGTCTTCTCTGGCTTGGGAGGCCCTGCCCCCATCGTGTCTTAGCTCTGTCCTCATAGGCAAAATAGAAGAGTAATCTGATGCCAACCGCCTCTCTGATATCTTTTGGTAACGTGTTTGTTCAACCAACTAAGGAGATAACTTGAAATACATTTTCCTGTTATTTTTAAAGCCTGTTGTACCATCTGCTAGGGAGAAACTTCACTGCCTGAGCACATATACTTTAACTAATTAATTGAGCACCAGCTTCCTAGAGAAACATGTTTATTAAATGTCAACAAATTTGGGACATTGAGTCTTCATTTCTGGTCTTCTGTGTCCAGTGGCATTTTTCCTAAATTATGTCCGGAATTTCCTTGGGGTTATGCGTGCTATTTTTTATTCAGATTGTTGCGTAGCTTCTTCTGAAGGTTTCATTTGTTTTTATAGTTCTTCCCAAACAGTACCTAGAAAATAATTTTAATCTCCTTTTCTCTCTACTATCTTTCCTGGATACTATTTTGTACTCTAAAACCGTAGGGTTGGGGAGTCTGGATGGCTCAGTCAGTTAAGTGTCTGACTTCAGCTCGGGTCATGATCTCGAGGTTTGTGGGTTCGAGCCCCACCTCGGGCTGTGTGCTGACAGCCCTGAGCCTGGAGCCTGCTTTGTTTGGATTCTGTGTCTCCCTCTCTCTCTGCCCCTCCCCTACTCATTCATTCTCTCTCTCTCTCTCTCTCTCTCTCTCTCTCAAAAATAAATAAACTTTGAAAAAACCCCGTAGCGTTAAAGTAATAAATGTCATTGACACATTGCTTTGTTTTGTTATTAAACAATAGTAAGGAATTTGGTGAATTGAGGAATAACATTATAGAATTTTCATTAAAAATAATTTTCAGGGGCACCTGGGTAGCTCAGTTGGTTGGGCTGTGGACTTCGGTTCAGGTCATGATCTCATGGTCCGTGAGTTTGAACCCCGTGTCCGGCTCTGGGCTGACAGCTTGGGGCCTAGAGCCTGCTTCAGATTCTGTGTCTCCCTCGCTCTCGGCCCCTCTCCTGATCTCACTCTGTCTGTCTGTCTGTCTGTCTGTCTCTCTCTCTCTCTTTCTTTCTCTCACTCACTCAAAAATAAACGAACATTAAAAAAAAAATAAAAAGGGGCGCCTGGGTGGCTCAGTCGGTTAAGCGTCCGACTTCGGCTCAGGTCACGATCTCGCGGTCCGTGAGTTCGAGCCCCGCGTCGGGCTCTGGGCCGATGGCTCGGAGCCTGGAGCCTGCTTCCGATTCTGTGTCTCCCTCTCTCTCTGCCCCTCCCCCATTCATGCTCTGTCTCTCTCTGTCTCAAAAATAAATAAACGTTAAAAAAAATTTTTTTTTAAAAAATAAAAATAAATAAAAAAATAAAAAAAACAATTTTCAGGTCATACCCTTCAGTCAGTCATAATGTGTGATCTTGTGCGAAGACTTAAAAATATTAAATAGCAGAATGTTAACTTATAGCAGCTTCTGCATATACACAGTTCCGAAGAGTCAAAATTTAAACACTGCTTTGTGTGAACTCTTAACTGTCTTTGTATGTTTTTCTGACCTGAGGAGCAGACAGTCACATTAATTTTTTCCTTCCTCTCTTACTACTTGATGGAAGGGGAAAGAGAAGAAAAAGACAAATATCTGTGTGGGTTAGGGAGGGGAGGTGTTCCGTTTTGTTTTGTTTTGTTAAAGCCTTTAAGGAGCGTGTAGATGGTAAGCCAATTGTAACAGTTCCTGTGGACCCCGAGGAAGGCAGGGAAGCCGTGTCATTGGCCCTGACACTGATGATTGAAGGACAATTGCTGGCTTTCTCTGGCGAATTAAAAATGCACGAGGGCACCTTTTTGACACCGGGTTTGCTGAAACGTCACTGCTGTCCTTTTTGTGACACTCCTGTGGCTGTTTCTGGCCAAAGTGTCACAACTCGAAGTATCCTTGCACGGCTGTCTTTGAGCAGGTGGTGCTGGACCAGTTCTAGCACATAGCTCCTCAACACAGGGCTGCCGGTCCCCGGGAGAGAACGTTTTACCTACGTGCATCAAAGATGGTGTGCAAGGAAGGACCTGTGCCAGTCTACATTCCGCACTGTGCGTAACTACCGCCCTCCCACTTCGAAGCCTCACTTTTTCCGAAAATAGAGAAGGTGGGACACAGTGCTGGGAAATCTTGAGGGTGCTGGAGAAGTTTATGGTTAGATTGGAGACCCTCTGTTGCTGGCCAGTATGAACTTCCGTATTGTTATCGTGGCAGCTCGGGTGATCCCGGACCCTAGCATTCTTACTCAGGACGGAATTCTCAAGAGAAACCGCGTACGTAGTTTTCTCTCGGAGGAACGGTCTCTAACACGTAAGTGGCTTTTGTAAATTCATATTGTGGATTCCTTAGTTTGTAGGCCGGGAAATCCGTAGAAACAATCCCGTTTTTAATGTCTTTTATATTCGTAACTTCAAGGGGGTTAGGAGGCTGAACGAGCAGGGGCCGCTTCCAAATCTTGTCGCACGTGGTGTTTTTTAATAAATTAGGTGCACACAACTACAAGTGTTTCTAGGAAACTGCTGAACGTCACATTTTGGGGGGAAGGAGGGGAATAAGTTCTATTCTCTCTCCACCCTCTCCCCCCCCCCCCCCCCGCCATCATAAAGTACTACTTGTCAGAGATTAAACACTTTCTGGAAATGCTTAATGCAGAAATTATAAAAGACTAAAAATTCTCTGAAATCTCTCTTCAGAGATAGTAAGTCTTTTGTATGTACTTCTAAATAAAGTTTTAAAACGGTATAATGTTACACATATTCTCCTTTAACTTGCTTTCCGCACTTAATGTATCTCAGACGTGTTCTTTTGTGTTTGTGCTGTCCCTATCTAGAGAATGTCGCACCGTATTCCTTTGTGTGGCTATATCGTCATTTATTTAACCAGATTTCCGACTGAGGGATATTTGGGCTGATGCCAGTATTTTACTGTGACATATGATGTTGCAAAGAGTGCTCTCTTACCGTGAATCCTTGTGAAAGTATTTCTTCAAGATAAATTTCCTAGAAGTGAAAGGGGAGGGTCAGAGGGTCAGGGTTTATTTTCCTGTAATAGGAGGAAGACAGTCAAAACCCCAGAACTCAACTTTGCCTGGTTTTCTGCTTTTTAAAAAGTATCCTTTTACTGTATTAGCAAATATAAGACTCTAGGTAAACTGCAGTTTGGAGGGGTAGGGGGAGAATCTTTCAGGATTTGTTTTTGTTTGGCAATGGATGTTTTCGTCATTTGACTTTCTCATTCGGTTTCTAATCTGCAGTTGAAAAGCTTTACCTGAAATAGGTTTTAAAATTTAAAACTTTTGCTTGTATTTTATAATAGCTGATTAATAAATGGAGAAATATGGTCTGTTTAGTGTGAACATTAGTTCCTTCTGTATGGTGATCTGTACTGTACCCTATAATGTTAGGAAACTTCTTTGAGTTTATTCTTTGCTTTTGAGTTCTTTTTTTTTTTTTTTTTTTTAAATTTTTTTTTTTCAACGTTTTTAATTTATTTTTGGGACAGAGAGAGACAGAGCATGAACGGGGGAGGGGCAGAGACAGAGGGAGACACAGAAGCGGAAACAGGCTCCAGGCTCTGAGCCATCAGCCCAGAGCCTGACGCGGGGCTCGAACTCACGGACCGCGAGATCGTGACCTGGCTGAAGTCGGGCGCTTAACCGACTGCGCCACCCAGGCGCCCCAGAGTTCTTTTTGATGTTGTAGTCCAACAATAGCTAAATTAAAGTCTATAAAGTGGACAGTGCCCATTGGTCAGTAATCTGGTGAACACTATTCTGTGTAAAGGGCTCCACAAAGTATGACTGAGTTTCTGACCCTAGGTAGTTGGGGATTTGATTGGCATTCTAAGCCGTAAGTGCCTGCAAGTGTGCAAAATCATGTGAGGTAGAGTAGGGTGAACGGAAGAACTGTTAACAATCCCTCACCCTAAACGTAAAGTCTAGTCGTTTTTAATAATCACAGAGTAGCTTCTCATTGTAATTAGTACAGTTCCGCAAATACATATTTAACACACCAGAACTTAAAGTATTTTTTTCTTCCTGAAAATTAAAGCTATACCTAATATTTTAGAATTTCTGCTGAGTAAAAACTGTTTGTTTTTTAAGTTTATGTCTTTGAGAGAGAGAGAGAGAGAGAGAGAGAGAGAGGCAGGGAGAGAGAATCCCAAGCAGGCTCCACACTTTTCAGCACAGAGTCCAGCGTGGAGCTTGATCCCCTGAACTGTGAGATCATGACCTGAGCCAAGATCAAAAGTCAGATGTTTAACCAACTGAGCCACCCAGGTGCCCCAAGTAGAAAGAATTGCATACTCACTGTTATTCATTTAAGGCACGTGTCCGTCCAGTAACTGGTTCTGCTGTGGTCATTACAACTGTTCTGTGGTTTTTTGTTTTGTTCCGTTTTATTTTTTGTTTGTTTGGTGTTTTTTTTTTTTTTTTTTTTTTTTTTGTAAGTGGTCTGGGGCTCAGAGGGCATATTTGAAAGAACGCCACTGACCTGGTTGAAGATGCTAAACTTATCCCTTCTTTAAAGCCACATTGAATTAAAAAATGGAAAAAAGGAAAATCGGCTTAATTTTTTTTTTTTCTGACAGGAGAAATGATTGGTGTTTTCTGTAAAGTATCCAGATAATGTAACAAGTATAGACATAAAAACCCCTCCATAATCCTTCTACCCAGATATTAAAAACTGGCTAACAGGGTTTTGTATGAATCTCTAGAACTTTGCATACACGTTTAACAAATTTTTATTAACAGCCCAGGGCACTGTTTAGCACACATTCTGTGTGGGTATGTTATTATTACCATGTTGCAATGCACCAGCTCTGGTTCCTTGAGTGTTCCTATTACGTACGGAAAGAATCAGATACTTGGCTTCTCTGTGTATACCAGAGCCCCCTCCAGCAGCAGGGACTGTTCCTCGGTCTTCAGAAGCCTGGAATGGGGACCCAGAACTTCTGACTTTGAAGAGGAAACATACACCCTCTTTGTTCTCCAAACACCATCCGACCATTAAGGGTTCGGCTCGTTCCTTGTTATTTTGCAGCTTCTGTTTTCTGGTTTGCTTTTGACGTTCTCATATTTAATTGTATACTTAAGAAGTAAAAATAAAGAGTGTATTTTTTAAAGAAGAGTGTTCTTTGGAAAGGATTTTTTTCTCTCTTTGCGACAGTGGATTAGACTTCTGAAGACTGTGGGTCTAGGTTATTGCAGGGTTTGCTTTCTGTAAGCTGGAACTGTCCAACTGTTATGCTATTTCCGACCTGGCCTGTCTTTCCCTTTCAGGCTCCAGAGATAATTTATAGCTGTAGGGTGTCAGGAGTGGGTTTGAATTGAGCCTGTACAATGTAACATGGAATTTTGCAAAGATTGTTAGTTGAAATTACTACTTCATTCGCATGACTAAGTGCAGTAAACTTCTTACCCAGTTAATTTATTTGAATATTTATCGATTGAGTCCTTCATGTAGAATACTGAAATAATGAAAAAGCCCAGCACATGTTCAGAGCTGATTTGTCTTTTCAGAAAATCCGAGGCTTAAATGTAGTTAGCTAAATGACTTTAGCCCGATTGGCAGGAAATGCTTCTTCTCTAGGTATTACAGAGGCGTTGTTACCTTGAATTGTTACCTTTAAGTTGGGTTAGTCTAGAAAAGGGACACTTCCAGTTGTGTAAATACTTGCTATTTACATATTTTCTTCCAAATTGGGGGAAGTTCTGTTTCTACTCTTTATCTCGGCATTAGCATGGAGGGACTTTTAGCATGGAGGGACTTTGAGTGAGAATGTTTCCTTTGTTCAATTTGCAGTAGCCTTCATAAATTTAGTTTGTTTTTTCTTTTTTTAATGCTTATTTATATTTGAGAGAGAGAGAGAGAGAGAGCAAGCGAGTGAGCACACAAGTGGCGGAGTGGCAGAGAGAGGGGGAGACACAGAATCCGAAGCAGGATCCAGGCTCCGAGCTGTCAGCACAGAGCCGGACGCGGGACTCGCACTCACAAACCGCGAAACCGTGACCTGAGCCAAAGTCTGACGCTTAACCGACTGAGCCACCCAGGCACCTCACATTTAGTTTGTTTCTGTGTTTAAGTCTGTCTTCACTTAAAAAATTTAGGAGCCAGTGATTGGACTTCATTGATACAATGTTTTTATTAAAATTAGACCCCTAAGCCTATGGTTCTTTTCTAGCTAGAAGGATGTCATTTTTTTCTCTCTGAACCAAACATTGTACCAATAGCAGTTGTTTTTCCAAAACTGACCACAAGGAAACATGTCAAGACTAAATCAGAATTACGCAGAAGGTTAAACTGTGATTTAATTATAACAATTGACTCTCTGGCTCTATTAATAGCTAATGACTTATATTTTCCTCTGCCTGTGAGCCATGCTTTACTGTGTTTTAGAGCTTTCAGATATAATCATTAGTGTTCCCAGAGACAAGACTTTCCTGGAGACTAGATTCTCGCTTTTCATTTATAGTTTAGTTTTTATACTCCCTGTTTCTTCCTCCCCCACGTAATTGGGAGAACAGAGGAAGAGAGGGTTACCAAACAGATTTAGGCTTGAAAACTGAAACGTTCCTTATGCCTTTCTGAGCTTGCTGAAAGATGCAGGAGGATCTTGTTACAATGCCGATAGAAGGGGTAATGCCTAGAAACGTTTAATGTTACTTTGAGGGATGTGCTGTATGCATCATTTGCACATAGGCAATCTGTTTGACTGATGGAGTAAGCAGGACCATGGCATAGGGTGGTACTTTATAATCTTCTAGAGCTCGAGGACTGGATTAGAGATTAGAACTTCAGAATTCCAGGTTTAGATCCTAACACATTGGAATTATAGCCCTTCAATCAGCCTGTATCCTGATGTGTTGTGAGACTAGATCAAAGTCTATATGAAGGTGATTTGAAATACTTTGATATATTCTTTAAGACGGTCTTGACGCTTCTTTCAGAGTCCCAACATTGTCCTAAGGATGACTTTTCTTTCCACTCAGGGCATGATAATGAGTCCTAATGGTGGATCCCAAAGTTGGTCATTTTGGGGCCTGCTGTTCCTTTCCAAGGAGGCCTTGGTTTTACCTTCAGGTCACCCTGTGGGTTGGGATAGGGTGCAGCTGGAGCCTGTTGGAAACCTGCTGCTTTCTTCTTCCACGGAGGCATTTTGTGGTAGGACAAAGGTCTGATTTCTTTTGACTTGCTAGGATAGTTGCTCTTGTCTTATCTTGTGTCACCCTCATGACACAGGCACTTCTTGTTTGCTTTTGAGCTCTCAAGCTCAGTCTCAACCTGAGAGATGGTTCCTCCTTCTGTGAGATGAGTTTGATATTTATTATTGCCTGCCTCCATAGGTTTTTATGAGGGTTAAATGAGGTGATAGTTGTAAAGAATTTACCAGTAGAACTCACTGGAAACCACCCCCACCCCCCCCACACACACATTTGTGTGTGTGTGTGCGTGTGTGAAAATGTTATTATGAATGTTTTCACAAAACATACGGTTCTTCAGCGAGTTGTGAATTATGGCATTAACAGTTTACTTTGTGAACCAGAGCTAGTTAGCTAACTAGTACCCCCTTTCCCACTTTCTTTTTCTCTTTTCTCTTCTCTTCTCTTCTCTTCTCTTCTCTTCTCTTCTCTTCTCTCCTCTCCTCTCCTCTCCTCTCCTCTCCTTTCCTTTCCTCTCCTTTCTTTTCTTTCGTTAACAATTGAACATAATTGCCATGATGAGCTAGAATGAACTTGAAATGGCTATTTTCTTTGGGCTTGAGTGAGTGTTAATTTTTATTTGTGGATTTTCTGTGGAAATCCTTACCACCCATACCTGAGGCAGTTTAGAGACACTTTGTGGGGGTGGGGGTGGGAGGCAGGGGTTAGGGATGATGGGAGTAGCAGACCCTGCTGAAGTTTTGAGTGGTTCATTTTTTCAGGCCTATTAAGTAGCCTCTTCAGACCCAAGGCAGACGGTGTGGGTAGATCTCAGAATTGACAGAATTGTTTCAGGACTGAGGAAATCTAGACTATTCTATTCCCTGTGCTTTGGATCTTACTGATGTAAATGATTGAGGACTCAACTCCCCTCTCCACCCTCCAAATGATCCCATTAACATAGAATTGGTTCAGACTCTGGAAATCAACTAACACGGTGTGATCTAGTTGTTGTGTTTGAGTGTGTTGGACGCAGAGGAAACAGTGAGAGATTTGGGAAGGTTTTATGATATTGAGAGTTCATTTCTTTTGCGAAAATGTTACAGCACATTAACTGCCATAATTACCACAAATAATTAAAACAAAAACAGGATCATCAGAATAAATTAACAAAACGTGTTTGGTGGTAACATTGGCTTTTCTTTCTTTCATTGCTTTGTCCTGTTCACTTCCAGTTAGCTACTGGACACTTTTTTTTGTCATGTTGTGCCATTTGACAAGGCTTTTATTGATAAACTACTAGCTCGGGGCTATTGGGAGTGGGATAGGTGCTTCTCCTATGGAATGGAACATGTGTGAAAGGTAAAATCCAAGCTATGATAACGTCTTCAGGGTCAGCTCACTTTAACATGAAGGGATAAATGAACATGGGTCAGGGAGATTAAAGAATAATATCTAGTTTTGGAAAGAATAATATCTAAATTATTATTCAGAATTAGCACTAAGCTTTCAGGAAGTGTGGATGGCACTTTAAAAAGTTAATAAGCAAATTGCTCTTTCATTTTCAAAAGCTGGGAATTTAAGCCTGAATTGACATTGAGAGTGAACTTCGGCGACAAAAATATTGCTATATACAAGTGCATACAGGTTTCCATTCTGTAGAATACAAGCTGTTTCATTTGTGGAACACGTATGTTAAAATAGAAGCGTGTGATTACGGTAAACAGTACACAGACCTGTTTCTTTTGTGCGTTTCACATGTTGTCCTGGTTTAACTGGTATTTATTTCACAAATGAGTAGTCACTTGGTTAAACTGTATGTTTATTTTTATTTTTAGTTCTCTGTTTTGACAACATATCACCTATTGTAGGCAGTGTTTCTGATAAAAGTTGTAAAATAATCATTTTATAATTCCTATTAAGGTGAAATGTTAATAATCAAGTCAAGCACTAAGTTAGCTATATGAGTATTGGTTAAAACCATGAACCTTAAGTTCATCAAAAGAGTCTATCCTTTCAAATGGAGCCCTAAATCTGATATGTGAGTGTGCATGAGTGTATTTATCTGTTTGAAATCCGACAGTTGGAAATGGGAATATATAATCCATTGATTTATATCTGAGCAGTTGGCTTTGGAATATAGGAACCAGCTGGCTACTCTCTCTTGGATCCTTAGAGATGCTATGATATTTTTATAAACAAGACAATTTGTGAAAATAATATGAAAATAAAGACTACAATGGTTTTCTTACCAGATTTATAGGGAAAAAATTTGGTTATGTAATCTGTGTTCATGTATTGTGATTGTAACTGTGGCCATGTAGACTGATTATAGATAGTGAGTAAGATAGTGGGTCTGGGGTCTTTCTAGAGCTTAGTCTCTTTGTTGGCTTATTATGAGGATTAATCGTGTTCATATGTATTGACCTCCTAGAACAGTGCCCGGCACAGAGCAAACACTCAGCTTATGTTGCTTAATGTTAACCTAAATGAATTTATTGCAGATTCCACATGGAAAGATGTGTGTATGCTTACACATGTACATTCAGGTATGTGAATGTGTAGAACACATCATATATGTGTATATGATGATCATATGATCTACACTTTTCAGGACACACTAAATGACAGTATAAACACAACACCCCACTGTGTGCCACATGCCTGTTTTAGTATTTTGCATATATTAACTCATTCAACCTCACAGCGGTTCCTTGAGGTATATACTGCTATCTCATTATATACAGATGATGAAACTAAGGCACAGAGAGATTAAGTAACATTGCCCAGTACTCGCAGTGAATAAGGTGGAATTGAATTCAATTAGTGCTGCTTCAGACTCTTGGCCACTTTGTCAAGCCATCTCCCCAGCATTACATGTTGGGTCCTGTTCTTAAGACGATGCTCCTGGTTGGCTTTCTTATAGCCATATATATAGGCCATTTATTGCATTGTAGGTGTGTGTATATGTGTATATTCTCATGATGTCAAGCAAATGATGTCAGCTTTCAAAATGCTTAGATCTAGGGACCCCCTATTGCTTAAAAAAACTCATTGGTTTGTTTCATAAAATGTGTCAGTCATATTTTGTTGAAACTGTAGCATAAAATGTAAGGGGAAGAAACTTGGGGGGGGGATTAGAAAAAATGATTGATGCAGTTATCTAAACTGAAGAGCCAAGAGATAGAAATTTGGGGTCTCTGACTTCTAATTTACTCCAAAGTTGTAATGGCCCAGAAAAGCCAATGGTTGAATCTGTGGGAGTCCTGCGGAGGGCCACTGTGATGGAGGGAAACTTCTGTTTCCTGCCCTGGGCTTGCTTGAAGTATGAGAACAACTAGAAGGTCGCCTTAGTAAGATTAGTGCCATTTGCTAAGGGCTTTTACATCTGTAATCTCACTTGAACCTCGTCACAGGCCTGCTGCATAGTGCCGGGGGTATTCCCGTTTTCCAGATGAGGAGGTTGAGGTGTAGGTTAAGTAACATTCCCAAGGTTATACAGTTCCGAAGTGTCAAAAGCTGAACCTGGGTTTTCTGACCACAAACCCAGCTGCTCTCTTCCACCCCCCACAATTTCAGGAGTGTTTAGAACCCTAGTCTCCTCCCCATGTAGAGGCAGTATGTAACTCCTGGGAAGCTTAAATGCCAGGCATAAGCCACTTGAAATTAAAGGACAGGTGGCCCAGTGGGTAGAAGCAGAGGCCCTGGTGTGGCCTTGGCCTGGGTCCAAACTTCTGGTGTGGGGGTTCCGCCAGGCCCTCCTGCTCACAAGCGTTGTTACTTGTTTGCCTCCCTAGGCTGTCGTGCGAAGGAGGGCTTTTTTCCTGAACTTGCTCTTTGAACTGGAAATTCTAGGTGGAGCTAGAGTTGGGAGAGGGGCCCTAACAAAGGTGCTGGTCACCTGTTCTGGAACTGCTTTCGTTTTCTTTCTTAGTGTGGTTTGAAGAGAAGAAGAGGCAGAGAGCTTTCTGTCCCTTAACCAGTACAGGAGTCAGTCTTGCATTTGTAATGAAAATGAATAAAAAATGTGTAATTTATTTCTTTTCTGTTATCCTTTAAACTTTTGGCCTTACACCTGATGTGCCATCATGCTGGACAGCAGTACTGGTATTGATGCCAATGGCATTATCTTGGTTTTTGGCCATGACGAGACTGAGAGCAGGGAAGAGTGAGTATGCCTTGTTTAGTGGCTTATATAATATTTAGATTTGACTTTCGGGTGCCCCCCCCCCCACCTTAAACATTCCAGTATTTACTGGCATACTATAGTGCAAATGTGAAAAGGAAACTGTTAAAAATTTATTTTGTAATTTATACACCAGCATTTTTTATATGGAACTGTGCGTATGGCAGCTTTTCCGTTTGTGTGAACCGATTCTAAAGCTTTTCTAGATTAAAAACTGTAGGTTGCAAAACATGTGGGTTCCCCCCCCCCCCCCCCTTCCCCTTTGCAGTTACTTCTTTATCACTGAGTTGTCCTTCCAAGCCTGGTCTAAATGTGCTTGAAAATTACCATCTGCTC